>NC_050577.1:221663106-221981356 GCF_011100635.1 Trichosurus vulpecula | reverse complement strand
AGCTCCAGGTCTGGAGTCAGGAAGATCTGAGTTCAAATCCAGCCTTAGACACTTACTAGATTTCTCACCCTGAGCAAATCACTTCAACCTGTTTGCCTCTGTTTCCTCAACTGTAAAAAGAGCTGGAGAAGGAAGAAGCTGTAAACAATCTCCTAAATTCATTAAGTCCTACTAATTTAGTCCAATCCCCTCTTTTCACAGAGGGGATTGGGAGGGGGAGAGGAAGGGAGAGAGAGAGAGTGGGGGAGCAGAAAGAGAAAGAAGAGGGAAAGGGGGTAAGGAGGAAGAAAGATGGAGAGAGGGAGGGAAGAGAGAGAGGAAGGGAGAAAAGGGGAAGGGGAAAAGATTCGCATCAATCTTGTATATAATAAATAAATACACATATTTATATATACATATATATATATATATATATATATATATATATATATATATATATATGTATATGTTGTCTCTCTTCATAGGATGTAACCTCCTTGAGAGCAGGGAATATTTCCAGTTTGGTCTCTGAATCCCCAGTACCTAGCACAACGCTAGGCATACTGATTGGCTAATAATTAAACAAATATTTATCAAGCACACATTATAAGCAAGACACACTGGGGCTGCAAAGATTTAATAATAAATAATAGTCTCTACTCAGAGTAGCATTCTTTTGGTGGAAAGGAGGGGGCAGCAGAAACACAACATGAACATAGATTTTTTTAATAAAACATTATGTAATTTGAGAAGAGAGAGAAAACAGGTGATTTGGGGGATTGGGAAAGGCTTTCATGGACAAAGTAATATTGGAGCTGGGATTTGAAGGGCAGTAAAGGCATAGTAGGGCAAAGATGGTATAGACATACCTTCCAGACACAGGACTAAACCTAGGTCAACAAACAAAGTCAGGAGATGGCATGTTGAGTTTGTGGAGTCTCTAGATGTTTAGTCTAGCTGGAAACTGACTACGTAAAGAGAGCAATGTGAATGAAGGCTGGAAACATCACTTGGAAAGAAACTATGGAAGGACATAGAGATCATGCCAAGGAGTCTGTATTTTATCCTCTGATGAAGAAGGCCTGGAAAGCTTTGCACAGGGGAGTGCTTATTATGGTAATTAGGGTGGGACTTTTTTGCTGTTCTTTTTTTGGAATGCTAAGGCCATCAAGTGCCTTCAAAGAGTCTTACCTTTGTTTGAATGAGCAGGTAAAATAGGACCCTTTTGTCTTTTGTTTTGGAGTGCTTCTCAGCACTGAGGTCATCAAATACCTTTGAAGAGTCTTGCCTTTCCAATGTAATGGCAAGAAAAGTGGACTTTCTGTTGTCTTTG
The DNA here is from genome assembly GCF_011100635.1 of Trichosurus vulpecula. Classification (NCBI taxonomy): domain Eukaryota; kingdom Metazoa; phylum Chordata; class Mammalia; order Diprotodontia; family Phalangeridae; genus Trichosurus; species Trichosurus vulpecula. The sequence goes on along the minus strand of NC_050577.1, from coordinate 221,980,044 downwards.
TTTTGGAGTGCTTCTCAGCACTAAGGAATCTTTGATTGAATTGAATTAAAAGGGATGTAATACCCTTTGACCCTGAAGAAGTGTGTATATATATATATATATATATATGTATATATATATATATATATATTGTTTTCTTAGAGTGACTCAATTTATCTCATTGAGCGTTGCTGGGTGCTGGGCCCCAGGCCCAGAGCCCTGTTAGGTGTGGAACCTTGGTGGGGCCCAAGGTACGGCTAACTCCAGGGAGGGCCTTGTTTACATGTCTGGGACAGCAGAGGCTTTTAGACCACGTGGGTTTAAGTCTGCCTCTTTGGGACGATTCATGGGGCTGGCTAAGGGGAGGTGTTAACTCCAGAGCCATGCCCTATTGGGTGTTAACCTGATCTATGTGGATGTGAACCTCCCAGGATCCTAAGGGGAGGGGCCAACTCAAGAACCAATCAGCTCTGGTCATTCAGGTGATGCTTGATGATGTCAAAAACTCTATAAGAGGAGAGAAGACAGCTTGAAGATCCCTTTTCAGTTGGAGCAGCAGCAGTGGTGAGCGTGACTCTGGGCCAGCCCTTGTTCTGAGCTCTCGGGCTGAACCTAGATGTTGGTAACTATGAATTGTATTGGGTCTGTCTGTTGATATTTGTAATTTGTTTGTATTTTATTCTGAAGTTCAGGGTGCTGGCTATTTTCCCCTGAACTAACTGAACGCTGTCTGTATGCTCCCCTGAACTAACTGAATGCTGTCTGTATGCTGGATTAAAGTAAGCTGGTCGACCCCTTCACCTTGCTTTCCTTGGTTAAGCAGATCAAAAGAACCTGTGCTTTCCTGGCATGCCGGCAGAAGCTGTGGGTGGATCTTACACCCCCACAGAAGCTGCTAGCCGGATTGTTAAAATAATGTGTGTATGTATGTGTATATATATATATATATATATATATATATATATATGTATATGTATATATATATATATATGTATATGTATATGTATATATATATATATACACTCAAAGATTACCACCTTTGGGGGCTCATTCATTGGAAGAGTGTCGTGTGATTTGACCAGACAAGACTCTGGGTAGCCATTGGAGCCCCCCACCCCCTGGCTTTGAAAACCCAGATGTTGATGCCTCTCTCTCTGGTAACTATGTAATTCCCTGCTCAGAAAGCTAGAAGCCTGTCTGCTGATTTCTGTGTGTTTGCTCTGTTTATATAATGTATGCTTGTAATTTCTGTTTGTATACTCTCTGAAGTTCAGGGTGCTGGCTTTTTCCCTCAAACTGAGTGAATGATATATGTATGTTTAATTAGAGTGAGATTGTTAACCCCTTAAAGTTGCCTTCTTTAGAAAAGCAGATCAAAGAACCTGTGCCAGCAGCCTTCCTGTGTGCTTTTGTTGTTGGTCTTTCACCCCCACAATAGCTGCTAGCAGCATTGTTGTTATAGTGCTATAGACAGATTTGTGCTTCCAGAAGATCTTTTAGCAGCTGTGTGGAAAATGGATTGAAGAAAGAAGACACAGGAAGCAAGAAAACCAATCGGGAGGCAATTGCAATATTTCAAGCAAGAAGTGATGAGTGGAGAAAATTCAAGGGGAATTGAAGGGGAAGAATTCAAGAGATGTTATAGAAGTTAAAATGGACAGTATTTGACAAATGGTAAGACGAAAGTGGAATGGGTTTGAGAGAGATGACCATAGACTTGCTGCTGGAAGAACATCATAGGTCATTTAGTCCAACTCCCCTGCCCCACCATTTTAGAACAGGAGTTAACTGAGACCCAGAGGTTAAATGACTTGTCCAAAGTTACATAGGTAGTAAATAGCCATGTCCCCTGACTCCAAAGTCAGCCACTGTATCATACTTTCAACAAAAGTTCCTACTGTGCGCAAAATAGCAAAACAGAGAGACAAAAAATAAAACAGTATCTGCTCTCAAGGAACTTATACTCTACTGGGGTGATTCTAAAACTGCAAACCTGGGTGACTGGAAGAATGATGGTGTGCTCAACAGATACAATGGAATCTAAATATAGAGTACTTTTAAAGAGAACATCTGGCTGGAGCTGTCCAGTAGGCATTTGGCAATGTGGGATTGGAGTCAAGGGACAGATTGTGATTGAATATGCAGATTTTGTTTCATCTCTGTAGAGATGATAATCAGACCCATAGAAATAGATGATGATCACCAAGGGAATGTAGAGTAATTGACAGTATACCCTTCTTATCTCCTTTTACCACTCCTCAGTTGCTTGGGAAATCTACTGTCACAAAATGACCCTGTTCTTAGAGTTGGTGGGACTTGAGTCTCTTATTACTGTAAAATGTAAAGTATTTTCTATTACAAGTCTGTAATGCTGTCATTCTGAAAAAAGTCACTTTTCTAGGGAGAAGTCACTGGAGGGATAAGCCGATCGGGAGAACGTGAGGAAGTAAGCAACAGTATTAATATATGCTACAAGAATCATGAATGTTAACTGTTAATGTTAACTGTTAATTGACTACAGGGCCTGTTTGTCATCTTGACCCAGTAAATGAAAGGGGAGTTGGGTCAGGAATCAGCAATTTAGTAAGAAGTCCAACAGGAAGCATGGACTTTGAAATAGGAACAGAAGGCACTAGTGAAAAGAGTAGCCAAGAGAGAGTCTGATGTCAGGGGTCTGATGAGCATTAGAGCAAATTCCCACCCCACTATACCCCATGAAAGTAGGTTCAGATGTTACTTTAGAACATTCATTCATTTGGCATACATTTATTAAAGTCCTACTATGTACCAGGCATTGTGCTAGGTGCTGTGGAATAATCCCTGACCTCGAGGAATTTAAATTATATTAAGAAATTGAGCTCTACCCAGTCTTTAACAACCTAGTGAATTTATTTCAGACAAACTACTAAGAACCAGATATGAATTCCAAGAGGCCAAGATCATAAAGACCTCCAAAGATAATCATACTATCATCGCTCTAGAGCTGTTAGGGACTTCAGAAACTATTTAGTCCAGCTCCCTAATGTAAATGTCTTTTGCTAAAAACCCAAATAATATCTACTGGCTGATTGAAATGGGAAGCATACCCATGAGGGCTCCTGAACAAGAGTACTATAAAACTACCTCCCTCAGTGTAATCCCTGTCCTCAAGGGGAATTGAAGGGGAAGGAGAAGAATTTGAGAGATGTTGTAGAAGTTAAAATGGACAGTATTTGACAAAAGGTAAGATGAAAGTGGTATGGGTTTGAGAAAGACAATCATACACTTGTTGCTAGAAGAACGTCATAGGTCATTTAGTCCAACTCCCCTGCCCTGCCATTTTACGCAAGAGGGAACTGACACCCAGAGAGGTTAAATGACTTACCTTTTAAGAGGTACAACATCAAGTCTATGGTCGTCTCTCTCAACATCCTCTGCATATCCTACCCATCAATGAAACTGGGAGTTAGAAAGTCAGTATATATGGGGGGAGGGGGGAGGGGAGACTATACCATATGATGAAATCAGTATTTATTGGTAAAGAAATTGAATCCCTGGAAAGTTAAGTGACTGGACCACAGTTAGCACCAAAGGTGAGATTTTAACACAGGTCTTCTGGCTTGAGCCAATACTCTTTTCACTATACTGCATCATATCCCAAAAGATGAAGGGCATGGCTTTAAGATTATTTTTTTTAAGAATATTATAAGAAAAGACAAAGCCCATGAGAAGAATCTTGGGACCCAGATTTTTAAAAGGACCTTTCTTTAACATGGGTCTAATGCTTAGAAATAAGACCAGGAAGCAGGTTCTAAAAGGATCTGAAAATACTCAAATCCACCTCAGCTAGAAACATGCAAACTTGGTAAAGCATTCAACCTAGATAAGGATGGTGTTTGAGCTCACTCCAGGGTCCGAGAATGTGCACTCAAACATGGTGACCCAACAAAATGCCCCTCTCTACCTCCAGTTATCATTTTCATTTAAAGACAAGTCTCCCCCCCTCCAAAAAAAAAATAAGCTCCCCGAGGACAGACTGTCTTTTTTGGCTCTGTATTTCCAGCACTTAGCACATTGAATGTTGTATAATAGGAACTTAATAAATTCACATAGAATTGGATTAAATCAAAATTTTAAATGCTGTAAAAATTACTTTAGAAACTAAAGGGAGGGTTATATATTTATTTTGGAGACCAAAAGACTACTGTAGATCAGCAGAGTCTTGCCGTGGAAAAAGTACTAGATTTGGATTCAGAGGACCTTGATTCTAATTTTGGTTTTGCCACTCATTACCTGTGTGTGGCCTCATTTTCCCAACTCCTACTTTCATTGTCAGATAGAGTCTGCAAACTGATGCTGTCTACTGCTGCTCAAGATTCTAGGGATTACTCTTAGAAAGATGATGTTCTAGTACTAGTGCTCATGAGCTCCTACGTGTTTACTTCTTGCTTCAATTAGCCAGTAGATGTCATTTAGCCTTTTAGCAAAGGACGTTTATAGTAAAAACAGCAAATACAAAATATTACCCCAAAGGCTGGGGGAGTATATAATCCCCCAAGTAGACAGAGACAGTGGATTCTAACTGTAGAGAACACAGTCAAAGGGTATGATCATAATTTCTGATTACTGAAAGACTATTCTTAAGTTCATAGTCAAGTCTTCTTCCTCTCATGTGACTATCTTTTTGTATCTGTCTGTTTCTGTGCTTGCTATTGGTATATCTTTCTCTGCTCCTGTTTTGGTGCATTGTCTCCTACTGGTACAGACACAAGGGTTTGCTCCCTCAACATTCTCCTAAGCCTGGCTCCCTCTACCACTTCGATTCCACACAGCATCCATTGCAAAAATTCCTCTGCTATTTAAAGCCTCCAAGGTGGTGGTTATCTTATTTAGTTAGCTAATCTCAATGTTCCTATCTTGACATAATTAAAGAAGCATTCACATCTCATAAAGAGATCACAAGGTATGAAGCATTTTGTTAGCACATTCAGAGCTTCATTCTGGTCTAACTATCCTTATATTTAATTACAATTAAATTACATTAATTAGGATTAGAGTGGAACCCCACCCTTACTCGTATAACCTTGGGCAAGCCACTTAAACTCTATTGGCCTGTTTCTTCATCTTTAAAATGAGGGTGTTGGAGGAAATGACCTCCGAGGTTGCTTCTAACTTTAAATCTATGTTTCTATGATCTCATAACAAACCATACATCCCCCTCACCCCAAAGGTGACAATTCAAAAGGTCTTTTTTAATTGAGTGTGTGGGATTAACCTATTAACACATTGTAGATGCTTTAGAGAGCAGCTAGATGGTGAAATGGAGAGAGTTCCATATTTGGAGTGGGGAAGATTTGAGTTCAAATAAGGCCTCAGAGACTTACTAACCGTGTGTGATCCTGGGCAAGTCACTTAACCCTGTTTGCCCTGGTTACCTCATCTATAAAGTGAACTGGAGAAGTAAATGGCAAGCCACTCCAGTATCTCTGCCAAGAAAACTCCAAATGGTGTCATAAAGAGTCAGACATGACTGAAATGACTGAACAACAACAGATGCTTTAGAAATGAAAAGAAACAATAGAATGAACCATGAGGAAAAATTGAAAGAAGGGAACAGGGATTTTTTCTTGACCATCTCCTTCAAAAAAAGGAAGGGGAAAGAAAGGTTTTGGGGAGGAAAGTATGAAATAATAAGAGGAAAGAAAAGAATGCTGGCTGATGACCTGTGTTCATATCTCACCTCTCATACATACTACATGTCCTTTAAGATGCTTGGCCCTCAGCTTCATCTTCTGTAAAACAAGGAAGTTGGATTAGATAATCTCTCAGATTCCTTCCAGCTCTAAGTCTATGATCCTGTTACTTTAGTGAAATATTTATTGCCATTTCTGAAAAATAAGTGACCACGTTTAGGCTGAAAGGTAGAATAAAGCAGCTTGCAGCTGTATGAGAAAGGAGGAAGGAGAAGACAAAAACCATGATCATATGGCCAATTTTTAAAAAGTTTGATCCAGGTCATCTCCCCAAGCTTTAAAGATGGTATCAAGATAGTTCAACTCTTCAAGCATGAATAAAGACAAAAAATGAACAAAACAAAAGAGAGGGAAGCAAAGTGATAATCTCCTAAGAATCATGGGTAAAATAGATCCTTAAGGAAGTGGGAAAAAAAATAGAAGTATCAACCCATCAAGGATGCCAAAGGACCTTAGACACAGTGTGGCCACATTTTCCCACCCAACCATATTCTACTTTGTCAGCATATGCTTTTGCAAGAAAACCATATGCTCCCGACAGTATTCTAAAGCTTGAAATGTCGTGGAAATTTTTAAAAAGAAAAGAAAATGTCAGGAAAGGTGTTAAAGATATTTAGCACCCTCAGCTTTTTTTCTGAGTATTACACATAAGATAGTCTCTGGTTTGTGAATTTTAATAACGCTACTGCCGTTTGGTTTGCCAACCACTCCACCCGGCTGGCAGACAGAAACATGCACCGGCAGGTTCTGGTTTGGATTTCTTCCCACTGCAATGACAAAATCTGCAAATGGGATTTTGGAAGCTGTTCTACAAAATGTATGCTTAGGAGAGAGGGATAAAAGGTATGCAAAACCTTGGGATAAAAATGGTGCCTTTGAAGAATTATTTCCAAAACAGTAGTTAATGACATTAAGAAATACAGCTCAATCTCTCTTGATGCATGAGGAGGCACAGATGCGACCATGAAAGGCTTAATGAAAAAATTGGATTCGGTCATAGATCTCAATAATAGAATGCTGGGGTCTAAGTAGCACGAATTGAGAATTAGAGAGAGCTCTTCCTCACTTTCCCAGATATTAAAACCAGTCATTATTTATTATTTCCTCTTCAACTCCTGTCTACAAGTAGATGATTCCTAAGCTTTAAGCTTTCCCCTGAGACCAGGTGCCGGATCTCCAACTGCCTAGAGGAAATTCCCACTTGCATGCCTCAATGCCACCTCAAACTTAGAGGTCTACAACTGAATTAATTGTCTGTTCCTCAAATCTGGTTACTCTAGCTGACTTTCATCATTTTTGAGCATCTTTTCCCCACTCACTCAGCCTTCAAATTCTCTCAGATGTTATAACTGGAGGTCTCCAAGCAAAAGCTGGATGACTTGTGTTTGGTGTCATAGATTTAGAGTTGGAAGGGAGCTTAGGGACTGAGTACTGCCCCCTTGTTTTGCAGATGAGGAAACAGAGACTCAGAGATGTTAAGTAATTTGCTCAAGATCAAACAACTAATAAGTGTTCCAGGCAGGATAGGAATCCAGGACTTCCTAGCTGCCAGATGAATGCTCTAACCACTCCACCATACTAACTGTTGTTGAGCTGTTTTTCAGTCACGTCCAACTCATGTTGCTATCTCTCAAGTTCAGGTCCTCATTACCTATCCTGCACTGTGATAACAGCCTCCTTTTCTTCTTCCAGCCTCCAATCTCTGCCTCTTCTAACAGGCACAGCTGCCAACACAATGTTGCTAATGCATGGATTTAGATGATGGCGTCACTCTTTTCCTCAAACCTTTCAATAACTCTCCTAATTGCCCATGGGATAAAATATAAGCTCAGCCTAGGGGTTTTGAGGTCTACCACAGACTGGCTCCAACTTACTTCTCTAATTTTATTTATTACACCATATATGATCCCACCAAACTGGACTATTAGTTTCTCCCTTATGTTTTGTTGCAGCCTCCCACCTACAGATATTTGGCAGGCTGTCCCCGCCATGCCTGGAAAACAATGCCTTCTTGTTAAAAACCTCTTACTTGAACTCATGGGCCCCTTCTGCTTGAAGCTGTCCCAGATTTATTCATGCTCCTTCTCTGAAGTCACCCAAACCCAGCAAAAATCGTTCTCAGCCTCCTCAAATTAGTCTCCTCCAGCTTTCTTGCCCCACCAAATCTGATTAATCATAAAGTTCTTAATTGTGTATTATAGGATCATAGATACAGATTGGTGAAGAAACATAGACACCACCTAGGCCAACCCCTTCCAGCCATTATGACAAACTGCAAGTCTTCCTCCAGGGTATGCCTTGTCTGGGTGGAAATGAATGTTATCTGTTTTAAGGATATAGTTCCATTAGGTTGTAAGCTCCTTAAGGGGAAGGACTATCTTTTGTCTCTTTTCCTATCCCCAGTGCTTGGCACACTGCCTGGGCACATAGTAGGTACTTTTTAAGTGTTGATTGATCAAGGCCAGCAACCTCTTCTCCCTGTATATATAAGGTCCTTTGCAAACTTAATAAGTGTTAATTGATTGAAGCTAGTAACCTTTTCTCCCTGCATATATAAGGTCCTTTGCAAACTTTAGTGTTTAATATAGATATCAGCTACGAATATCACTGTTGCTGCTCTTACACTTATTAATCAACTCTTTTACATGATCATTTGTCTTATATATTTGTATGTTATCCCTATACCTAGAAAGCAAATACCTGGAGGGAAGGGACCATATCTTAAAACTCTTTGAAAGGTCTACAGTCCTAAACCTGATGCTTTGTCCATTCAGGTGACTTATTAACGTTCTTAACTGATACCCCCAGTACATTGACATAGATGACAAAAGGTGGTAATAGTCAATTTGGAAGGATTGTAGAAAGACAGAAACACTGATACATGGTTGGTGGAGCTGCTGATTAGTATAATATAATTTTCAAAACAATTTGGAATTACAAAAATAAAGTACCTAAAATATCCATGTCCTTCAGGCCAGAGATTTGACTGCTAGACATATGCCCAAACTTGGTCACTGACCAAAGAAAGAGTCCACAGAAAACCAAATATATAGAGCTATACTTTTTATGGTAGCAAAGAACTGGAAACAATGCAGATGGTCACCAATTAGGAAATGGCTAAATAAATCATAGTAGAAGGATTTAATGTAATACTTTCATGCTATAAAAAAGATGAATATGAGAAATTCAGAGAAGCATGGAAAAATATACGTGAACTAGTGCAAAGTAAAGTTAAGGAGAGCCAAGAAAACAATTTATTTATTTATTTATTTTTATTTATATATGTGTGTGTATGTGTATGTATATATATATATATATATACATATAATATATATATATAATCACTGCAACAATGTAAATGGAAAGGAGAAGAATAAGAAAACAATAGAAAATAAATGTCACTAAGTTATAATGAGCAAGCTTAGACCCAAAAGTAGAAATGAGAAGACACTTTCCCTCCACACCACAGTCCTTTGTGAGGTGGCAGGGTCCGCAGGTATGGAACATTGTGTTTAATATTAGATTCTTTTTTTAATGTATTGATTGGTTGTGCTGAATTTTTTCAGCTTAATCCTCTTATCCTTTTTTCAAAAATAAAACTATTCATTACAAAGGATGATTCTATCAGAGAGGGAAGGAGGAAGGATATAGGAGGGAATTTAGCTGATATAAAAACAAAAAGAAGCAATAAAAATCTATTTAGAAAAATGCTTTTGAGTGGATTCATTTTGCGCTTCCTTATTACTACAAAAAGATTATAATTTCGTTGTACTACAGTCTTCACCATTGGTTTCACTTATGATCTCTGTGTTAAAATGAAGACACTGAAACAAGGAAGAATTAAATGATGGGACCAAGTTCCCATAAAAAAAAAAAATGACAAAGCACCATTTCCTCATACCATACCACCGCTCAAACTCCCAAACCATCAACTATGTCTTGAGGAAAATAATTTTGTCCTAGATTCAGTTTTTCTTCTCAATGATTGGTAAGTGGATTGCTTTTCTGCCTGAGGTACATTTGGGATTAAGTCCACTGTCAAAGGAAGCTGTGAGCTTGGCGTTCTGATCTGTCATCTTTTTCATCTGACTCTTCTCATTTAGAACTGAGTGTGTGAAGCCCAAATCGTATTAAATCTGAGGCAGTCAAATAAATTAAAATATAATGCTTCTCATATCCGTGTCCATGTTGACCCAATTTATAGCAACACTGACTATTTCCTGTCCTAGGCTGGCTTTTCTTGGCATTTATAGGAATTGAAATAGATGTATTTGATCACACCCTTCAGCAAGTTTCAATCAGGAGTCAGAGATCCTGCCCTGAGTGACCAAAAAAAAAATTTTAAAGCATGCATCTGTGTACAGAAATATATTGCTTTGCTGATGCAGAGATATGTGCAATAGAGTCAGATACAAAGTACATCTTCATTCACAGCAGTATTTACAAAGAGGTCCAAGATGTAACTAAGGTAGGGAGATTAGGCCTTTGCCTCATGGTACGAAAATTTAGAAGGCACAAAAATTTTAAATAATGATTTTTAAAGATTGTGCTATTTTAGATTAGCTAAACTACTTCCTTGACAGCATTTTTAACTCCCTCAGGAAGCAGTGTAGAAACTACTTAGCAAGAATAATAAGTTAAATTAGAAAGTTATCAAAGCTTCCTCCCAACAAGAGCTATGGATCAGATGAGCTCCTCCTTCCATTCCTTCCTTGTTGCCCCTATCCCCAGGAGCATCTCCTTCTCCTCCTCATAGAGTGGTGCCATCGGGTCTTCCACTCTCCAACCCCAGAGTAGATTTGAGCACGTTTATATTATTTTTCCGTGGGACAGTAACAAAGAGGGCCATAATTGCTAGTTATATATCTGCATCATATATGTGGTAACAGGGCTTCAGGCTTGCTTATCAGGAAGAATTGGATCTTTGCAGGCTTTCCAAGGCAAATAGACTACATTCTGGTGACAGGAAAAGGAGGCATGGTATAGAGGAAAGAATGCTAGCTTTGGAGCCAGACATTCCTGCCTCTGCTACCTTAGAGACCTGTGTGATCTTAGATAAGTCACTTAAGTTCATCATGACCTCAGTTTCTTCTGTGAAATATGGGTAGGGGAATTTGAACTAGATGGGCTGTGAGGCCCTGCTAATCTTAGAGGATTGTAAAGAGTTCTAGACCTGGAGTCAGGAAGACTTTGAGTTTAAATCCAGCCTCTGACACTTATTAGCTTCATGACTCTGGTCAGGTCACTTAGCCGCTTTTTGACTCAGTTTCCTCATATGTAAAAATGGAGCTGTGTGACCTTGGAGAAGTTACTTAACCTGTCTGCCTCAGTTTCCTCACCTGAAAATGGGAATAATAGTAGCATCTACATCCCAGAGTTTTTACAAAGATCAAAATGTGATATTCGTAAAGCCCTTTGCGAACCTTAAGTTTGTTGCTGTCATTATAATTAACCAAAACAGGCCTCTAGTAGCTCCTCAGGCACACTCAGACTGGACTTTCCTGCCTTGTTGTGTTTGATCACGATGTTCCCTTGGTCTATATTCACTGCTCAGATTTCTCCCAGTCTTTCACAACCCAGCTCAAATGTATCCTCTCCTATGGAACCTTGATTCCCTCGACTGGGAGAAAGGAATTCTTGTGGTTCTCATCACATTCTGAAGGCCTGAACCATATGAAGAGCATGAACTTTGTGGCATTTATTTTGGCTGCAGGAAGATTTTTTTTCCTTGTTTTTTTGGTTCATATCTTAGTTTTGGGCTGTGTTCTGAATAGTTGAGGTTGCCCACCAAGTGACATCCAGATAAATGAGGTGTTTCTGAAGTAGCCACAGATACTCATTTATCACTGTACTTCATCAATACTACAAAATATTCATGATTTCCTCACCATGGCTGCTCCCTTCATGCCTTCAAAGACAAGTCTTAGGGAGGTGCTGTGGTTAAGATGGTTTGTCATCTGGTGGTCAGCCTCTGGCCTGTTTATGCTTCCATATGTACATCCTGAACAGAAGAAAAAGAACTGGTTGTAAAGTCAGAGGTGTTGGGTACAAATCCTGCTTCTGATTTATAGTACATGTGTGGCCTTGGGTAAGTCACTTATCTCATTTGGCCTTCAGGTTTCTCATCTGCAAAATGAATGGGCAGATTAGACAACCCTAAAGTCCCTTACAGCTCTAAATCTAAGATAACCTTACAACTCTACTATGGTCAGGAACAAAGCTTTTCCTCTCTCCAAGCCTGTTCCTCCATTGATAAAATTAGAATAATTTAGATAAAATTATTGTTTTATTAATATCAATTAATAAATATAATTAATAAAATTTAATAAATGTTAAATAATAAATATCAATAAAATAATTGACATTAATTAATACATAATTAATCTATAAAATAATATAGGGGCAGCTAAATGGCTTGGTAGATATAGCTCTGGGCCTAAAGTCAGAAAGCCTTGAGTTCAAATCCGGCCTCAGACACTTACTAGCTGTGTGACTCTGGGTAAGTCACTTAACTCTGCTTCAGTTTCCTCATCTATCAAATGAGCTGGAGAAGGAAATAGCAAACCACTCCAGCATCTCTGACAAAAAAAAAAACCCATATGAGGTCATGAAGAGTCAGACACAACTGAAACAAATAAACAAACAATGTAATATAGAATACTATACTATTCTATGTTGTCATATATAGTACATATTACATATACTGTATCATGTAGTATATATTTTATATAATGTGTAGCAATATAAAACTGTATAATATAATACATGAAAAATAAAATGTAGTTATATATTATATAGTATAGAACAATACAGAATAACATTACATGATATGCATTATATCATACTATCCTATAGAATACATTTTATATTCTATAACATAATATATATCATAAATAATATAGTATATATTTATACAAGATAATATATTTTATGTATAAATTAGATACATATGTAAATATCATATAAATATGTTTTATTACTATGCATAGTAAATGTGTATATACTATATAACATTACATAAAGTATATAAAAGATATAATATTCTATACTACTATACCATATATGTTATGGGAAGCTATATTCTATAATATATTATGTATTATTGAAGATGTATATTATCTAATATATTATATTATCATATATAAAATGTTATATCACATATAAAATTCTTTCTGAAATTAAGTTGTTTAAATCTAAATTACTAAATATTAAGATATTTGGATATGTATTAAAATATCTAAAATAATAATTATGGCTATTAACTTGTAATTTCCACCTCCCAGTATTGTTGGAAGGCTCAAACAAGATAATATATATAATGAGTTTGGGTAACTTTAAAGCACTATATAAATTCACTGGAATATTCACATAATAATATTTATATATTTATATACTTATATACTGCTTAATAAATATATATATATATATATATTGCATTTATATAGTGCTTAAAGGTTTATAAAGCCTTTCGAAAATATTATCTCATTTTATCCTCATAACCACCCTGGGAGGTAGGTGCTATTTTCATCACCATTTTTCAAAAGAGGAAAATGAGGCAAATAAAGGTTAAGTGACTTACCCAGGGCCATACAGGTAGTAAGTGTCTGGGAGAGAATTTGAACTCAGGTCTTCCTGATGCCAGATCCAGGATTCTATCTACTATGCCACATAATATCAGCATTGTTAACAATAAATGTTATTATCGGTGATAATATTCTTAGTTTTGCTTATTTATCTATTCATTTTGGTCCTGTCTGTAATTTGATTGGTGTAAGGAGGGAGCACCCAATGAAAATCTTCCTCTACCAGTACAAATTAACACCTGCTCTTCAATTTGTAGACCCAAAGTTCTTAACTTTTTTTGTCATCCTGGACCCCTTTGACAGTATTTGGTGCAGTCTAAGGACCCCTTCTCAGAATTATTTTTTTTAAGAAAATAGTAAATTTCCATTAGAGGTATAATTTTTTTCCCCATCCAAGTTCATGGAATCACTGAAATCTATTCACAAGGCACAACTCCTCAAGGTAAAAACCATCATTATAGGGAATTCCCTGAGAGCACAGAGAGATCAATTGACTTGCCTAGAGTTCCACAGCCAACATATGTCAGAGGTAGGATTTAACCCAAGTCTTCCTGACCTTAGGGGTTTCCTTAGCACACAGTAGGCAATATATCAGCTTCATGATCTGAAGTCCTGAAATAGAACCTTAGGGAGGGTTAGTCACTTCAGACTTAATGTGGTAGGGAGACCTGAGTTCAAATCCTACATCAACCATTTACTAGCTGTGAGACCCTGGAAAAGTCATTTGACTTTATGCCTCAATTTTCTCATTTTTAAAATTAGTTTAGACTCAATCATCTCTAGGGTCTCTTCTAGCTCTATACGCCATAATCCTATGATGTCACGTTGATTATCTTCTTCGGTCATCAGTATATGCAAAATTAAATCTTGCAGCATACTTAATTATTCAAAGCATTAGAGCTTCTTCAAGGTGAGAGACATTCCATAAGCATGAGTTTATCATTACTGTAAGATTTTATAGGGAAAATTCTTGTGTCATCTCCCCCTCCCCAAGAAAAAAAAAAGTCTTTCCATTTCATACATGGTTCAAATTTATTCAGTCGACTATTCCCATGCCCTTGGTTTCAATTTCAACTGATATGGTAAATGATTCATTTTTCAAAGGTCAGAATGATTTCAGCTTAATTTGAGACTGTAATGATCTTGGCTCAGCTGAGTGGTATGAATTCCATCTCTCCCTGCAACTAATTCAATATCCCATTTAGCCTGTGGTTGCGAAGAGGAGCTCGGGGCTTTGAAGATTTGTAAGAAGACTCCTTTTAATCCTAGTTCTGGCCTGATTAAGTCCTTTAGAGTGCTTTTCAACACCTTGCTCATTTCCCAGTAAAACAGTCACTGGATAATTATCCCATTTAGTAATGTGGATATGATTGTATTGCTGATCTATTTCTCTCAGGCTGGCCCACATGAGACTGCATGTGGCCACAGAACCCATTCCTGGCTGAGCCATAGGAAAAGTAGACCAAGGCAGTCTTCATTTAGCTCTGAACGCTTTTTCTGTACATTTTTGGCCGTTCTTCTTGTTCCAATTGAAGGAGGAGGAGGAAGAAGAAGGAGAATAAGGAGGAGGGGAAGAAGAAAGACAAGAAGATGGAAGAGGAGGAGGAGGAGGAGGAGAGAGGAGAGGAGGGGAGGAGAAGGAGGAGGATGAGGAGGAGGAGGAGGAGGAGGAGGAGGATGAGGAGGAGAAGGAGGAGGAGGAGGAGGAGGAGGAGGAGACAGCTAAGTGGTATAATGGATAGAGTGCCTGGCCTGGAGTCAGGAAGACTCCTCTTCATGAGTTGAAATCCAGCCTAAGACACTTACTGTAACTCTGGGCAAGACATTTAACTCTGTTTACCTCAGTTTCCTCAACTGTCCAATGAGCTGGAGAAGAAAATGGCAAACCACTCCAGTATCTTTGCTAAGAAAACCCCAAATGGCATCACAAAGAATCAGACTCAACTGAAAATGACTGAACTAATAATAATCATAATAATATTTCTCCATAGGAAAGAATTAAAACTACCAAAATTAATTCATTCACCAGGGCTTCCAAAATGCAAAATACTAACCAACAGTAACCCCAAGATGGAACTTGGCTTTTTTCATTAATTTGTTCTGTGACTTAATAATTTCAATATTGATCTGACTCATTGATTCATGTGGTAAATGGTTATTGAGAGCCAGCTGTATACATGGTTCAGTTTCAGCATTGGGAAAGGGTGAATACAAAGATGAAGAAAACTGCCCTCAAACCAAGTCTAGTTGTGGCCTCCAAGGTTTTTCTTTAGAGCAGTGGTCTCCAAACTTTTTTTGAGCACATACCAATCAGTAAAAAGTGTTGAGCATGTATTACTAATATATGGGTATTTATGTATATTGTTTTCAAAGGTAGCACAGTAAGGTGGCTAGAAATCCGGCCTTGACATCAAGAAGATGTGAATCCTAAGCCCCGGCTCTGATGCAAAAATGGGTGTCTAACTCCAGGTCACGCAAACTCTCAGTTCACTAGACAATTTTCTCAGACTGTAAGTTAGAGAGAAGATGCAGATCCATATTGCTAGAGGGACTTTCCTCACTGCGATAGCTCTCTATACTAATGAAATCACACTTCTAGACTCTAACCTATATGCGTATTTCTGTGCTAATGAATATGTACATTATAAAACATATAGCAATACTTTACACATTGCAAGGTGTAAGTATGTAGTATAAAACATAATAATTCTATAATGATCAATAATAATACATGAAGTACTGTACTTATAATAGAAGAAAAGTAGTACAAAACATTTGGTACTATTATACTAATTAATATGTATAAAACATGAAAATTTTTAAATTATATAGATGGAATAAATATTTTAATATTGCATTTTAAGCTATTAATTTTATAATAAAACACTTTCCTTGCACTAAAATATTGCTATGATTATTGGTAATAGTTTTGAAAGCAATATGATTAAATATGCTTCATTATTTTTTTTAATCTGGACTTAACATTTTGTGATGCAGCAATTTGAAAGTTCAGTTTTCAGTTTCTAAGTTCAGATTATTATCATATTTTGTTTTAGAGGCTATTAAAGTGGGAAAAGATCCCTCACAAGGGTAAGTAGGTCCAAATGAGAAAAGTATATAGTTGGCTTTGCTTACTACATCATGATACCCATTTTCAGTACCATCCACTAATTATGGAAAAGTTCTTACTGAAGTTTGTCATTTAAGTTTCAATCTTGCCATGTGTCAATCTGCTATTCAAAACTGAATTGAATGAATGAATGAAAAAAAACAAGCATTAAATTGGAAAGTATTATATTTTTAAATGTTTAACTAGTGGAGACCAGCATGAGTAGTTCCACCAGACCTGAAGGACAGGGGATTGAACCTCAGCTGAGACCAGCCCCTAGAGCCTACTAAGGGCAGGAACCCAAGCCAGTGAACTTGAAATCACTCAACATGAGAGGAGGCTCAGGTAGATTTACAGCCCTGCCATGGTGGCATATATACAATAGAGAACAAGTAAAAAAGTTCATGACATGAAATATTTTTAAAGGCTAAAACACTAACCATTTCAACAGTTAAAACTCTTTTTAAAAAACCCAGAGCAAAAGTAAACAGATGCTAAAAACCAATAAAATCCTAAACCAGAAGGAGATCTATATCAGGTATGAGAGATTAGAAAGCTCTCTTAACAAATATTACCAGACAAAGAAAAGTGAACTAACTAATGCCTGATTAAATAATTTTGTGGACTCCAAAGAGTGCACATGAAAATAAAAAGAAAGTACAAGAAATCACAGAATAGTTCAACAGAGAAATGAAATCCATAAAAGAAGAAATCATGAATGAATATTACTCAGAACTTAAAACCCTCAATGCATTTTAAAATACAATTAACAGAATTTGGGAAAAAGGGTGGGGGGAGGCAGGGATCCACAATAGTCTCCATAAAGAAGTGAAAGAGATCAACAGATCTGGGATACAAAAAATCTGTCATTAAGGGAACACATTAATTTTACACAAGCCACAGTGACTGACCTTGAAGGCAGGATGCACAGAGACAATTTAAGAATATGGGAAATAAAAAAAAAGCTGGTTATGATCATGCAAGACTTAATGCAAGAAAACTGCTGAGAGTTTCTGAATACTTAAAACAAAGCATCAATCAAAAGAATCCAAATATAATCTCTTGAAAAATTTGTTCAAAAAACCTTGAGCTTCAGATTCCAAGACATATTATAGTTAAATTTAACAATTTTAATGACAAAAAACAAATTCTGCAAGTACCCAGGACAACTCTCTTCAAATATAAGGAAAAATTATATTTGACTAATATAAGATTATTCAACAGCAATGAGAAATGAAGGAGGGAATGAAATACTATAGTTTGAAAAGAGAAGCTCAAGCTATAACCCAAAGTCACATACCCCGAAAATATTAATCTAACAATTAATGAAAAAAAAGATGAATGTTCGACAGAAGAGATTGAATGATTGATTATTTAATTAACATTCTCCATAGCACAAAGCTCCAGATTCCTCAGCAGTCCACAAAGTATTGTTCATTGGTATAAATTCCTTCTTTGTATCATTATACTAAAAGTTTAAAAAAAAAATCTCAGTTCCCCACAGGATGTGAAGTGTCTCCTTTTCTGTCATAACATATGTGCAAACAAAATTAAACTGGAATTTTGGGATGTGGGATTCTACTTATCCTTTCTCTGAACTCTTTGTTATCTGTTCCTGCCCCCCCCACCCCAGAATCTCTAGAGCATATCAGATTACATCTGACTTTTCCATCCTTATCTAGAACTCTAAGTTGAAGCAGTCCAGTATTCCCAAGGTTCCTATCATTTCTACTTTAGCAATCAATTCTTCTTTTTTCATTAGAATAAGGATTCAAATTTTATTAAAGTACATCAAGAAGTTATCTGTTTGGTTTTTAGGAGGGGAAAAGGGAGAAGGAGAGGGAAGAGGGAGAAAGAGGGAGGGAAGGAGAGAGAGAAGGAGAGAAGGAGAGAGAGAGAGAGAGAGAGAGAGAGAGAGAGAGAGAGAGAGAGATTCTCTGTGTCCCAATGAATTCCTTATCATGCTTACATTCAAGTTTGTGATGTTTCCCTAACTCACATCATCTATTTCCTCTTTCTGTCCAGTAAGTCTGTAGTATACTCCCTCCACAATTCTTTTGTTTCTCATTCTTTTGATCTTTGCCCGAATGACCTTTACAATGCTTCCCACTCTTACTTCTGGATGACCTTTCATGAGTATATCTTCCTGATATAAAATACTGCTCTACCATTCTTTTTTATCTAATCTATCCTTCTTAAAATAAGGAATAGCTGCCAATGTCTATATCCTACTCATGAATCATCTCCCTCTAAATTCTGAGTGCACCCTAAGGGCTAAATAGACAAATAAATAAATGAATGAATGAATGTCCTTATATTAAGATCAGTAATTTGTTTTGTTTCCTATCCATACTTTGTCAGTTTTTGAGTAGAATTCTTTTGACAGCCTTTTATTTTATTACTTCCCTTTTGTTTGGATATTATCCCCTAAGAATTACTATTCCTCTCCAAGAATATTCTTCTTCCTATGTCAAGTCTGCTGTCCTCTGTGGGACACACACGTGGGCAGTTTTCACCTTCCCCCTTCATTTTTACTTTAACCCACTCTGTCAGAGTTGCAGGACTCCAGGCAAATCTTGTTACTGACCCTTGTTAGTTAAATACACTCTTTCTCTATCATTCCCATATCTTTGGCTATGTCCCAGAAATCCAAATTCTGTTTTCAGACACTATGTTCTTAATCAAATGGGCCCTTGCCAAATCCTTCTTTCTCATCTGAAGCCCTCACATTCAATTAGCATCAGGGATATCACACCTATTCCTTCCCCCTTTTTCCCCTCTGACTTAAAAAAAAATATTGGGTCTTTCCTGTAACTTTATCTACTTTTCTATTTCTTTTGCCTTTTTTTTGGCTCCCTTTGCTCTTTCTACCCCCTCACTATGGATATCTCCCATGGCCCTTTTCACAGCTGTCTGACTATTTTCCATCTCAACACTCCCTTCTTTCCTCCCTCAAAGGATTTATTCACACTCAAGGCTTCGAGTGCCATCTCCAGCCAGATGACTCACAAGTCCTTATCTCCCAACCCTGACCTCCCACCAACACTCTAGTCCCGAATTTTCAAATGCCTATAGACTATCTCCAGTTGGATATCTATGGTTATCTTTAACTCAGCCAAAAAAAGCTCTTTTGGAGTGGAAGTCAGGGATCTGGGCTATTATTCAGAATCTTCCACAAGTCATCTGTGTGACCTTGGACAAGCCATTTGATCTCAGTTTTGTAAAATGAAGGGATTTAGTCTATTTTATCATCTGCAAAATGGGGGGATGGAACTAAATAATCAATAGCACACTTTGGAAAGCAGAGTAGGGTAGTAGAAAGATGACTAGACACAAAATATGGAGACACCTGGGTTTGAATCCCATTTCTGACATAATAATTACGTAGCCCCTACTTCACAGCGCATCTATAGGGATTAAAGGAGAAAATATAGGGAATATACTTTGAAAACCTTTTGGTATTATGTGTCATTTATTATTATAGCAGGCACTGAAAGTTTTACAAAGTGCTAGGATTAGTTATCTTGTGTGATCCACACACCAACCCCAGGAAAGAGGTGCTTTTATTATCCCCATTTTACAACTGAGGTAAATTGACATGTTCAGGATCACACAGCAAGTATCTTGAGGCAAGATTTGAACTCAGAACTTCCTGGCTCCAAGGTTAGCACTCCATCCACTGTACCAAGTAGATACCTCTGCTAAGTCGGATGCTAATAACTACTGCTTCCAGTTACGAAATCCTATATTCCATCTCTAAAACTGAACTCATATCCTTCCAAAAGTTGGCTCCCTTTCCTCCCCACCTTCTAGGCTAAGAATACTGAAGTCATTTCAGACTATCCCTTATCGATTATTTCTTTTAACAGATTTTAAAGAGCAATTGTTTCTGTTCTGGCCAGAAACCCTGAGGGTCTTCTCCTCCCAGGTTGATTTTTTTAAGTAGGTAAGAAGAGCCAATTTTTGCCTCATTTCTTACCTAGCCTTGAATACTGAATGGGTGAAGCCTCAGATAAATTGATACCTAGGAAAGGCCTTAATTTAAAAAGGCCAGGGTCTCTCAGTGCATCCTGGGCCATTTCCAGTTGTCCAGATCTATAATTCACCACTGGAATAGAAAGTGAGGCTGGTAACTTTGCACAGCCCTCCCTCACTTAAATCCATTTCACCTGCAAGTCAAGACATCACCTCCCTGATGTCATGGTCCTCTTTGAGAATGATGGACAAACAGTAACAATTTCCTTTAACCGATTTCCCCCCAAGCTTAAGGCAGATAGATTCGTACTTTCCTTGTCCTTCAAAATGCCACTATTTTTACCTAGAACATTCTTCTTTCATGCCTGGAGTACTATAAAAGCCTCCTAGCTAATCATCTTGCCTCTGGCCTCTGCTCTCTCCAATTGTTCTTTATAACACTGTCAAAGAGTTTATTCTCAAACACCCCTTCCATCCTATATTCCTTTATATCTTCATTCCCATATTCCCTCGCTTAGAAATCTACAGGGCCTTCTAGCTGCACCATGTTTACGTTCATTTCTCTAATCGCTCACTATCTGTGATCTGGCCAGGCCAGGCTGAGGGGAACAGTTAGTCAACTCTTTCCCTAAAGTTGAGCTCGGACAGGTGTACGTAAGGAATGCAAGGGTTTCAATCTCTCCTCCAGTGGTCTGGCCGTCTGATACCTCCCCACTCTCAGCAGAGATGCGGTAGATTTAAGTGAGGAAGGAGGTGTTTTGTCACCCTGCTCCCATCTTCAAGAGTTCCTCCGCAAGGATACTCCCAGCCTGGACTGACTCAAACTCTTGAACAGCAGAGACTTGGCTTGGCTATTTTAAGGCCTCCAAAGGCACAGCCAGTATTTCTTGGCCAATGGGCAGGCTAATCTTCTAATTAAGTCAAGGAACTTGTTGCAACTTCATAAAGGAAGCATAAGATATAGTAACATGTTATAGGTAATTTAACACCTTGCTAACCCATTAATGTATCACATTACCTCTGATAACTCCCTTGGTTTCTAGAACTAGATCAACTACCTGGGGTTAAAAATAATGGTTAAAAAATCAACTACCCCATATTATCTATACTATCTACTTTCAGATGAAGGGGATATTAATCTGTGTGTGTCTGCGTGTGTGTGCGTGCGTGTGTGTGCGTGTGTGCGCACGCGCACTGGACCCTTTTGCCCATCTGGTGAGGCCGAGACTCCTCAGAATAATATTTTTAAATGCATAAAATAAAATGCATAGCATTATGAGGAAACAAATTACATTGAAATACCTAAATACGTGTATGTAACGATACAGCAATTACACTGGAAACCAACTGCATTGAAATATATGTGTGTATAATACAGATATGTATGTATGCATACGTATGTGTGCATGTATGTGTGTATGGCATTCTAACCCACCCTAGTGTTGCTTTACCCAAATTTGCCCCAAATTTTCATGACATCCTGACCCCATCCTCCCCCTAATCCTTTCAACCCCCAACATTTAGCATTGTTCCAGACCCATCGCAGGTACTTAACTTATTTATTGCAACTTATTTCTCACAAAACATCCTAAAATGCAGAGAAGGTCAGGGGTTTCCCCAATGATCGGGCAGCCAAAGATTTGAACCTAAATCATCCTGAATCCAAGGTCAGTCCTTTATTTATCGCCTCTGGAGCCAGGATGTTTAACTTAGGACCTGTGAACTTGTTATTTATATGTATGTATATGCATATGTGTATGTATATATGTATTTATATGAATGTATGTGCAGATATATCACATATACTTATACATGACAAAATATAATTATATACACACATGTATATAATGTATGTATATGTGTGTTTGCATGTATATCTACATGCATATTTTATGTATAATTTATAGAGTATATGTGGATATATTATGTATAACTATATGTGAGTGTATATACTATATATAAATATGTAGTTCTATAAATGGGGTTATAGAGAGAGTTTTAGATCTATGGAGATATAAAACTGTATAGGCTTAGGGTTTCACATATACATATATAAAACTATTTTTATATAGTCTGCATACTGTATATAGGATATATATATATGTGTGTGTGTGTGTGTGTATGAGTGTGTGTGTGTGTATGTGTGCCTATGTATGTATAACAAGCCCTAACATATAACGTGTGTATATGTATAACAAGCTCTAACATATAACATGTGTATATGTATATATGTATGTATGTATGTAGAACATATTAAAAACCCCTACCCCAGAGCTAGTAAATAGAGGGCTGACCTTGGAGTTAGAATGACTTGGCTTTTAATCCTGCCCCAGTCCATATTGGCTGTGTGAGCATCGGGAAGCCTCCAACCATCTCAGTATCCCAGGCTATTCAGTAAGGGATAAGCTAGAGTAAAAAAGTTAAGTGCCTACTATGTGTCAGGCACAGTGCTAAGTGGTGGGGGTTGAAGGATGGGGAAAAGGCTAGAATCAGGATGCCATGAAAACATGGGGCAATTTGGGATCAATCAATGCTGAGATGGGTTAGAACGTCTTTGGGAGTGCCTCGGGCAGGCACCACACAGGATAGCACGGATGGACAGCCAGCAGGCCAGTCAGGGATTGAGCTGCACGTGGGCTTCCTCTCCCCACCATCCCACAGGGCAGCATGCTGGGTGATGGCCCAGTTTTCAGACAAAGGACCTGCTATGTAGCAGCTGTCTCATCACCACACAGGGAACACGGACAGCAGCAAAAGGGGAAAGTTTCTCAAAATTAGCCCCAAATCCTCCTTAGGATGAGAAAGGTGGGATTCTAAGAGTGCTGCACCAGCAAGCCTGCTACAGTAGAGTTTCAGTGCCAGTTCTAACCAGGACTGAGTATGGTTTAGATCCTAAGGTACCATAGTCATGTAACAGGAGACAGCCCAGGAGTGGGAAGCAATAGAGTGGCTATTTATTGGACTGTGATTTCAATGATTCAAGGAATTCCAGGATGAGGAAATTCAATCTCCCAATGCACCTTCCCTTAGAAAGTTTTCCAGGACCCTGAGAACTTAAGTGATTTAATAATAATGAATAACAGAGTATGTGTGTGTCAGAGGACAGGCTTGATCCCAGTCCTCCTTGATCACAATGGGGTTCTCTATGCATTCTGCCATGTGGACAGAATAAAGCTGTCCTTCTGTTCAAGTCATTTACGTTTACATTCTAATGGGAGAGACAATGTGTGTATGCATATTTTTCTTCCCTCTTCTTCAAATTTGTTCATGCCGCTCCCTCCTTTCGCGTGTCCCCCGCCATACACACACCCATAATGCTCTCACTTCCTGCCTTTGGCCTCTTCTACCCTTCCTTCGAGACCCCAGTCCAACCTATACCTGAATAAAGACCTCTCTATAACATCCCTTATTAGTGGTCACTGAGTCTCCTTTAGTAGAGGCAGCTAGGCCTTGAAGAGGCTAATGCACTAGACCTGGAGTCAGGAAAACCTGAGTTCAAATCCAGCCTCAGACACTCACTAGCTGTATGACCCTGGATAAGTCACTTAACCTCTGTCTGCCTCAGTATTCTCATCTATAAAATGGGATTAATAATAGCACCCCTCCACCTCCCAGAGTTGTTATGACAATAAAATGAGATGTTTGCAAAGTACTTTAAAATACTAAGTACCGTTCTTATTCTTTTGAAGACTTCTAGTAACAGGGACCTCAATATTTCCTGAAGTAAGACATTTTGATTCTTTTGTTTTATGCTAATCATTGTGATGGAGCAGGTGGTTCAGTGGTTAGAGTGCCAGACCTGGAGTCAGGAAGACCTGAGTTCAAATCTGGCCTCAGACGCTTACTAGCTGTGTGATCCTGAGCAAGTCATGGGCAATGTTTGCCTCAGTTTCCTCATGCATAAAATGGGATGGAGAAGGAAATGGCAAACCAAACCACTCCAGTATCTTTGCCAAGAAAGCTCCAAATGGGGTCACAAGGAGTTGAACATGACTAATGTACAAAAAAAAAGTCATCAACATGAATGAAAGGTGGGCTGTGTAATTCCTTAGATGAAAAAGATGGAGGCAAGTGGGAAGGAAGGGACAATTAGTCTGAAACAAAGTTCCGCCTGTCTTCGAAGAAAATTCTGTTGTTATATTTTCTATTTTTAAAAATCCCTGTAGTTGCCTAACAAACACTTGTTGACTAGTATGCTGCCTAGTACATTTCTTGTCCCCCGCGACTGCTCTCCAATATTCTTCGCATTTAACAAGAGCACGTTGTCATTATGACAACTTTTCTAATGAACTTAGAGCGTTGCCCCTGACAGAACGCAGAAAGGCTAATTTTCAGTCCATCAGGGAGTAAGATTGCCGAGGGTAACCTCTGTAGTATTTTCAAGGGCCACAGACTTCCCTGCTCTCTTCAATCGATCAATTAGCATGCATTTATTAAGTATCTACTATGTACTGGCACCATGGAGATAAAAACGGCGGGGGCGGGGGGGGGGTGTTATGAGATAGTTCCTGCCCTCAAGGAACTTACATTCTAATAGTGAGATGGTATACGTATATATGGGCTTTGATGCTTTATATAAAGTAGATTCATGGTAACCCTATAGGGGAAGATGCTGTGGGCCAAAAGTACAGGGAAAGGCTTTCTGCAGAAGGTAGTTTTCGGACAGAATCTTGAAATTAGCCTCGTTCTGTTATGTCTTTCTGTGTACAATTGTCTCCTAACTGGATTTCCTTACCCCTTTCAACAGTAACCATCAAATCGTACATATATAGCCTACTTCAAATTGCTTCCTGGTTTATGGAGGGGGGAGGGATGAGGGATGCAAGGGAGGGAGAAAGTTTGGAACTCAAAATTTGATCCAAAAATGAATGTTAAAAATTGTCTTTACATGTAATTGGGAAAAAATACCATTAAAAATGGACATCAAAGTCCTCTTCTCACTTCACTTCTCCTCTTCACAGACTTACCATGAGAGAGGGAAAAAAGCACTAAATGTTAGGAAAACATTTTTATTCATTATCTTTTTAAACTTTTTTAAAAGGAGGATGTCCCCTCTTTCCTTTGCAAAGGTGGGAGGCGATCAGAATGGAACACAATATATGGTTATTTTTGCTGAACTGCCTTTTTCTCTTTCTTATTCTTAGTATAAGGGATAGTCCTTTGAATGAAGGAGATGGGAGGAAAATAGTGAGAAACAAATATGATAAAAATATAAATGGTTGCTATAAATTTTTTAAGGAAAAAAATAAAAATATAGAGTGACCATCAGTTGGTGAATTGAACAAATTGTGACCCATGGATGTTAGTCCCTCTTAATGCTAGTCCCTTCCTTCCAAAGTTATCTTCCATTTATCCTGTCTAAATTGTGTATGTCTGGGGCAGCTAGGTGGCACAGTGAGTACAGCACTGGTCCTGGAGTCAGGAGAACCTGAGTTCAAACCCAGCTTCAGACACTTGATACACTTACTAGCTGTGCGACCTTGGTCAAGTCATTTAACCCCAATTGCCCTACCTTCCCCCCTCCAAAAAAAACCAAATAAACAAATAAATTGTGTGTGTGTGTGTGTGTGTGTGTGTGTGGTTATTTACATGTTGTCTCCCCGCCCCCCCCCCCAAATAGATTGGGAGTCCTGTGGGAGTAGAGGCTCTTTTTTCTGTTCTCCACATGGCCAACACTTATAGCACAGTGTCTGGTTCATAATAAGTGCTCGATGAAAGCTTGTTGACTTGAGTAGGAGGAAATAACAAACATAAGGACCCAAAAGAAACACAAAAAGACTCATGTGACCTGATGCTGTAAGCAGAATTGGAAGAAAAACACGCACAATGACGCCAGCAACATCAGCGAGAAGCCAAGCTTTGAACAATTTTTAAAAAGATAATGGGTTCAGACAATAGACAATGAAACATGACTCCTCTCCACAAGGAAACTACATGGACAGAATTGATAGGTGGGGTGACTGGACTGTTGGGATTTGCTTAATCATTTTTCTTTGTTACAAGAAGGAGTTCTGTTTAGAATGAAGGGAAGAATGGGGGGAATATGTTTAGAGATGATTATGATGTGAAAGCAAGAAGAATAAGTAAAACCTATTTAAAGGAATAAGCTGTTATGCAGTCCTGTCTGACTCTTCGTGACCCCATCTGGGATTTTCTTCACAAAGATACTGGAGTGGTTTGCCATTTCCTTTTCCAGGTCATTTTATAGATGAGGAAATTGAGGCAAAATGAAATAATTGAACTTTCAAGGAGTTTATCTGTCTAATAAGCTTTTACCTTTAGCCAGTCAATAAATATTTATTAAGCACTTACTATGGATCAGGCACTATGCTAAGTACTGGGGATACAAAAAAGGCAAAAATGTCGTCACTGCCTCAAGTAACTTACATTCTAATGGAGAATACAATATGTAAAAAAACTATGTAAATATAAAATATATACAGGACAGATGGAAGGCCCTGGAAATGAAGAGAAACAAACAATAACAACAACAAAAAAGATCTGAGCTGAATCTTAAAGGAAACCAGGAAAGCCAAGAGGCAGAGAGAGGCAGAGTATTCCAGCAACGGGAAGTAGCTCATCAGCCGTTAAAATGAAAGTATTTATCACTCCAGGTCTTCAAAATCAGACCAGACTAAGAAATTATTAGTAATTAAATCTTTTCCAAATAATAATAGCAAACAACATTTTTAAAATGTTTTCAGGCTTGAAAAGAACTTTTACTAACAACTCTGGGAAGTAGGCAGCAAGTGCATTATGACCATCCCATTTGTAGATGAGAAAACTGAGGCTCCAAGGCCATCACTAGCTTTTGATCAAAGAACCAGTAAGTGTCCAAAGTGGGATTTGATCTTGGTCTCCAAGTTCCAAGATCAATCCATAAAACTATTCCATATTTTAACACCATCCAATCTCAGTATTCACAGATTGACTCAATAACATCCTTTGGTATGGTCTCTATAATGTGACTTTATCTCACCCACTTGAAGTTTTTTAATAATGCTTACATTTTAGTTAGTGGATGTTATCCACCCCAGTCAGAAGAAAATCATCTACATTTCTGAATCTATGAGGTAGAGGGGAAAAAAAAACAGATTTTTAAATGACTACATTTTCAGTCCTTTCATTCTCAAAGTCACTCTAATGGGTACATGTAGTGTCTGACTCTAGACGTGATGTGTAAACTAAAAATTCTCCTTAAGCAAATAAGACAGGATTATCATCCACATTGCCATGTTATTCTGGGCCAGTTCTCTGACAGCTCCCGGGATGATTGTGCAAGATACGCTATCATTACTGAGCTTTTTTAATAATTCCAACTGTCCCAGGAAGCCAAGAGGCAGGGTTCACATAATGTGGCCATTTCTTCTGGATTTCTAAGTAGGGTTTGTTTCTTCTGTCCAATGAGTCAGAATGGAAACAGGAATTTGTTCATGACTCACATATTTTTGTGGGGTTTTTTTAAGTTGAGCTTGTTTTTGTTTAAATTCAGGACTTGGGCACTTGGGGCTGAATAAACTTTCTACACGTTTCATGAGGCTCAAAGTTTAAACCTCATATTGAGTGAGGCCAAGCATGCTGCCCCACCATGGTGAGCATTGGTTACCCTTAAACCTTGGCTACAAAGATAAGTCTTCTCTTTTGCCTTGTTTTTAAGTTTCATTGATACCTTTTCAGATAGACAGACAGACAGAGAGACAGGTAGATAGATAGATAGATAGATAGATAGATAGATAGATAGATAGATAGACAGATAGACAGACAGATAGATAGATAGACAGATAGACAGACAGACAGACAGACAGACAGACAGACAGACAGATAGATAGATAGATAGATAGATAGATAGATAGATAGATGGATAGATAGATGGATGGATGGATGGATGGATGGATGGATGGATGGATGGATGGATAGAGAGATAGATAGATAGATAGATAGATAGATAGATAGATAGATAGATAGATAGATAGATCGGACAGACAGATAGACAGATAGACAGATAGATAGATAGATAGATAGATAGATAGATAGATAGATAGATAGATAGATAGATAGGTAGATGGATGGATAGATAGATGGATGGATAGATGGATAGACAGAGACAGACAGACAGACAGACAGGCAGGCAGGCAGGCAGACAGATAGATAGATAAATGATGGATAGAGATGATAGATAAAGGGGAGAAAGGGAGGAAGGGAGAGAAGGAGGGAGAGGGAGGGAGGAGGGGAGGAGAGAGATTGGGAAGATAGATTGATAGTAGATTATAGATATAGATATGTTTATACACACACACACACACACACACACACACACACACACCATGGAAATTTTCTGCTTATCCCACCGTACTCTCTGAAACTATACCATCTTTTGAAACAAAGAAAAAAATTCAACCAAGACAATTCAACCAGTAGACACCTGATTTATTACCAATTTTTTTGTAACTATAATAGAGTTGTAGGAATATTTTGGTATATATGGGATCTCTCTGTCTTGGATTGCCATATTCTATAACATACTGCCTTTGGAGTTAGGGAACTTCAAATTCTACCTCTGACATTTAGTATTTATGTGACTGTGGACAGCCTGGGTTTCATCATCTGTAAAATGGACTACATAGTCTCCAAGATTTCTTCCCACTCTAGATCTGATGCTTTGGGTTCTATGTGCTCAATAGTGAGATCTCTGTCAAAGGGTATGAACAGTTGAATGTCTTTACTCACATAAACCGCAGTAAAGGAGAACAAGGGACGTGGGTTTTGCCCGGACAATTGCCATAAATTACATGGATGGTAAGGATCCAAAGTGAAGGGTGTTACCCCTCTAGAAGCCCGTGTTTACTTCCTCATCAGGGAAATCTAAGCCTCTTAGGGAAGTACCATAAAGCGGGATGTCTGTATGGATTCCAAGGGTGAAGGAAAGGTGGGTCTCAATAGAACAGCAGGGAGGTGCCTGGCCGTCTGCACCAAGGCGGCTTCCCTTCTGACATGAGGTTCTCAAAGTAAAGTTAGAAGGCTGAATCCTTATATGGACCTTTGGAATTAAGTGGAACTTACTGGCATGTTAGGAGGCTCCTTGCCTAGCAACCCCAAGTTAATTTACCTTCCAAATGAAGTTCAAACCACAAAGATTAGTGTCTAGAGGATACTAGCTCCCTGGGGAAAATGGGAGTTACCAACAATAGAGATGTTACGTATTAACTTATTAATTGAGAGGTAGAATTACATAATGGATAGATGACTGACCTCAGAGCCAGGAAGGCCTGATTATGTGACCCCGGCAAGGCATTTAACTCCTCAGTGCCCCAGCACCTAAGGCAGCATAATGGTATCATAATACATAGAACACTGGGCTCGGAACCAGGCAGACTCATTTTTGTGAGTTCAAATCTGGCCTTAGACACTTACTAGCTGTGTGACCCTGGGCAAGTCAGTTTACCCTGTTTGCCTCAGTTTCCTCATCTGTAAAATGAACTGGAGAAGGAAATGGCAAACTACTCCGGGATCTTTGCCAAGAAAACCCCAAATGGGGTCCCGAAGAGATGAACAAGACTGAAACCACTGAATATCATAATTCTATTCATCCCAATCACTGTCAAACATATCCATACCCAGTCATTAGTTCTGCCAGGATTTAATTTTTTTTATATTTTATTTTTTTTGTAAATATCTTATATTTATTTAGCTGGGTATGTGTTATCTCTCTAATTATGCATGTCAGAGCCAAAGATTGCTTTGTCTTGTCTGTGTCTCCATCAACAAACATGGCATGGTTACAAAACTCCCCAAATACAGAGAAACAATTCTGTGGGCTGAATACCCTGACACAGAAGCAAAATTAACTACCTGCTCCCAGTGTGGCTCCCAGAGATATCATCCAGCAAGCCCTGTGGCCCACCATCTTCTCCATCACCACTCTCACCAATTGCTAACCAACTGTGAAGGTAAGCAAGTCATCCTAGCTGAAGCAGCTAGGATGTCCTGAAGGAGAAAGCATGGGCCAGGCAGGTCAAACCACTGTTGCCATCTCCCCCCAGATTCTGGTGGAAATTGACCAGAACCCAGAACTCAAGAGGCCCAGGAATGACAGAGGCCCCCCAAACCACCATACCCAGGAGGCAACCCTACTGGAGATGCAACATGGCAGCAACTACCTTCTAAGTGCTGTAACCACCACCTGAGCACAGGAAGTTCCTATTGTCCAATGGTATGAAAAGTTGAATGTCCTTACTCACATAAACCACAGTTAAGGAGAACAAGGGATATGGATTTTGCCCGGACAAAGTGCCCTTGGCACCATCAAATGGCACCCCACCAGAAAGAGATATGGCATTATCAATGGAAATGACTTTAAAGAAGGTCCATCACCCACCATCTGCTTTGTCACTACACCCTCAGGATCATGGAGCCTTTCCTTCTGCATCACACCTGAAGCCTTCTATATAAGTTGTTTCCTTCATTAAAACGTGAGTGAATGTCTTCCTTCTCTGTTTCTATCCTTAGCAATCGGCACAATATTTTGAACGTAACAACCGCTTAATGAATGCTTTTTTTCACTCCATTCCTTCATTCATTCACTCACTCCTAAGAGCTTCATAAATGAAAGTGGAATTAAATCATATTGAATTGTTCCCTTTTGTGACACTGAATGCAATCCATCCATACCTGCCCATCTATGTCAAAACATCCTTGTCTCCAATAAGTCAGTGACAAAAGGTCATCACAATGAACTAGGGGCCCTTCTCATTTTCTCTAGGCACTGGTGGTACAAGGACCCGAAAGGAAACCAATCCCTGCCCCTCAAAAAACTTGCATCCTATGGGAAGATTATATATTTTTATTGTTGTTCAGTTATTTTGTTCATGTTCAACTGTCTGTGACTACATTTGGGGTTTTCTTGGTAAAGATACTGGAGTGATTTGCCATTTCCTTCTCAGCTCATTTTACAGATGAGGAAACTGAGGCCAACAGGGTTAAGTGACTTGCCCAGGATCACACAGCTATTAAATATCTGAGGTTACATTTGAACTTAAGAAGATGAGTTTTCCTGGCCCAGGGCTCTATCCACTATGGTGCCACATAGCTGTCCCTATACACACGTATGTGAGTATATGTACGTATATGTACACATGTCTATGTCTGTATGTATACACACATACATGGTGAGACAATGTGTGTATAGATACATATATTATGTGCCTATATGGACATGGGTATGTTTGTGAATAGATAGATATAGATACGAGCAAGTATATAAAAGTATATATGTATACATCCACATATGTGCATATACAAGTGTGTATTTACATATACACATGTGTATATGCACATATGTGTATGTGTGCTTATATGTATGTGTAAATGTACACCTATGTGTATACATAAACAGATGTATACCAACAATTCCCCAAACCTGCCATATCTAATTTCCTCTAGTATTAGCCTGGAGTTGTATAATAGGCACAAAGTAGACCGAAACACATTACCCAGTAGTATATACGTCTATGTGCATGCATGTATATATAGGCATACGTGTGTATATACATATATATATATACACATATACAAAATAAAAAACAAAAACACATGTTAATCAGAGCGGGGGGGGGGGTGGTGAGTCATAAAAGGCCTCATATAGAAGGTAACCCTTGATATGAGCTTTGATGACTTCTAAGAACTAATAGAGAATGCGGGTCATCCATCTCTCTCTCCACATGACCAGCCCATCTTCTCTTCGTCTCTCACAATTTCTTGATGCTGTCTTATAGGCAGTGTAGCTACGCAGCACAGTAGATAGATCGCCTAGCCCAGAGTCAGGAAGACCTGAGTTCAAATCCAGATTCAGACACTTACCAGCTGTGTGATCCTAGGAAAGTCACTGAACCCTGTTTGCCTCAGTTTCCTCATCTGTAAAATGAGCTGGAGAAGGAAATGGCAAACCACTCCAGGATTCTTGCTGAGAAAACCCCACATGGGGTCACGAAGAGTCAGACATGGCTGAAACAACTGAATAACATTCTTAGGCCCCACTTCACGAGCCTAATTCCTTGTTGGTAATGTATTGCAACCCACTTTGTGCCTACTCCGCAACTCCAGGCAGGCTGATACTAGAGTAAACTAGATGTGGCAGATTTAGGGAATTACTCTAATAAACTCAATGTCATTATCTAGGTAACACATTCATAGGCATAGCCTATTCATTAGACAAAGAGGGAGAAAATAAAAGAGCTTTGCCTATTGGCAGGTGACTTTAATGTCAAACTTGAAAAAGTTTAGAAAACTCCCTATGAACCTTCAGATCATATTCTCTGGTCTATAACTCTAAGCTTTAATCGAATTTTACTATATTCTTTCTGTGTGATGCTAACGGGGGGGGGGGGGGGGGGGGGAAGGGTGGGAATTGGGATGAAGAGAAATCATCTCTTGTTTTCACTTAAATGCAAATCCCCAATCATTAAGCAGACTTCTTCAGCCTCAGCTGGACACATTAAGGGGTGTGTGTGTGTGTGTGTGTGTGTTTGTGTGTGTGTGTGTGACAGAGAGACAGAGAGGGGGGGAGGAAGGATAAGTAAATTGAGGCCATATAAGGCTAAGTGACTTGTCCAAGGTCACATAGCTACCTGAGACCAGATTTGAACCTAGGTCTTCCAGTCTCCAAGTCCAGAGCTCTAACCACTTTACCACCTAGCTGTCTTGAAAGCCTTACTATATCTAAATAAAAGCTGACTAAAATGAAAAATTTTCCCCTGTGAAAGAATTCTGCAGAAGCCAACCTCAACTTTCATATACTCAATTTGGAAGCTGTTCAGATGAAAGCAACTGAGAAAGAAATGAGGGAAAACGCCATACTTTTCCCAGCTTTAAAAATGGCCTCATTTAGAACTTTAATGTGCCCAGCTGAGGCTGAAGAAATCTGCTTAATGTTTGGGGGTATGTATTCAGGTGAAAACAAGAGGTAATTCCTGATGGAACTTTTCTCTCCCCCCCCCACCCCGTTAGCATCACATGAAAAGCATATAATCAAATTCAATTAAAGCTTAGAGTTATAGACCAGAAGAATATGATCTGAAGATTCATAAGGAGTTTTCCAGCCTTTTTCAAGTTTGATATTAAAGTCACCTGCCAATAGGCAAAGCCCTTTTATTTTCTCCCTCTTTCTCCCTCTAATGAATAGGCCATGCCTATGAATGTGTTACCTAGATAATGACATTGAGTTTATTAGAGTAATTCCCTAAACCTGCCACATCTAGTTTACTCTAGTATCAGCTTGCCTGGAGTCGTGGAGTTGGCACAAAGTGAGTGGCAACACATTACCAACAGGGAATTAAGATAGAAGATAGCTAGATAGATAGATGGACGGACAGAAGGATGGATAGATACATACATACATACAAATATCAGTACATAGATACATAAATAGATTAGATAGATAAAGGAGACAGATAGATAGAGGAAAGAGAGAGGCGATGGATGGATGGATGGATAGATGGATGGATGGATGGATGGATGGACGGACAGAAGGATGGATACATACATACATAGGTACATAGATACATAAATAGATTAGATAGATAAAGGAGACGGATACATAGATAGAGGAAAGAGAGAGGCGATGGACGGATGGATGGATAGATAGATGATAAATAGAGGAGATAGACATAAACACATGTATACATACACATACACTTATACACACATACACATATCTGTATATATACACATATCTATTAATATCCTAGTGTTCACTTGAACTGATCTTTTTGCTACTGCCCCCACACCATCCCGCTGCCTGTCTCCATGTTACCTGTCTATCTATCTAAAGAGCGTTTATATTCATTATAAATAACATATATATGTGAACCCATAATAGCATTGGCACTAGCATGCTCACACTCATGTGAAATGTCTGCAGGCCAAGGCTGAGTGACCACTAGTCAGATGTGTTAGTGAAGGGATTCTTGGGCAGGTGCCATTTGGGTTCAATGCATCAGTGGGCTTCCCAGCCCAGAGATTCTGGGATGCTTTGGTCTCCCTACCCATTAGTAGATCGTAAAATTGTAACTCTAGAGGCAGAAGGGACCTCAGAGGCATCCAGCCCAACCCCCACATAATTATTTTTTACAAACGGTATAACTGAAGCCCAGGGAGATGAAGTGATGGCCCCCAAGCGTACACAGGTAGAGGTAACATTTGAACACAGGTCTTCTGACTCCAAAAACAGTAATTTTTCCATAATACTACACTGGTGGTTGTGTTCATGAGCTCATAGAATCACAGGCTTGGTGCTGGAAGGGATCTCAGAGGCCATCCAATTCACTTCCTTCATTTTACAAAGAAGAAAACTGAGGTCTCTTCACAGCAGCAAATCACCTCTGGTCTTCGTGAATTCATAGGATCACAAATGGAAGGGACCTCTGAGACCATCCAGCTGCCTTCATTCTACAGAGAAGGAAACTGAGGTCCTCAGATCACTGGCCAGGTTAGCGGCAGAGCTGAGATTCAAAGCCATGGCCTCTAACTTCAAACTCAGTGTTTTTCCCATTGCACCAGGCTCCTTCATACATGCCTCAAACTAACCAAACAATGACAGCAACAGCAACAAAAGTTGTTTTTAAAAATCTGCTTTCTAATATTTTACAAATTCCCAACCTTTCCCTGTGCTTGTTGGAAGGGAGGAAGGAAGGAAGGAAGGAAGGGAGGGAGGGAGGGAGGAAGGAAGGAAGGGAGGAGAAGGGATGGGAGGGGAAGAGTGGAAGTGAGAGGAGTGGAGGGGGAGAGGAAAGAAGGAGGGAAGGAAGGAAGGAAAGAAGGGAGGAAGGAAGGAAGGAAGGAAGGAAGTAAGGAAGGAAGGAGGGGAGGAAGGAAGGAAGGAGGAAAGAAGGAAGGAAGGAAGGAAGGAGAAGGGATGGGGGAAGACTAGAAGTGAGAGGAGTGGAGGGAGGGAGGAAAGAAGGAAGGGAGGAAGGAAGGAAAGGAGGAAGGAAGGAAAGGAAAAAGGAAGGAAGGGAGCAAGGAAGGAAGGAAAGAAGGAAGAAAGGAAGGAAGGCAGGAAGGGAAGGAGGGAAGAAGGAAGGAAAGAAGAAAGGGAGGAATGGAGGAAGGGGGGGAAAAGGAAACAAGGCTTTATTAAGCACCTGTTATATGTCCCTATGCTGAGTGATTTACAAGTATTATCTCATTCGTTTCTCAAAACAGCCCTGAGAGGTAGGGGCTCTGCGTCAGGACTTCCTAGCTGCCTCTGCTAGAGTGAAGATCCCAGTAACAGGGTGAGATTGCACTGTGATCTCATCAGTGCAGTGAATTCCCAACCCTTATATACCTCAGTAAGTTTTAGGGAGTTGTTTGAAGGATCCTGAGGTTAAGTGACTTACCCAAGGGTCTCTAGTAAATATCTAAGGTGGCATCATAAAATCATAGATCTAGAGCTGGAAGGGCCCTTAGAGGTCAGTTAGTCCACCCACAAGCTCCATTTTAGAGATGAAGAAACAGTCTCAAATAGGTTAACTGATTTGTACAACATCATACCAGGAATATCACGGGCTGGATTCCAACCTTGGTCCTAGGATTCCCAAGCCATTGCTTTTTCCTCTGTACCCCGCTGCCTCCTAACTCCAACCTCCTGAATCCAAACCTAGAGCTCAAGGCCATGCGGCCTGCTCTGGGGAACCATCCCCCTTCCTCATCGTTTTATTCACTGACACAAGCAGACCCCAGAGATCGGCTGTGGCCAATCAGGACAAAGGATGAAATGTTGCTTCTTGGTTGCCATCTCTCACTTCTTGGAAAACCCCAGCAGGCTCTCTTAAAGAACAAATGACATCATGCTCTAATTGCATGAAAAAAGAAAGGCACCAAGAGCCTGAAGCCATTTTCCATCCCTGCCACCTCTCTAAATCCCCACAGAATTACCAAATCACAAAATACCACCCTCCAACTCCTCAGTGCATAAATCACAGGATTATTTTTCCTAAGCTCCCAACAAAAATTTATGAACTGAACCCAAGAGCTGGAAAGGCCAGCACTCGGTGGGATTTGGTTGTCTGATGGTTTTTCACGGGCAAGTGGTTCCATAGGAACAAGGAAGAATGGCACTTACTATATATGGGTAAATAATTAGGCTCGGTCCCGGCTTAGCTGCTGTGGAATAAGAGCCGCTGGACAGGCCCCAGCCAGCAGGGAAGGTGATGATCAACACAATCCAATTAGAGTGGAGCTGCCAGTTTGGTTGACTGGTGGGTAAGGTGGAGATGCAGCCCAGTTAGGCTTTCAAGGGAACATGGACTAGATAGTGCTAACAGGAGAGAGAGAGACAGATAGAGAGAGAAGGGTTGGGGAGAAACAGAGACAGAAAGAGGAAGAGAGAGGGACAGAGAGAGACAGAGAGACAGAAGGGGAGACAGAGAGAGATGAGAGGAGGGAGGAAGGGGGAGAGAGATTGAGAAAGAGAGAGAGAGAGAGAGAGAGAGAGAGAGAGAGAGAGAGAGAGAGAGAGAGAGAGAGAGGAGAGGGATGAGAGACAGAGAGAGCAGTCTTGCTTTGTATCATGACACGGAGGGAGCTCAAAAAACAAAGCCCTGGTCTAAAACCTTTATAACCACTAAGCCAATAGTTCGCATGTACAACAGAATCCAAGAGAAGCAGTTAAGTCATCTGGGTCTAAATTTTGACCACAGAGAATTCTGAGGCAGGATTTAGGGCTATCACTCTAGTTCAGGCCTTCATTACCCCATCACCTGGACTATTGCATTGATATAAATACATAGAGATGTTTGTGTGTGTATATGTGTGTGGGGGTTTATTATGTGTATGTATATGTGTGTGTATATTTACAGATGTATACGTGTGTGCATATTGATATGTGTATGTATGTATTTATATTGTATCTATTTGTACGTGTATACATATATATTATTAATATCTTTTGGTTTTTTATATCCTCTAAATGGCCCTGTACATCCCCCTCCCAGAAAACATTCCTCAACAACAACCCCTCAATTGTTTTTCCTGACTCCAATTTCTCCCTTCTGCAATCATAAGCTCCCTGAGCACAGGGATTGGTTTTTGCCTCTTTTTGTATTCCCAAAGCTTGGGACAGTGCATGGAAGGCACATAATAGGGGCTTAATAAATGTTGATTGATGGATGGATGGATACAGTTAGAAAGGACCTTTAGACACCTTCTGGTCCAACCCCTTCATTTTAATGACAAAGAAACTGAAAGGGCCCAAGAGGTCAGATGACTTGCCCATGGTCACATAGGGATAAGTGGCAAAGTTGGGATCCAGACCTACAGCTTCAGACTCCCCACCCAGAGCCCTTTCTTCTGTTCCTTCCTGCCTCATCCACACCCCACAAAGCTGCCACAGTGATATTCCAAAAGCTATTGTCACTCCTTAGCTCAGTAAACTTTAGTGACTCCCTAGTGTTTCTAGGGCCAAATATTTAATGGCTCCCATGAACTGGCTCCAACCCCTCCAGTCTTAATCTATATTGCTTCCTTGTATGTACTCTGGCTGAGCTGACTCCTCCTACAGACCACTCCATTCTCTCTCCTTGCCTTCTTCTTCCTTCTCCACCTCCGCATCTCAGAACATTTAATTTCCTTCAAAACAGCTTAAGTACCCCCAATCGAAATGAGACATTCCTGACTTACCCAACTCCAACCTAGCACCTTCCCCTAAAAGATAACCTGGCATTTATATTGATTTTTTTTTATTATCACATATATTAGAATGTTAGCTTCTTGAGGACAGGGATTATTAAGATGACAAATCTAAAGTCAGGAGTTTAGAGGGTATATAGTCCAACCTCTTCATTTTACAGATGGAGAAACTGAGACCCAAGGAGGGTTGTGTGACTTGACCAAGGTAGTGTCAGTTGAAGAATTTGAACCCACGTCTCCACATTCCAGAGCTAATACGCTTTCCATTGTGCCATGCTTTGTATTCCCAGTGGAAGACAGTAGTTACATAATAAGTGTCCTTTGATTGGTCAACTGATCTTTTTAAAAATTTTTTACCTTGTTTCTTTTTAAAATGTCGATTGATTCATTTATTGAGCATCTATAGTGTTCAACGTGTTGTAGGACTGAGGGAAACGATCATTTCTCTATTATATTAATAACTAATTATTAAATTAGGATAGAGGATTTTTCCCTTTTTTTCCTCATTCAGGTATCAGCCCTTGTAGGGCAGACAGTAACTTTCTGAAGGACATTGCTAACAGATAAGATAACCCAAATCCTCCAGGTACAGGCTCTGAGATCTTGGGTGGGACTCCCCCAACCAGAAGACCTTACAAACAGAATCTAACCTAGGTGAATTCTTGCCCTTAGGAAGTAAGTCTATGCCCTTGCAGACACTCCAACATAATTTAGGATGAGCCAGCTTATGAAGGAGAAAACCAACCAGAGTGGTCTGGGTGGAGATGGATTCCTTTGTTCAGATTGCTAGAAGCACCTGAGTCTCATGATCAAGTCACATTCTCAGTAGGAGGAGCTGAAGACTCTTAGACCACCGCCTCAGTAATATGTCCACCCCCTCAATTGTTAACCAATCAGGGTTGATTTTCATCTGTCAGGGACACCTCCTTTTCCAAAGGCTTTTAAGCATTCAAGGATCTCCATGCTTTTGTCTTTGTTTACAGAGAGAGATCACCAACCATCAGTTTATTATTTGCTAGCCTAATTAATAAATTGATTATTAATGACCTAGAAACTTTGTCTCACAGGCTTTTAATTCATCTCAGAACCTTATTCAAAGAAGAACATGGTGTTTATCCCTCTAGCAGCTTACAATCAGCTTTTAGTTCTGTTCTCAGTTCAGCTTGTGAATTTTCTACTTACCCATGGAAATTTTAAAACAGGGAAGAATTTTTCCAAAAAATCTAAGACTATAAGTGTTGGGATTCTCTCATCTCTCCATTTAGTGTTCACTAACTCATCCACTATTTGACCAGTGAATTGTCTCTCTTTGGACACCCAGCTCTCTGGATCACAGAATTTCAGAATTGAGAAAGAATGTTGTTCAACCCATACCTGAACAATAATTGCCTTTATGATGTCTCTTACAAGTGATCTTCCAGTTCGGTGAAGACCTTAAGTGAGGGACAACCCAATACCTCCCCAGGCAAGCTATTTCTTTTTTGGATGGTTGGAATTGTAAGGAAGCTTGTTTGCTTTTTTCTTACATCAGTCCTTAATCTCCTGTTTCTGCCTTTAGTATTTCTCTTTTTTGAGTTTTAATGGATTTATGTGCAGAATGGGACATATGCTTTTGTACATTTCCATTGAGGGAATTTGTTTTGCTTGCCTATGCATATTTATTACAAGAATTTTGTCCTTTTCTTGTTTTTATTTCAATGGGGCAAGAGAATGAGGATGAAAAATTTTCTGCCAGTTTTTTAAATGGAAGGGCTACAAATGTGCAATGTTCCATGTTCTTTCAGATGAGGAAACTTACCTGTTTTACTTGGTTACAAGGGACCTCTCACAAAGTGGGAAAAAGGAAAAAAGATCAAAGGAAACTTATTTATAAGCCCAAAGGGCTATAAAAAGTGCATACCCTTTGACCCAGCAATACTTCTTCTAGGGCTATATTCCAAAGTGATCATACAAATGGGAAAAGGACCCCTACGTACAAAAATATTTATAGCAGCTCTTTTTGTGGTGGCAAAGAATTGGAAATCAAGGGGATGCCCATCATTTGGGGAATGGCTGAACAAGTTGTGGTATATGAATGTAATGGAATACTATTGTGCTGTAAGAAATGATGAGCAGGTGGACTTCATAATAACCTGGAAAGACTTATATCTTAATCTGATGCTGAGTGAGGGAAGAAGACTCAGGAGAACATTATATATGATTACAGACACATGCTATATGTGATGACTAACTTTGACAGACTTGGCTCTTCTCAGCAATGCAAGGATCTAAGACAGCTCCAAAAGACTCATGATGGAAAAAGCCATCCACATCCAGAGAAAGAATTACAGAGTCTGAATACACATTGAGGCAAACTATTTACTCTCTCTTTTTTTTCTTTTTTGGTTTTGTTTTTTTTCTTTCTCGTGGTTCATTCCATTGATTATAATTCTTCTTTACAACTTGACTATTGTGAAAATAAGTTTAATGTGAAGGTATATGTAGAGCCTATATTGGATTACATGCCATCTTGGGGGAGAAGGGGGAGGAGAGGAAGGGGGAGAAAATTTTGAACTCAAAAAATTGTGGAACTGAGTGTTGTAAACTAAAAATAAAAAATAAATTAAAAAAAGAAAACATGATCACAGAAAAAATAAATAAAAACATTTAAAATTAAAATTAAAGCCTTATATATCATAAGATCACCAATTTAAAGCTGAAAGGGACTTTAAATAATCTAGCCCAGCTGATACATTTTACAAAAATGGAAACTAATGCCCCAGGAGGCATATAATGCAAAAACAAAACTTCATTTCACTTCTATCATGCCTATACTTCAGAAGGTTGTCAGACAGATGGATGGACGGACAGACGGACGAATGGATAGACAGACAGACAGACAGATAGATAGATAATGGATAAACAGCCAGATGATATAGAGAGATAAGTGGATAGGTAGATAGATAAATAGATAGATAGATAGATAGATAGATAGATAGATAGATAGATAGATAGATAGATAGACAGACAGACAGACAGATAGATAGATAGATAGATATTTAGATAGATAGATAGATGGTGGATGGATAGATAGATGGATAGATGGATGGATAGATAGACAGATAGATAGATAGATAGATAATGGATAAACAGCCAGATGATATAGAGAGATAGGTAGGTATATAAATAGATAGATAGACAAACAGACAGACACAAGACACAAGGATGGGTGGATAGATGGATGGATGGATGGATGAATAGATAGAAGGATAGATATATGGATAACTAGATAGATACATAGATAACTAGATAGATGCTAGAAAGATAGATTTCATTTACATTATATAATTATCTTTATAGCGCTGCTAACCTCTGTGCTGACGACTAGATCTGGAGTTTCTTGTATAGTGCTTGGTGCCACATTTTCAATCAATCAATAAACATTTATTAAGCACCTACTATGTGCCAGCCACTGTGCTAAGCACTGAAGATACAAACAGAGGCAAAAGACAGTCCCTGCCTTCAAGGAGTTTAAACGACATTGACAAACTGAAGAGCATCCAGAGAAGGGAAACCATGGAGACGAAGGGTCTCCGCAGGAGAATTGGGTTGTGGATGGGACATTGGACTTGGAGTCAGGGAAGTCTTAGGTTCATATCCCACCTCGGACACTTACCAACTATGTGACCCTGGGAAAGTCACTTAACTTCAATGTCTCCATTTCCTCATCAAAAGGTCTCTAAGGTTCTTTCTAGCTGGTGGGACGGTTCAATTTAGAAAAGACTTAGGGAAGCCTCAGGAATGCCTTCAAGCAGCTGTGCCTAGAGGGCAGAACTGGAAACAAAGATTAGCAAAGTGGCAAATTTAGTCTTGATGTCAGGATGGACTTCCTAACCATTAATTGTTATTATTGCTCATAGTCTCCAACTGTCCATGATTCCATTTGGATTTTTCTTGGCAGAGATAATGAAGCGGTTTGCCATTTCCTTTTCCAGATCATTTTACAGATGAGGAAACTGAAGTAAGCAGAGTTAAGTGACTTGCCCAGGGTCACACAGCTAGTAAATATCTGAGGCTGGATTTGAACTCAGGTTCCCCTGACTCCAGAGCCAACGCTCTATCTACTTCACCACCTAACTGCCCCTAACCACTAATTAAAGCTATTCAAAAGTAGAATAGGCATCCTCAGAAGAGAATGAGTTCTCCATCACTGGAGGTCTTCCAAGAAAGGTGGGATGACCATTTTCCTGGGGCATGCTGCAGAGGGGATTCTACCTCAGTGGCATGATTCGCTAGCTTCTAAGGTCCCTTCCAATTGGTAATTTCAGGGATTTTTATTCTGATTCATCTTCTAAGTGTTCCTTCAAAGCAATTTGGGGCTCAGTTCCCAAGAAGTGTTAGTGAGCCCAGAGCTGTACCTGGGCAACTTTGGGAATAATGAGTGCACAGAGAATAGTTCCCAGGGTCCTTGTCAGAGCAAAGGAGATGAGAGTGTCATCAAGCCACATCTGGAATGTGTTCAGTTGTGGGCCCCACATTTTAAGAAGAACATCAAAAAGCTGGAGGACATCCTGTGAATGGTGACCAGCATAGTAAAGGGCCTGAAGTCCATGTCATATGAGGACTGGGTAAAGGCAATGGGAAATTTTTAGCCTGGAGAAGAGACTACTTTGGGGAAAGTTGTC
This sequence comes from Trichosurus vulpecula, assembly GCF_011100635.1. Lineage (NCBI taxonomy): Eukaryota > Metazoa > Chordata > Mammalia > Diprotodontia > Phalangeridae > Trichosurus > Trichosurus vulpecula. Next base: position 221,937,338 of record NC_050577.1, on the reverse strand, counting down.
TTGAGCTATCTGAAAGGCAACAATCTGGCCTCAAAGGCTTACTAAATGTGTGACCCTGGACAAGTCACTTAACCCTGATTGCCTCAGTTTCCTCATCTGTAAAATGAGCTGGAGGAGGAAATGGCAGTCCACTCCAATATCTTTACCAAGAAAACCCCATGGACTAACTGTCACAAAGAGTCAGATTGAACAACAAAATGGTATGGGGGGGCAGCTACGTGGTGCCATAGTGCACAGAGAATTGGGCCCAGAGTCAGGAAGACTCATCTTTCTGAGTTCAAATACGGCCTCAGACACTTCCTAGCTGTGTGACCCTGGGCAAGTCACTTAACCCAGTTTGCCTCAGTTTTCTCATCTGGAAAATGAACTGGAGAAGGAAATAGTGAACCACTCTAGTATCTTTGCCAAGAAAACCCCCAAATGGGGTCATGAAAAGTCATGACTGAAATGACCAAATAACAACACACTGGAAAAGGGACCTTTGGCCCCAGAAGACAGGAGAATCCATGAGCAGGAATTACAAAGAAGCAAATTAGGGTCAGAGTGCTAAAAGAAGTAAAGCAGAGCTAAGAAGACAATATACAAGGTGACTACAACAGAGCAAACAGAAAGAACCGCTTAAAAAATCAAGAGTTAATGTTGCAAAATTATAAAAATTCAGCATGCTTGAAAGAAGAAATATGAGGACACTGCTACCCTGCCTTCCAAAGCTGAGCAGTTCACAAGCGCTTATACTGTATATATTTTAGACTTTTTCCATATGGTAATCAATTATGCTGATTTTTTTCTCTTCTTTGTTGTCTATAAAAAAATACTATTTGTTAAATGTGATGACTTTCTGGGAGAGGAAGGGGAATGGATACTGGGGAAAACTATAGTGATATAAAAAATTTAATATAAAAATAATATATAAAAATATATAATATACTATATTACACACAATATTTTCTATAGTATATAAATATATAATAAATATATATATAGAAAATACTATAAAATGTATAGTGATATAAAGCTATAGTGATATAAAAAGAAAAGACATCAATAAAAACCTAAAATTAAAAGACAAAAGCCTTATAGCTCATAGGATCATCACTGTAGAGCTGAAAGGGATCTTAGATTATCTAATCCAGCTGATACATTTTACAGAAAAGGAAATTGAAGCCCAGAGAGGCGATTCAGTTGGACCAAGATCCACTTCAATGCAGGATAATCCAAGATGGTGCAAGATACAAATGTCCAAGCCAGGATCTGGGCCCAGCTCCCAGGATTCCGATTTCTAGCATCTTTCCAAGAGCAGCACTAGCTGCCTCCCTTTTGACCAGAGATGACTCAGCCTATGCTTTCAACATCTGACATCAACGTCCGTGATACATAATTAGTAATAGAAGAAAGAAGCATGACCTTGTTTGTGCATTCGCAAACAAGAGAAAAGGGTTAGAGAAGGCTTTAAATGCAGCTTTCCAACCAAGAGATCCAGCCGCCATCTGACATTTGGCTGTTTTTCTCTTCTTCCACAGATAAGATGATCAGGAAGAAAAAAAATCAAACATCCTCATAATTATTTCATTCTCTCAGATCTTGGAAAAGACACTAAGTATTTATCGAAGTAATAATCCAGCATGCTGTTGGTGCTTACAAGGGGAAGTCTAATAGGCAGACTATCAGGTTTGACAGGGAAGAGCAGTGGAAAATACAAAGAAGGCTTCTGGGAAATAAAGGTATTTGATCACAACTAGAAACAGGGATTGTAGTAAGTGAGAGATAGGACCTAGGAAGGTGGAAATCTTGGTTAAGTCTTCATCCAAGTAGACATTTCATATAATAATTAATGGATATTCAGAAGGCCCCCACCCTACTGTTGGTCCATTCCAGTAAGGTGAATCCATAGGCTGCTCCAATCTCTGGAACCTCTCAGATAATCATATTTTTTAAGGCAATCAGTTAATGGACACACAGTTAATAAATGTCCCAGGCCAAATTTGAACTCTGCTCTTCCTGACTCCAGGGCCGGTGTGCTATCCACTGGGCTACCTACCTGATCCATCACAAGTATTCTCAAAGAATAACATTTGAATGGGCATCAATTTAGCCAACTTCAGATCCAGAGGTTCACACTGAAAGCAGAAGTGAGCACAGAGCTTGGACTGGGTGTGTGCACCCTCCAGGAACACTGCTCTTGGCCCTCTGACAGTAAGGACTCTGAGAGGGTGTCTCATAAATAAGGCCAAGGGCAATGATCCCTTAACGTGTGCTGGCACACACTCTATGCGTACTGAGAACTCACAGCCATTTTGCAGACTGAACTGCCTTTACTGTAAAATGTTTTATGATGTGGGGATTGGTGCTTGTTTATTTGTTTGCCTAAATGATGCAATTGAAACTACTCTTGATCTGCAGCTGTGCTCCTAAATTCTTGGCCTAAACAAGCAGTATTGCTGATACTGTGTCAATATGAGCGCAGTGAATTCAAACACTACCATGAGGTTTTGAAAGTGGTTTCTGGGCTAGATGGAAAGTACAACTTGGTTCTTGGAAGGAAGGAAAGGAGGGAAGAAAGAAGGGAGGGGAGGAAGGCAGGAAGACAGAAGGAAGGAAGGAAGGAAGGAAGGAAGGAAGGAAGGAAGGAAGGAAGAAGGGAGAAGGAAGGAAGGAAGGGAGGGAGGAAGGGAAGAAGGGAGGGAGGAAAAACAGAAGGAGGGAAGAAGAAGGAAGGAAGGGAGGGAAGAAGGAAGAAAAAAAAGGAAGGAAGGAGGGGGAAGGAAGGAAGGAAGAAAGGAAGGAAGAAAAGAAGGAAAGAAAAGAAGGAAATTTCAGATATTTGAAGGGAAAGTCTCCAGCTTGTAGCTTCTTCATAGGATTATAAATTTAGGTTTAGAAAGAACTTTGGAAGTACTCTAATCTAATACTTTCATTTAGCAAGTAAGGAAAGAGATTTGCTCAACACAGCCAGTAAAAGCATTGGATAGAACTGACTGTTGATGATGGGTCATCCAGCCTTTCCCTTAGGTTATTTTCCTGACTGTTCCCCGGGATGGGGTGGGATAGGGGAGGGGAGGGAAATCTACCATGATCTTTCATAGAGTTCCATCTTTAAATTCCTTTTCCTTTTACTAAACTAGCTGTCCCAGTATCACTAGCATTTTCTTATGGATGGACAAGCTTGACTACTAGGAATATTCTAACTTCCCAGCATTTTCTGGGTCCCTAAATCATTTGCCTTCTTGAAGCTTAAGTTTAGCTTGGTAAATGTAAATAATTCTGAATCCACAAAGGCACTAATGTAGATTTTCTTTTTTCTTTTAATTTTAATACTGAATAATGTTCTACTACCACCTAGTGGTCTCTCTGAGAATAACTCCAACTCAAGAACAAAGCCTTGGCTCCACATACCCTTTTTCCCTTCCCCACGGACCATTCCCTAAGGATTCTATTCTTCCAGAATTCTCATGGAATGCAGTGGTCCAAATGGTACTATTAAAATGGGCCTGAAAAAAACAGTTTCAAGAAAGGCCCCAGCTCTGGCAGGGGAAAATACAAGTCACTTCAATAATATTGGATTTTTCATTTGGAAGACCTACATTCAAACCCTACCTTGGCTATTTATTCAATGTATGATCCTGGACAAGCTCCAAAAGCCCTCAGTGGCTCAGCATCCTCATCTATAAAATGGGTGAAAAGTAGATGCACGGGCATCTACTTCACAGGTCTGTTGTAAGACTCAAAGACAATATACATAAAGCCCTTTGCAGACTTTAATCTACCATATAAATATTAGCTATCATCATTGCCATTGTCTCTCTCTCTCTCGCTCTCTTGCTCTCTCGCTCTCTCTATTTCTTCTAGTGAGAAAACTTCCACTGCAAATGTAGATAGAAAACTTCAAGGTATAGTCTTACAGAGATGCCTGGGACACAAAAAGGTTAAGTGACTTGTTCCTAGTGTCACAAAGCCAGTGTGACCAAGGCCAGGCTTGCTCTCATCACTATCACCATCATCCCCGTCTTTCCCCTATGGTCTAAAAAATCCTCATCCCTTGCTTCTGAAACCTGCTGCAGGTCATCCCAGCATCCCCAGCTTCTTTTGTTGCCAACTAATCGATTCAATTTAATTCAATTCACAAGCATTTAGTAATCACCTGCTAAGTAACCCTGAGGCACTGTCCGAGGTGCTAGGGATTCAAAGATGGAAAACAATAGTGGAAATTCATTAAAAGTAGTATCTATACTGTTGGAGATCAAGAAGAACTATGGAATATACACAAATAGAATCATGGCTTTAGAGCTGGAAGGGATTTCAAAGGTCATCTAGTTCATATTCCTCTCATTTTAAAGATGAGGAGACAGGCACAGACAAGGTAAGTGAATTACCCACAAAACCACAAATAACAGCCAGCAGAGCTGAGATTCAAATCTATGACCTTTAGATTCACAGCCAGCATTTTTTCTCACTTTGTGAAATAGAAAGGGAGGAAGGAAACAAGCATTTATTAAGCACCTGCTATGTGCCAAGGGCTGAGCAAAGTTCTTGATAATAACTCAAAAGCAGGTGCTATTGTCATTCCTATTTTATACATGAGGGAACTAAGGTAGACACAGGTTTAGTAACTTGGCCAGTGTCACACAGCTAGTAAGTGTCTGAGGGTGGATTTCAACTCAGGTCTTCCAGATTCCAAGTGCTCTACCCACTGTGCCAGCTAGCTGCCAATTGTGAGTTATAATTTACAGAGAAGAGAAGCCCATCCTCCAGAAGGTCTGGCCATGGTCTCATGTTGAGGCTGATGGCCAAAGCCTTCACCTTCAATCATCAACCCTTCCAAACCCCAGGAAAGAGATAAAGGGAAGCACAAGTGGACCCTGTGTTGTTGGGAGAAATTAGGCCCCAGGAGAGAGAAGACCAAAAGCATTACGACCCTGAGAATGGTAGGAGGACACCCAGGTAATATGCCTCATCATTTCCTACTGGGTTACTTTCCTAGATGTCATGATCTCCAAAAACCTACCATTCCCCAAGATGAAATCTACTTCCTCAGATCATTTCCCTCCCAGCTATAAGATTTCATCATGCCCATCCCCTTTGACCTTTCAACTTCTTTTTATGTGTTGTCTTCCCCCATTAGAATGTTAGCTCCTTGAGGGCAGGGGCTATCTTATGCCTTTTTTGTATTCCCAGCCTTTAGCATAGTGCTTGGCACATAGTAGGCACTTAATAAACATTTATTGACTTTTGGCTGTTTGATCAGTTTGGAATCCATTTAAGCGTTCTATTGTCTAACCTGTGTTTCTCCATCTTGTCCACAAGAATTGCGTACATGACTCAATCAAATGCTCAGATACTTTGCCAAAATCTAGGTATATCGTGTCTCTCCCACATTCCATAGATCCATCCATCTAGTAACCCTGTCAAAAAAGGAGATAAGTTTGGTGTGACATGATCTCATCTTAAGGAAGCCATGCTCTCACTTTTTATAACCATTTCCATTTCTGGAGGGTAACAAATCTTCCCTTTAATGATATGTCACAGAATTTTTCCAGGAATTGAAATCAAGCTCATTGTCCCATAAATCTCTGATGGCACTCCCTTGCTTAATTTGAAGAGTCGAAACAAATTTGCCTTTTTCTGATTCTGTGTCACCTCTCCTGTCCCCCACAATCTTTCCAGGATTGCCTTCAGAGTCTTAGCACACAACCAATTGGTAGAAACCAATCTGTTAGTATATTCTGAGAGTTAGCATGACAGTAGTTTTTTAATATATTCAAAATATTATTTCATAAGACATACAAGCGAAGCTGATGCAAAATAAAGTAAGGAGAGCCAGTGAAACTATTATACATAATGATTACCACCTTTGTAGATCAAAGAAGAACAAGACAATCCAGATTAAATCCCTGGAAATCTTAAAGATCAAGTTTGATCCCAAAAAAAGAGATATGAGACTTTAATTCCTTCCCTTCTTTAAAGAGGTGGGGGACTCTGGGTGTGGGGTGGTGTATATAATATTGAATGTGGCCAATATGTTTGAACTTTGTATTTTTCTCCATTTTTTTTCTTTATAATAAGGGTGGCTCTTTGACAATAGAAAGAGGGACAAGTAAATTAGGAAATAGAGATAAGCCAAAAAATTCCATTAAAAAGAAGAAAAAATGTTATTTGTAAAATTCAACTTTTCAAGATCTCAGGCGGGTGGCACAGTGGATGGATGGAATGTTGGGGCTGGGGTCAGGAAGACTTGAATTCAAATCTGGCCTTAGAAACTTACTAGCTGTGTCATCCTGAGCAAGTCCTTGTTGCTCAGGCATGTCTGACTCTTCGTGACCCTTTTTGGGATTTTCTTAGCAAAGATACTGGAGTTGTTTGCCATTTCCTTCTCCAGCTTATTTTACAGATGAGGAAACTGAGGCAAACAGGGCAAAGTGACTTACCCAGGGTCGCACAGGTAGGAAGTGTCTGAGGTCATATTTGAACTTAGGAAGATGAGTCTTCCTGACTCCAGGCCCAGCACTCTATCCACTATGGTGCCACCTAGCAGCCTCTCCTGGGAAAGGGATTAGATTATTCTGCTTGACTTCCTAGGACATAAATGGAAACTACTTACAAAAAGAAAAAAAAAGTCAATTTTGGTTCAAGTAAAGAAAAATGTGCTAATAATTAGAGCTACTCAAAAGGAGATTAGGAAGGGCTGTTCTACTGAGAATGTCCCTCTCCTAGAAGGTCTTCATGCAGAAACTTGGGTGAGGACTTGTTGATGATGTTGCTGGCTTCTAGTTTGCTAGATGCTATCTGCATCCCCTTCCAACTCTGACCTTCTATACTTCCCCTTCTATCCTGTTCACTTCCCCTTCTAAAGCAGGGAAGATTGTCTTCTACAGAAAACAAACAGGAAGCCAACAGTTTCAGACTTTTATGTTTAAAGGAGGAGAAAACTGAGTTGCTACCTCGCACCCATCGGACTGGCTAATATGACAGAAAAGGAAAATGACAAATGTTGGAAGGGATATGGAAAAACTGGGACACTAATGTACTGTTGGTGGAGTTGTGAACTGATGCAACCATTTTGGAGAACAATTTGAAACCATGCCCAAAGGGCTATAAAACTGTGCATATTCTTTGACCCAGAAATACCCACTATACCAGAGGTACTACTATACCCACTACAATACCCATTTTGACACAGCAATAATCCTAAGCCTGTATCCCAAAGAGATCAATGGAAAAGGGAAAGGACATATACATACATACATATATATATATATATATATATATATATATATATATACACACACACACACACATATACATATACAGACACACATATATATATACATATACATATACATATCAGCTCTTTTTGTAGTGGCAAAAAAAAATGGAAATTGAGGGGATTCTCATCAGTTGGGGAATGGCTGAACAAGTTGTGGTATGTGATTGTGACGTAATACTATTGTGCGATAACAAATGATGAACAGGATGATTTCAGAAAAACCTGGAAAGACATATGAACTGATGCAAAGTGAAGTGAGCAGAACCAGGAAAACATTGTACACAAAGCAGCAATGTTGTGATAACGATCAACTGTGAATGACTTACCTTTTCTGATCAATACGATGATCTAAGACAATTCTAAAGGACTTTAGATGAAAAAAACTATCCATCTCTAGAGGAAGAACTGATGGGGTCTGAGTGCAGATTGAAGCATCCTGTTTTTTAGACTTTATTTTTCTTGGGGTTTATTTTTTGGTCTGTTTTTTCTTTCACAACATGACTAATATAGAAATATGTTTTGCATGACTGCACATGTATAACCTATAGCAAATTGCTTCCCTTCTCAATGAGGGGGTAGTGGAGGGAGGGAGAGAATTTGGAACTCAAAAAAATTTTAAAGAATGTTAAAAATTGTTTTTACATGTAATTGGAAAAATTCATTATTTTTTAAAAAGAAAAAATAAAAAAGGGGAAGAAAGAGGAGGAAAACAAGTAGGGGGCTAGGATAAGGAGGTGGGAAACACCAAAAGGAGGAGGATATTATCTATTGTTAATGTAAAGAGATGTGGATCTTTAGAGAAATCACTGTCAGGAAATGCCTGGCCTTGATGTCAAGAAATACAACCAGGCCATGCACTATTATGATTTTTTGAAGATAAAGGCTAAGGTTGTGCCTTTATCTCTCCATATTCCTCTGCCTGAAAAAGGTTTGAGTATAGGCTACGTGATGGATTTGAATGTCTATGGGTCAGAGAACTAGCCCAGCTAAGTTGAAAGCTGCCCATCACCAGACTGACTACAGAAGTGACAGATTTGCCATGCCCAACAATTCAGTCAATTCAATCCAATCCAACCAACATTTATTGAGAACCTACTATAAGAGGTAGGGAACAGCTAGGTGGCACAATGGCCTTTGAGTCAGGAGGACCTGAGTGCAAATCTGACCTCAGATACTTATTAGCTGTGTGACCCTGGGCAAGTCACTTAATCCTGTTTGCCTCAGTTTCCTCAGCTGTAAAATGAGTTGGAAAAGGAAATGGCAAACTACTCCAGTATCTCTGCCAAGAAAACCCCAAATGGGGTCATCAAGATTCAGACACAACTGAAAAAACAGAACAATAACATAAGAGGAAGAGGATAAAGAGATGGCCTTAGAGACAGGAGGATGTGGGTTCAAATCCTGCCTCTGGCACACACTGGCTATATGACCCTGAGTAAATCACTTAAACTCTCAGTCCTGTAAGTAACTCTCTAAGACTATAAGTTGCAGAAAAGGTGCCTATCTGCATGAACAAAAGGGTTCCCTTATCTGGCAAATGGCCCTTTACATCAACTAAATCCTAAGTCCACCTTAATCCTATCTCTGTGCTCAAGGTACTGTGCCAGGTGCTGGAGACACAACACAAAAAAACCAGAAAGTCTCTGGGGTCCATGAGCTTACATTCTGCTGGAGATGTTCAACATATACACAGATAAATGGGGTACCCCCAAGGGTGTGCTGGTAAAGCTTTAACAACTGGCTAGGGGTGAGGGAAGAGGGGGGAACAGTGTTCACATCATACACTTTTCATTTAATCTGCATTATTAACATTTTCTCAATCACTGTTTAAAGTCTAGAGATAATCAGCAAAACAATTAAATCAAGCCTTGATTTTTAATATTTGCCAAATTCCAAGGCTTAAGTGCTCACACTGAACATTTAACAATGGACTCCTTCCACCAGTTCAAACTTACACGTCCCTTTCAGTCGTCGTTGTTATTCAGTCATTTCAGTCATGTCTGACTCTTCATGACCCCATTTGGGGTCTTCTTGGTAAAGATACTGGAGCATCTTTACTGCCATTTCGTTTTTGCATGCCCCCACATGCATCATTATCCATCTCCCTCCACTCACTGAGCTAGCATTACAATCAAGCCCATGGAAGTTTGAGGTGAGCTTCCCTTAACTTCAGGCTCGGGAGAGTACCGAGGGAGTACTTCGTAAGTCACTTCACAGGAATTTTTCAAGGGAGAGAGAGACAGATACAGAGAGATAGGTAGAGATAGAGAGATTATAGATAGATCTGGTGAGATGTATATGTATATGTATATGTATATGTATATGTATATGTATATGTATATGTATATGTATATGTATATGTATATGTATATGTATGTGTATGTGTATGTGTATGTGTATGTGTATGTGTATGTGTATATGTATATGTAAAACCATACTATGCATGCTTCCATTTATCAGTTCCTATTTCTAAGTATGGAACCTCCCAAATGAAGCTAAGGGAGAAAGACTGCTCTATGCTTGGATTCTCTTCAGTGTTCTCTGTCTCTCGCTCTCTGTCTCTGTCTCTCCTGTCCCTCTCTCTCTCTCTTTTCATCTCTCTCTCTCTCTCTGTGTCTCTCTGTCTGTCTCTCTGTCTGTCTCTGTCTCTCTCTGTCTCTCTGTCTTTCTCTGTCTCTCTCTGTGTCTGTCTCTCTCTCTCTCTCTTCACCTCTTTCTCTCTCTTAACCTCTCTCTCTGTCTCTCTTCACCTCTCTCTCTCTCTCTCTCTCTCTCTCTCTCTCTCTCTTTGTCCCCCATCCTTTTGGGAACATGTCCGCACTTAAGTATCCCATGATACAAGGACAAGCCTGCTACGGAACACTTAAACTGCTCAACCTTGGGCTGAGCACCCCCTGGGCATTTTCAAAGTCACTCACACACAGCTGGAATCATCGCCTTGGTTACTAATGAATGGGCACTTGTCGCATAATTGAAAACAATCCTGACATGCTCCATTCATTACTGTCCGGGGAAAAGAAAGAAAGGAGTGAGAGCAGCATTTTACAAGTTGCCCTGGTCAATTTCCCTACATAAAAACTGGCCAGTCCCTCCACAGCCACTCCATCTTCTGAAGCTGTTTCTCCAATCAATCCCTTGGCACCGGAGATGAAAGGATCATTGTAGCAGCTTCATCCTGGAGGCAACTTCAGCAGGCAACACTAACTGGGGAGGAGGGAGAGTCTACTTCCCCCCACCCCTGCTAAAAACAGGTGGCAAAAGCCCCAGGGCACAGCTGGGAAGCTGTACCCCACCTCCCCAGTCCATGACCTTCCTCTTCAGCCCATGCCCCCCTCCCCAGTCCATACCCCACTCCCCAGTCCATGACCTCCCTCTCCAACTGACAAGAGCTATTCTTAGGCTTCCAAAGAACAGAACTCGATGCTACCATTGCACCCTGGAGGAGATATTGGCTGCCTGGATACAGCCTGTTGAGAAGCATATAGTGGCTCCATCCTACCCCTAGAATGAAGAGCAAGCTCAGCTGTTGGGCATCTATTTTCCCAGCTTTGCTGCACATCATTTCCATTCATGCACTCTATGTCCCAGCTAAACTAACCTACTTGCCCTTCCCCATAGAGGACATTTGATCTCTGACCTCTATGGGTTTTCAGAATGACTGCTCTCTTGTCCACAATGCGCTCCCTCCTCACCTTTGTCTCTTACTCTAGCTTCCTCCAAGACTCACCTCAAGTATGACCTCCTAGTCAGTCAACAACAATTCCTTAAGCACCTACTACATGCAAGACACATAGGTATGAGGTAGCTAGGTGGCTCAGTGGATCTGGAAGACCTGAGGTCAAATCTTGCCCCAGACACTTAGCTGTGTGACCCTGGTTGTTTGTTGTTCAGTTGTGTCTGACTCTTCATGAACCCATTTGTGGTTTTCAAAAGGTACTGGAGGGGTTTGCCATTTCCTTCTCCAGCTTCATTTTACAGATGAGGAAACTGAGGCAAACAGGCCAGATTTGAATTTAGGAAGATGATTTTTCCTGACTCCAGGTCTGGTCTTCTATCTACTGAGCCATCTAACTGCCCCATGTGACCCTGGGCAAGTCACCTAACATCTGTTTGCCTTAATCCACTGGAGAAAAAAATGGCAAACCACTCTAGTATCTTTGCCAAGGAAACCCCATGGTATTGGTCCATGAGGTCACAAAGAGTTGGACATAACAGAACAGCAACAATAATGGGCCAGATATTCTGCTAAGTGCTAGGGATACAGAGGAAGGCAAAAAGCACTAGGTCCATCCCCACTCCCAAAATTACTCTTGATTTGATTTCTATGTATTTGCTATTGACTTGCTTGGGTACATGTTATTTTCTTCCTCCCCCTAGACTAGAAGCTCCTCAAGGACAAGGACTATTTTTATTTTTGTCTTTGCATTCCCAGCTCCTATCACAGTGTCTGGTATAATAAATGTGTGAGAAAGGAAGGAAGGAAGGAAAGAAGGAAGGGAGGAAGGAAAGAAGGAAGGAAGGAAGGAAGGAAGGAAGGAAGGAAGGAAGGAAGGAAGGAAGGAAGGAAGGAAGGAAAGAAGGAAAGGGAAGGAGGGAGGGAGGAAAGAAGGAACTTGCTCTCACTGAAGAGCTTATAGAGCTTCATTTTTCCTTCACTCCTATCAGTGCCATTGCTTGGACATCCATTCTCCTTGTCAGTTCCCTGGGAAGTCTAAGAGGAAGCTTGATTTTTCCCCCACCCAGGTGGAAAACAGTCAAGAACCAGATGCTTTAGATGCATTGTCTACCTGAGCTTTCTGGCACAGATATATAAGCTCAGTGCAAAACATCTCCCTCTCAGGTCAGGCCAGTCAAAGAAAATTATAGTCTTCCCAGCTGTTTGGATTGATGTGGCAGGCATTTGCTGTAATTAACAAGTCCTACTGACTTCTTTGGCTGAAAATCTGAGGCTAAACTTTGGGCACTTATAGAAAACCCAATCCTCTCTTGCTAAGAGATTTAGTTGAGAGGCTCCATTGTAAGGGTGCATGAGAAGAGACATTGAACATAAGCTCAAACATCCATTGGAAAGCATCCAGGCCTTCCAGTCCCAAATCTCTCCACAGCACGATGTTTGCTTGCAAACGGAGCATGGAGATGAGTCGGACTAAAGTCCTTTCTCCACAGAGAGCTGTTCAAAGTATCCAGATCAGACCGATTTTTCTGAAGCAAGTGCTCCCAAAAGGAATGAAGGAAAACTAAGAGAAAGACTTAGCAGAAGTCTGGGGAAAGACTGTGCTGACTGGCACAGAAGAATATGGTTTTCTGTTTTCCAGAGGTACAAGTCTCTTTCCAGGGAAAGGATTCCAGAACCCCAAAGTTTCAATTGAACCTTTTATGGAGATCGGTATAACATCCCAGATGTACCTAGGAATTCAGCCAACTTTTAACACTCAATTCTTCTACAGCTACATTGAGTGGTGGCACAGATTTAACCAAAAGAGCATTGGGGCACTAGTCATCAGTCCTAGATTTTAGTCCTGGCTGTCAGTGACTTGCTGTGTGACCGTGGGCAAGTCACTTAATATTTCTGGATTTTCCCATCTATAAAATGAAGGATTTGGTTCTCAGAATCTCTACAGTCTGTGATTCTACATACCTCCAAATAGTCATAGGATTTAGAGCCAAATGGGACATGAGAGGCCATTGAGTCCAGCCCCCACCTTCTACAGATGAGGAAACTGAGGCACAAAAAGATTAAGAGATGTGCCCAGGATCATAAAACTAATAAGTTTTACGGGCATGATTTAAACATAGGTCATCCTGACTCCAAGTCCAGTCCAATCACACACATTGCCTTTCACAAATTATTCATGACATAGAGTCAATATCTGCCATCGGTCTCTGACAACTATAGCCAGAATCATGTTAAATAAAAAGGCCCAGGGTAAAGACACAGGATCTAGAACTGGAATGAACTTTATAAGTTATCCTGTCCAATCTCCTCTCACTTTAAAGATGGGGAAACTGAGGCTGGAGATCACAATTATTGTGCAGCAAAACTGGAATGTGAACCCAAAATTCCATTCCAGTGCTTTTCAGGGGCAGCTTGACATAGTAGATAATCTTTGGAATTTACAATCAGAAGGTTTGAATTCAAATATGGCCTCTTATAATAGGTAAAGCTCACGAGCTGAGCCATGAATATAGTTAGGGATTCCTACAGATGGAGATGGAGTTGAGGAGGAAGGGCATTCCTGGCATGAGGAACAGCCTGTGCATAAGCATGGTGGTGGGAAACAGAATATCATGTACAAAGACTAACAAGTGGACCAGTTTGCCTGAAATGAAGAGTACATGAAGAGGAAGAATGTGTAGTCTTCCTAGAAAGTTAGACTGGGGCCAGATTGTGAAGGGCTATAAGAGCCAAACAGAGAAGCATATATTTTATCCAAGAGACAATAGGGAGCCATTGAAGGCTCTTGAGGAGGGAACTAAGCTGGATAGATTTATAATTTAGAAATATCAATTTGGTAATGTCATGGTTGGAATGGAAAAGGGGAAAGACTGGAGACTAATTAGGAGGGTATTACATTAGTCCAGTTGAAAGATGATGAGGGCTTGCTAGGGTGATAGTATATGAGTAGAGAGAAGGAGACAGGTAGTAATATGGTTGGGTAGAATCAACAAGACTTAGTGGCTGATTGACCATGGAGGCAGAGAGGGAATAAAATCAAACATAACTCTGAGGTTGCAAACCTAAGTGACTAGAAGAATAATAATGCCCTCAACAGAAACAGCAAAGCTCAGAAAAGGGCTATGTTTGTGGGGAAAGATGGCAAGCTTGCTTGTTCCCCACAAGTTTCAGAAATCTTGGCTTTTACCCAAGAAGCACTTGGTGAGGCCAGGCTGGGTCATCTGTGACTACCCTCCCCTTTTAGAAATGAGATACAGAAAGATTAAGTGTTATGTCCAAGTTTGTACATTGAGTGGCGAGATTCCATAATGGTGCTTCCATAACTGATATCCTCCCTAGCCTACACTCAAAAATTTTACATGATTAACTAGAGAATCAGATCAGATCAAAACAATATATTGGGAGAAATCCAAGAGAAGGATAAGACCCACCCTGCTACAAATAGAAAAGGGAACTGCCTTTGTGTTCTCTCTTCTCGCCTTTGTTTTTTCCTTTCCTCTTCACTCCCAATGGTTTTCCCCTGTTTCTGATTAAGCTAGCTTTCTGTAGGCAGGGACTGAGGCTGATGAGATAAATGGGATCCCTGAAGGACACCCACTCCACTACCCAGCTACTACCCATTTAAGGGAAAGCCATTGCTCACAGTCATTGAAAGCTGGCACAGAAGTGTTTATTTGTATGTGGTTAACATGGGCTAAATGTGGTGAGTCTGGAGCCAGGAAAATGAGGCAAGATATTTAGTGGAGGTTTGCAGATGTTTTAGCTATCAACCCATTGACCTATGCCCAATCCCAAAGAAATAGAAACTCCAGCGTTTTAAATAGTTCATAACAACCAGCTATTTCACAGGGAGGGAGCCTTCCCTCCCTAAAAAAAATTATTTTGTATTTGTGCATTTATTTTGTATGCATTATGTATATGTTGATATGTTTTCACAAGGAGGAAGTCGTCTTTCCCCACAAAAAAAATTATCTTGTATTTATGCATTTATTTTGTATGTATTATATATATATGTATGTTGATATATTTTCACAAGGAGGAAGCCTTCTCTCCTCACCCCACCCCCAAAATATCTTGTATTTATGCATTTATTTTGTTTGTACTATATATATGATGGTATATTTTCACAGGGAGGAAACCTTCCCTTCCCCCAAAAAAAATTATCTTGTATATTTGCATTTATTTTACATACATATATGTATTGATATAGGCACAGAGGATTGTAAGATCATAAATTCTAGTTAGAAAAATCCTTGAAGTCCAACAGATTCATTTTACAGATGAGGAAACTGGGGGTCATAAATGTTAAGTGACTTGCCTACGTTCACTAGGCTAGGAAGTACTTTAGGCAGGATTCTAATCAATCAATAAACATGTATTAAGCACCTACTATGTGCCAGAACCTGTGTTAAGTGCCAGAGATACAAAAAGAGGTAAAAGATAATCCCTGTCCTCAAGGAGCTTCCAATCTAATCTCTAGGTCTTCCTGGCTCTGGGTCCAGCACTATTTACTACACAACACATTCTCTCCCAATAGAACATTAGCTTCTTGAGGGCAAGGGCTATTTGCTTGTTGTCCTTATGGCCATGAGTGACTGACTCAGTGCTGAAGGGCTTATGCTTTTAAAATAATGAAGTAATTCCCTTATTGACCATTGGGCAGGCAGAGTCAGTGAGTGATTGGCTAAAGAAAGTGACCCACCCTCAACCACTCACTTCTCCTTCTCTTCCCAGCTTCACATGTGGGAACCCTTCAAGCCTCTCATGCTGGTTATATAAGCCACCACATCCATATGGAAGCGAGAAGAGGGGGGTTCAATTAGGCGAACTTGATCCAGAGCCTCCTTAACTTTTCTGTTCTGTGTTTCTTTCCTAAGAACAAGGAACTAAACATCAACCTTGAGATGGATGTGTTGAGATTTGGAGTTGACCTTGTGTGTTCAAGAGTTCCAGAGGTACTGGTCCATTGGATGGAGCTGATTGGTAGGAAGGGGAGCATCTGCTTTGGAAAAGGTCACCACCAACATGAGCAGAAGCCCAAGCTCTGGCCTGGATGGCCAAGTGATACAAAGACTTCAAGGAGTCAGTATGGAGCCAAAGTGAGATGCGACATTACTTATTCTAGTGAGGTTAAGCGTCAGTCTCCCAGGGCAGGCTAGAGTGTCAGGCCTGGAGTCAGGAAGACCTGAGTTCAAATCTAGCCTCAGATACTTCCTAGCTTTGTGACCTTGGGCAAATCATTTAACCCTGTTTGCCTCAGTTTCTTCATCTATAAAATGAGTTGGAGGAGGAAATGGCAAATTATTCCAGTAAATTGGCCAAGAAAACCGCAAATGGGGTTACAAAGGGTCAGACAGGACTGAAAATGACTAAACAACAAATCAGCCTCCCAGAAGAGCACAACAGTAATTATAAATTAAGTTACTGAATCTTATTTTAAGTCTTCCAACAATCGAATGGTTATGTCTTATGTTAGCATTTCTTTTGTATATAGGAAATCAATATTTGCCCCTTGCCTGATTCATAGAATACCTTTCTACTCTTCCCTTTGGGGAAATCTTACACATAAGCTCAAAACTAAGCTATAATCATTCCCAGAGTGCCAAGGTCGGAGTGTAATGGACCAAGGAGCTTGAGAAAAGGTAACCTAACTCCCCTAATGGAGGCCAAGCTTGCTCCAGGATTGAATCTGGTCACAACATTCATGTGACCTGAGGGGATCCCCTTAGTGCAGAGGGAATGGATGACCACAACACTCCAGCTCCTCAGGCCCAGGAATGGTTATTATTGTTGGATAAAACTACCCAAAACAAATATAAGAGAATTGTTAGTGGAAGGGCATTAGCAGCTGACATATGAGCCTCCATTTAAATATTTGAAGATACCTAATGAGTTTTTTCTTCTCCAAATTAGACATTCTCAGTCCTTTCTACTGATCCTCATATGGTTTGTTCAGTAGGAAAGTTGTATTGTTTTTAAAGGGACACTCAGTGAATGTTATGTTGTCTGCAAGTCAAGTATAATGAATTTCAAGTCCCACAAAGAACAATATTGAGTATTCTCCTGCCTCTCTTACAATCCGAACTCTACCATGATTTTAGTCTTTCCTCTCCAGTGGTCTCAAAAGTAGCCAGTGTTTCAGAGGGGAAAGGCAATAAACAGAAGGCCCAGAGATTAGGTCAGCACATATCTCATGTCAAAGGCCAAACTGAAGAAAGCAAACAAATCTCCAGATATAAACTAATTAACGTATTTAATTAAAATTCAATTTTCACCCAATGGATTCTAAACTTCTGGGGGGCAGGCCCTGCTTTTTTAAAAGTTTTTTGTGGGGGGCAGAGCCAAGATGGCAGCTGGAAAGCATGGACTTGCCTAAAGCTCTCCCCCAGGACCCTCCAAACACCTATAAAAATGGCTCTGAACAAATTCTAGAACTGCAGAACACAGGAAAAAGCAGAGGGAAGCAGGGTTCCAGCCCAGGAAAGCCTGGATGGTTGCTGGTTAAGGTCTATCACACCGTGCTGGGAGCGGAGCAGAGCCAAGCCCAGCATGGGCTGCGCCTGGACCAACCAGACCAGGAGCTGGGAGGAACAGGCCCTAGTGCCCTGAATCAGTGAGCTGTGGCAGTTATCAGACTTTTCAACCCACAAACACCAAAGACAACAGAGAAGGTTAGTGATAAAATCTGCTGGGACTGAGTGAAAGGAGTTCACGGTCAGCCACCACCCTGGGGATGGAGGAGGTGGTGCAGCTCTGAGGCTGCTTATAGAGCTACAGCTGCAGTTGCTTCCAGCCCCAAGCCCACCTGGTGGGAGGAATTAAGTGGCAGATCAGAGCAGGAGTGCAGAGCCTGCTTAGATCTGAGTCGCAGCCTCAGTTGGCAGTTCTTGGGGGTGGGGGGAGGAGCACTGGTGTGGCAGAGCTTGCTGTGTAGAAATAGCTCTGCAAACAATAGCCCAGCCCCTCAAGCTTGGGACAAAGTACTCTCTCCTCTACAATCAGTCGTACCCTGATGAAAAACTCAAGGGTCAAGTAGTTGGCTGGGAACATGGCCAGGCAGTGAAAACGTACTCAGATTCAGACTCAGACTTTGGAATCTTTCTTTGGTGACAAAGAAGACCAAAACATACAGCCAGAAGAAGTCAAAAAGGCCAAAGAGCCTACATCAAAAGCCTCCAAGAAAAACATGAACTGGTCTCAGTCCATGCAAGAACTCAAAAAGGATTTGGAAAAGCAAGTTAGAGAAGTAGAGGAAAAATTGGGAAGAGAAATGAGAATGATGTGAGAAAACCATGAAAAACAAGTCAATGACTTGCTAAAGGAGACCCAAAAAAATACTGAAGAAAATAACACCTTAAAAATAGACTAACTCAAATGGCAAAAGAGCTCCAAAAAGCCAATGAGGAGAAGAATGCCTTGAAAGGCAGAATTAGCCAAATGGAAAAGGAGGTCCAAAAGACCACGGAAGAAAATACTACCTTAAAAATTATATTGGAGCAAGTGGAAGCTAGTGACTTGATGAGAAATCAAGATGTTATAAAACAGAACTAAAGGAATGAAAAAATGGAAGACAATGTGAAATATCTCATTGGAAAAAGCACTGACCTGGAGAATAGATCCAGGAGTGATAATTTAAAAATTATTGAACTACCTGAAAGCCATGATCAAAAAAAGAGCCTAGATATCATCTTTCAAGAAATTATCAAGGAAAACTGCCCTGATATTCTAGAGCCAGAGGGTAAAATAGAAATCAAAAGAATCCACTGATCGCCTCCTGAAAAGATCCCAAAAAGAAAACTCCTAGGAATATTGTCGCCAAATTCCAGAGCTCCCAGATCAAGGAGAAAATACTGCAAGCAGCCAGAAAGAAACAATTTGAGTATTGTGGAAACACAATCAGGATAATACAAGATCTAGCAGCTTCTACATTAAGGGATCAAAGGGCTTGGAATATGATATTCCAGAGGTCAATGGAGCTAGGATTAAAACCAAGAATCACCTACCCAGCAAAACTGAGTATAATGCTCCAAGGCAAAATATGGATTTTCAATAAAATAGATGACTTTTAAGCTTTCTCAGTAAAAAGTTCAGAGCTGAATAGAAAATTTGACTTTCAAACACAAGAATCAAGAGAAGCATGAAAAGGTAAACAAGAAAGAGAAATCATAAGGGACTTACTAAAGTTGAACTGTTTTGTTTACATTCCTACATGAAAAGATGATGTGTATATTTCATGAGACATCAGTATTAGGGGAGCTAATACATACATATATATATATATATATATATATATATATATATATATATAGAGAGAGAGAGAGAGAGAGAGAGAGAGAGAGAGAGAGCGCACAGGGTGAGTTTAATATGAAGGGATGATATCTAAAAAAATGAAATCAAATTAAGGGATGACACAGCAATATATTGAGAGAGGGAGAAAGGGAGATATAGAATGGGGTAAATTATGTCTCATAAAAGTGGCAAGAAAAAGCTGTTCATCAGAAAGGAAAAAGGGGCTGGTGAGGGGGAATGAGTGAATCTTGCTGTCATCGGATTTGGCCTGAGGAGGGAATAACATACACACTCTATTGGGTATCTTACCCCACAGGAAAGAAGGAGGAAGGAGATAAAAAGGGGAGACTATAGAAGGGAGGGCAGATAGGAGGAGGAGGTAATCAAAAGCAAACACTTTCCAAAAGGGACAGGGTCAAGGGAGAAAATTGAATAAAGGGGGATAGGATAGGAAGGAGCAAAACATAGTTAGTCTTTTACAACATGAGTATTGTGGAAGGGTTTTGCATAATGACACACATGTGGCCTATGTTGAATTGCTTGCCTTCTTAGGGAGGGTGGGTGGGGAGGGAGGAGGGGAGAGAATTTGGAACTCAAAGTTTTAAAAGCAGATGTTCAAAAAAAAAGTTTTTACATGCAACTAGGAAATAAGATATATGGGCAATGGGGCATAGAAATCTATCTCGCCCTACAAGAAAGTAAGGGAAAAGGGGATGGGGGGAGGGGGGTGACAGAAGGGAGGGCTGCCTGGGGAATGGGGCAATCAGAATATATGCCATCTTGGAGTGGGTGGAGGGCAGAAATGGGGAGAAAATTTGTAATTCAAACTCTTGTGAAAATCAATGCTGAAAACTAAAAATATTATATAAGTAAATAATAATTTTAAAAAATCAATATACTCAGAAGATTAAAAAAATAAAAATCTTTTTTGTCTTTGTATCTCAATCTCTAGCACTGTATCTCTCCCATAATAGGTGCCTAATAAAGGTATATTGAATGAAACTGAAATTTGGCTAGCCAAGGTTTCTGTTACATATGCTTCTCTAAAGCTTAAGATTAAATTTAGAATATTGCTATCCTAACCATGAGATCATGTTCTGGGCATATAGGTCCCCTCAGAGCCCTTTGCCTATCTGATTTAGAAAGTTCCCATGCTAAAGATGGCACTTCTTCCCTTAAAAGGTCTGACATGCTCCTCTCAGACAATCCAAGCCCCTCATAGTCAAGACTGCCAGTGCCTCCAGACCAAGATGAGACCTCCCAAAGAGCCCTGACCTGTCCCCATTAAAAGGTTGGCTCTTTTCCTCCTTCTAGGACAAAGCCTAGTGGTTGACTCTGATCTCAACCTAGCCCACTGTTTTATCACTTTTTTTCTCAGTTAACAAGCATTTATTTTCCTTCTCTTTCACCTCTCCCCACTCTTAAAAAAGAAAAAAATTCTTACCTTCTCCTAACCCAATTCATCCATGGACCAGTAACCCCACCATCTGTCCAGTGCAGACTCTGGTCCCTCACAGACCTGCCCCACCTAGGCTTTCTTTTCTCAGCTGAGACATATTGGAAGATTAAAGCATGGTAAGATGTATAATTGATATCATATTGCTTTCCTTCTCAATGGGTGGGGGAGCGGCTGGAAGGAGGGGGAGAATTTGAAACAAAAAAATTTTAAAGAATGCTTAAAATAAAAAAATAAGAATTTTTAAATAAAGACATGCTTAGAATTAAAAAGTAAAGATTTTGTAGAGACAAAAGATATCAATAAAAAATTCATTTAAAAAAGTATTCATCACAGAAGGTAGATTCCCATTCTTCATTTTGTACACATTTAGTAAGAATTTAGTTTGATTGTATCGAAGACACTCTGTTTATTCTCTAAGTAGCAAAGAAATGGCAAAAGAACCCTTCAGATAAGAATCTTGGATGTTATAGCTTTATAAAGCAATATAGTTTGAGAGACCTGAACGGATAGTATGCCCTATACAAGCATGTGTCTGGCTGGTGTTAACACGTTTTCCAATAGTTCAGATACAAATGAAAGATATTAACTAGACTTGACAAAGCTAAATTCCCTCAACTCAGGAAACTAAACACTGAAGAAAATATTTCCACATTATATTCAAGGATGGAAATGATTCCAAGCTTGCTTTGCTCACAGATCCTTTCTAATAGCCTAGAAAACAGGAAAGGCTGGAAATTAGTAACACCTTTTAGAGGATGAAACTCTGTAAATAAATAACAGTAGGCAAATTACAAGATTGCAACCTGTAGACTAAAAATTTTCTTTTAAAAAATTTTCTATTGAGATCATCTTTTTACTTTGCTTTGATCTCCAAAGAGACCCCTTCCTCTTCCTCTCCCTAACAAGCCTTCCTTTGTAACAAAGACTGGAGAGAGGGAGAGGGGAAGAGAGAGAGAGAGAGAGAGAGAGAGAGACAGAGACAGAGACAGAGACAGAGACAGAGACAGAGAGACAGAGAGAGACAGAGACAGAGAGACAGAGAGAAAGACAGAGAGAGAGACAGAGAGACAGAGAGACAGAGAGACAGAGACAGAGACAGAGAGACAGAGAGAGAGAGAGAAGCAGTTGATCAAAACTAGACATCAATTACATATGTACAATGCCCCCCACCTCTTCAGAGAAAAGAGGGAAGTCCATTTTTTCCTCTCTTTTGGGCACAGGGCAAACCTGGTCCTCATGATCACACAGCCTTCAGTTTCAGTATTTGTGTTGGGGGGGAGATTTTTCCTTTTAAATTGTCACATTCATTGTGTTTATCATTTTTGTGATTCTATTCATTTCTCTCAGAATTGAACTTTCAAAGTACATGTTAACATCTTAAAATATCTGAAGATGAGCCTAGTCTAAATTATGAGTAATCAAAAAACAAATAATAATCCCAAAGCACAAATAATGAATCAGAGCTCCCTCCCCACAACATAGGGAGGGACCAAATGTTGTATTTATTGGCAAAAGCTGTGAAAGTATCCTGTTTTTGCTTAATTGTTTTTCTTTGCTAAAGAAAAAAATTGTTGGGTGTGGGTCTGGAAAGGACATTTGCATTTCTACAAATGATTATGTTAAAAAAGGCATTAACAGTTTTTAATATATGAAGAGTAATAATGAAAATAATAAGTTCAAAAAAAGTTAAGTCAGAATTGAATAGGTCCAATAAAACTAAGGGAAGGATTTTGAGCAGTACCCGGATCTCTCTGAATTGTCTTCTAAGAGTCTCTACAATGCATATGTTCTTTCCCAGGCATTCTATACAGTATATTTCCCCATAACAATACTGAGGCCAAAGGAAGGGAGATTGGGTAAACATGATGGTTTTTTCCTGATGCCCATCCATCTTAAATGAAAGAAGCCCTTCCTCATTTCATCCTGATTTACAGATGATCTGCCCTTTTCTTTTTAATTCTCCCAGATAGAGAGCCAGCCTTAGAGTCAAGAGGTCCTGGGTTCTATTCCCACATCCAATACCTAATGACTGTGTGATTGTGGGGAAGTAACTTTACCATTCAGGGCACTAGATAACCATCCAAGACTACAAGGAAGAAGGAATTGTTTCACTAGGAGTTAGTTGCCTGGACCTATAAAATCTTAAGTACATATATAAATGTACATATGAATATGTGCATGTCTGTATATGAATATATCTATATTTTTGTTCAGTTGTTTCCATTGTGTCTGATTCTTCATGACCCCATTTGGGGTTTTCTTGGCAAAGATACTGGAGTGGTTTGCCATTTCCTTCTCCGCCTCGTTTTACAGCTAAGGAAACTGAGCAAATAGGGTTAAGTGACTTGCCTACAGTCACATAGCTAGTAAGTGTCTGAGGCCAGACTTGGGAACTTGGGAACTCTGGGAGCTCCCAGAATTTGGGAAGATGAGTCTTCCTGACTTCAGGTCCATAACTCTATCTACTGTGCATAGATAGATAGATAGATAGATAGATAGATTAGATAGACAAATGATAGAAAGAAAGAAGGAAAAAGAAAGGAAGGAAGGAAGGAAGAAAGAAAGGAAGAAAGGAAGGAAGGAAGGAAGGAAGAAAGGAAGAAAGGAAGGAAGGAAGAAAGGAAGGAAGGAAGGAAGGGAGACAGACAGAGACAGATAGCTATAGACAGACAGAACACAGGAATAAACTTCAACCTTAAAGAATTTCATTCAGTTGTCCATAAAGGCTCAGAATGGGGCAGAATATCAAGTGAATAAAATGACTCTCCCAAGAGACAAGTGAGGCAGTCACTGCAGGCTTCCCTTTCCTGCTCCATGAAAAAATCATCTTGCACAAAAACAGTGCCTGGTGCCAAGCTGAGCCAGCTGAGTATGTACATAGCTTTGGGATGAAAACTGATACACTGGGGAAAGGGTTCAGAACAAAATACATAAACAAGAGAGCACTTCCCTGAAGTTCTGAATTGTGTCAGCCCCGAACTGAGTTTTGTGAATTTCTGCCCTTTGCATGGCTCTGTGATCCCGTTGATAGATGAACGACTGAGCTGACTGATTAATTAATTAATTAAAAGGCATTTATCGTATTTTGCAAAATTCCAGCACTCAATGTAGATTGTGACCCATCCCATCCCCACCTTCTCTCCCATGTGTTTTGGTCATCATTCTATTATTACGATTTCCAGAGTTTTCTTTAAGTAAATAAGGATTCTTAATGACCTCAAGGTCTATCGCTTTTCCCTCTTTTGATTTTTAGGAACTCCTTTACTTCCTCCAATCTTGGCCTAGGGATGATGCTATGTATCACTCTTGTTTATGTTCTCTCTTAAAGCCTCCATAGCTGGCCAGTCCTATTGCCCAAATAAGGCTTTTCCCTAGAGGCGTCGCTATTCCCTGAATAGCAATGGAACAAAAAAACCGTTCATCCGTTGTCCCTCTTTCTTGCTTTGTGACCAGCCCGTTTTCATTTCCAGTCGCACAGATATCCCTCCAATCCTTTTTATGTTGCTTCTCTTATGCAAAATTTCACAGACAGCTTGGTGATGCTATGTATATAGCTCCAGGCCCCAGGGTCAGGGAGACCTAGGTTCAAATTCAGCCTCAGATACTCACTAGCTGTGTTACCCTAAACAGGTCACTTAATCTGCTTGCCTCAGTTTCCTTATCTATAAAAATAAGGATAATACTGACACCTCTCAGGGTTGTTGTAAGGTTCAAATGAGCCTTAATTATAAATAATGATTATAAGGTGCTTAACCCAATGCCTGGCATATAATAAGTACTATATAAATGTTAGCTAGCAGTAGTAGTAGTGACTTGCTTTGTATATATTTGTTTTTACATTGTCTCCCTAATTAGATTGTAAGCTTCTTGAGGGCAAGGACTGTTTTTTGCCTCTTTTATATCCCCAGTGCTTAGCATAGTTCCTGGCATATAATAGGTGCTTAATAAATGTTTATTGATTGATGTAGTAGTAATAGTAGTAGTTGTAGTTGTAGCAGTAATAGTAGTGGTGGTGGTAGTAGTGGTGGCAGTAGTGGTAGTAGTTGTAGCAGTAATAGTAGTGGTGGTGGTAGTAGTGGTGGTGGTGGTAGTGGTAGTAGTAGCAGTAATAGTAGTGGTGGTGGTAGTAGTAGTGGTGGTAGTAACAGTGGTAGTAGTAGTAGTAAAATGTTGCAGTGTCCTCATACCCACCATTTTTTTAACCATACCTGTGATTTCATCCCATTTAGGAACACGCCAGTGAGGAGGTTTCTTTACTTAAGCTGGTCAGCACCTTCTCTTTAACTTACAGTCTCACCAGAGAGGCCTAGTTCACCGTCTGCAATCCCTCAGCCAGCATATGTTGCAGGTGGGACTCAAATTCCGGACTTCCTCATTTTTAAGCCAGCTCTCTCTATCCCTTGCTACAACATGGCCCCTCTGCAGCCCATCACATACTTCTCTTTCACCTTTCCATTTCATACATATTCTTTTTCAATCGATCTCTACTCACATATTTTGTTTTTAGATCACCTGTATTTGCAAAGTTAGCTAAGTAGCACAATAGATAGAGAATCAGGCCTGGATTCAGGAAGACCTGAGTTCCAATTTGGCCTCAGACAAATACTGGCTGTGTGACCTTGGACAAGTCACAACCTCTGTTTGCCTCAGTTTTCTTACCTGTAAAATAAGGCTGATGATAGCATCTATCTCCCAGGGTTGTCGTGAAGGTCCAATGACCATATGATTGTAAAGCGCTTAGTACAGGGCCTGGCACGTAGTCAGTGCTATATAAATGTTAGCTGTTTTATTATTTTTTTATTTCCTCCTCTCTCCCTTCCCCTCCATATAATAGCCTTATTCCATAAACTGGATTCAGTCAGGTAGGACCTAATTCATATCCTGCCTCAGACACTCACAAGCTGTGTGACCCTGAGCAAATTACTGAACCTCAAACTCAGTTCCCCTGACTGTAAATGGAGAAAATGGCATCTTCGTAGTTTTGTTGAGATTTATTCAGATGATGATTTTTTTAATAAAAGAGTGCATTAATGTAGGGTATTGAGGTTCATAAAACAGTTTTTTTCCCATATCATCTCATTTAATGCTCACAAAAACACTGTGAGGTTGATGCTATCTTATGTCCATTTTACAGATGGAAAAACCAAGGCTGAGAAAGGATAAATGACATGCCTAGGGTCTTAGGACAAGGAAGTGTCTGAGCCCAGGCTGGAACTCAGGTCTTCCTGATTCCCAATCCAACACACTATTCATTGCCACCAGCAGAGTTAATATATGGAAAGTACTTTGCAAATCTTGAGCGCTATAATAACCCTTAGCTCTTACTGTTTTTATTATGATTAATTTCACTCCCTGTAAATTACCTTGATGCCCATTTTTCTTCCAAAACGATCCTTCTTTTCCTTTAAGTGACCAACGACATTTTGAGCTGCATAATTCAAAGGGGAGTGGGCAGAACCTACTGAGCTTATCTAGGATTGATGGGCATGAGTCATCTGATCTTTAATCCCTGGGCTGGGTATCACCCAGTGCCAGCCGCCACATATCATTCTCTCCCACATGACTTTGTAGAGGATTCAAGCCCCTACCAGGTCATCATTTCACCCTTTCAATCTGGAAAATTGGTCCTAAGACTGTTGTCCCACATAGTTACTCCAGTCTCTGGACACCATACTCTCAAGACATATATGTATCTGGGGTTGGGGAGGGGGTGTGGACAATATATCTGAGGGACATTGTTTTTGTGATTCAAAATAAATCAATTCCAACCACTATTAATATAGGGCTTCCTACACATAGAGCCCTGGAGAAGGAAATGACAAACCACTCTGGTATCTTTGCCAAGAAAATCCCATGGACAGTTGGTCCACTGGGTCACAAAGAGTCAGACAGGATTGAACAACACTATATATGACAGGTATACAGTACCTCACTAGATGTTAAAAGGTTTATAAACGTGGCTCCTGCTCTCATGGACTTGACTCTATATTAGACAGCCCGGTATAAAGGATAGAAGGTTAGACTTATAGACAAGTTCTGAATCCTACCTTAGATAATTCCTGGCTGTGTGATCCTGGTCAAGTCTTTTAACCTCTGAGTGATCTTGACACCTCTCTATAAATATGAATTGTAGAATAGTAGTTATTCTGTCTTGGGAGGGAAAGTTCCTCACTGGTTGTTCCCTATACCTATGAAATCACACAAAGGCAGGTTAGGGCAGCTAGGTGATGCAGTGGAGAGAGTGTAGAGCCTGGAGTCAGGAAGACTCATCTTCTTGAGTTCAAATCTGGATTCAGACACTAGCTGTGTGACCCTAGACAAGTCCCTTAACCCTGTTTGCCTCAGTTTCCTCATCTACAAAATGAACTGAAGAAAGAAATAGCAAATTGCTTCAGTATCTTTGCCAAGAAAAGCTCAAATGGGGTCACATAATCACACACAACTAAAAACAGCTGAACAACAAATGTCTTCTCCCCCAAAAGACACCTATCCAATTAAACATAACATAAGTTCAAATACGGGCATTCAAAAAACAATCATGTGATATGCCTGGTAAGTTCCATGAAACCTAATGACATGACCCCTGCTTCAATCCCCCCCCCACTCCTACTCCTTCCCCCAATGCATATACATACAGAGGACTGTGTTAAATATCTAACTGTGACAAAAATGAAAAAGAGAAAACTGCCTGAGAGACTGGGGGGTGGTAATTTACCAGCTAAATGGTTTTCCAACAGCTCAAAGAATACCAATAATGACTCTATTTTTTTATTGGTATGTTTCTATGATTTGTATCAGGCTGCTAGTCCTTTCAATTTCCCCAGCCTCCATTTGCATTTATTCTAGACGTTAATGGCATAAATATTTTGGGTTTTAGTAATTATCTCAGTAAAAAAGTACATTCTTGTTCTTCAGAGGAGCAATAAACAAATGCCCCATCCTTTGCCGTCTTGCTCCAGTTACATCAAGCACACATGTGGGAAAAGGATTTAGCATAGATGGGGTAAGAAGTATAACACATTTTGCCTTAGTCCTAGCTCTGGGGAAAATTAGATTATTGAGAGAAATATATTTTATGAGTTTAGCCTATTTCATTATTTGGAGTGCCCTTTTTTATCCCCCAAATGAATTTGGCTCTTGTTAAAGGAGGTCCTTGGCAAATAGCCAGCGTTGGACAACTAGCAGAAGATCCTCAGGGGTCTTTAAGAGACATTGTTCGGTAATGCAAGAATGATAAGACATGTGACCCTGAAAACTCACACAGCCATCCAGCCGCACAGTAGGCAAAACCTGAATGAAAAGACCACAGATGTTCTGACTACGGGCTGCCTCAAAACCCTTAGGGCAGTTTTCAAGCATTAAAAGCTTTTAACCCCTAAGAGCTTAAAACTGCATTAAGACTCTAGGAACATCTGCCTAGGTCCTGGTTGTTTCCCCACTGCTTAGAATGGAAGCTCCCTTCCAGTAGAGAATGCTTCATTTATTATGTTTGCATCTGCAATGCCTCAGACATAGTAAGCAGTCAGACAATAAACATTTGTTGCTGTTCAGTCGTTTTTCAGATGTGTCCAACTCTTCATGACTCTATTTGGGATATTCTTGGTAAAAATACAGGAGTGGTTTGCCATTTCCTTCTCTTCATTTTACAGAGGCAAACCTGGTTAAGTGACTTGCCCAGGGTCTGAGGCTAGTTTTGAATTCCCATCCTGACTCCAGGCCCAGCACTCTATCCAGTATGCCACCTAGCTGCCCATCAGTAAGCATATATTAAGTACCTACTATGTGTCAGACACTGTGCTAAGCACTGGAGACACAAAAGGAGGCAAATGGTAGTTCCTGCTTTTAAGAAGCTCACAATTCAATGGACTGACCAACCAGTCAATGGACTTCAGCCTTCTCTGAGGACAGACCACTGTGAAAAAGGAGAATTATAATAAAAATAATGACAGCCATAGTAGTAATGACAATAGCTGGCATTCGATTGTCTCAACAACCCTGTGGGGTATTGGTAGCTTCATTTTGCAAATGAGGAAACTGAGAAGTTAAGTGACTTGCCCAGAGTCACATAGCAAGTAAGTGAAGCAAAATTCAAACTCAGGTCTTCCTGACTCCATATTTATGATTTCATCCCATTTAAAGACATCACAGTGAAGAGCCCTCTATCCTTTATATCTTCTGTCTACTTCAAGAAGGAAGAAGGGATTGATTTCCCTGGTGATTCTGCTGTATTTGGTTGTAAGTGTGATGATATTTTGGGTCTTTCTGTCTTTCACCAACAGGTCTCAGAGCAGAATTCTGCCATAGTGAGCACTTTCTCTGTTATTGCTAGGTCCCAATTAGTGGAGGGCTTCTCTTGGCCCTTAAAGGAAAAGTAGCCTAGTCCATGTAAAAGAGGTTTCTCTCCTACCACATTCCTCATTTTAACAATAAGGAAATAGAGACAGAGTTTAAGTGATTTGTTTAAGATTATTTATGTAAGTAGAAGAGTCAGGAGTTTTAGCCAGGTCCTCGGAAAATTCTACTTTGCCATACTGCTTTCAACAAATGAAGAACTATTATTATTTTTAGAAAGAAGAAAAAAGGTAAAGGGGAAAAAAGGGAGTGAGAGAGAAAGGGAGAAAGGGAGGAAGGGAGGGAGGAAGGGAGGAAGGAAGGAAGGAAGAAAGGAAGGAAGGAAGGAAGGAAGGAAGGAAGGAAGGAAGGAAGGAAGGAGAAGAAAAAGAGAGAAATAATGAAAGAGAAAGAAAGAGGGAGACAGAGAGGGAGAGGGAGGAAAGGAGGAAAGATACGTTTCTTTAATATTTTATGATTTTCAAAAGCATGTTAAACACATTTCATTTGGTATTCACAATAACTCTGTCAGGTACGGTACATTAAACGAATATTATTTCTAAATTTTCAAGGTACTAGGATAGGTACGAGATGGTAGAGATACTAAATTTAGATAAGACACCATTCTCTTCCTCCATGCAGCATGCAATCTAATATGAGTACATAACCCACACCTCAAAGATCATTTTCAAGGAACTCTTCTCATTGGAGGTGCTTGTGTGAGAGGGTGAAATTAGCAAAGACTTGAGAGAAGAAAGACTCTGGTCTTTTGGTTTCCAGTTTCAAGTGGGAAGATTCTCTTCAGGTCCCTAAAAGGGAGATGAAGACTCCTTGAAGAAGGCGACATACAGAGTTGCCTGGAGAGAGCAAGTAGCTTTATTAATGATCCTTCATTATTTCTTTTTTTAATACTGATGTAACTTGCACATGGCAGGCTAGCAGGAAGAATGGGAAGCTTCTGGGTAGGATAGAAAGAAGCTTTGTGATACTTCCTCAGTGCTGGGTCTATGGGACATACAGTGAACATAGAGTAGATAGAGAGTGTAATGGAAAGGGCATAGAACTCAGAGTCAGAATTCCCAAGTTCAAGTCCCAACTCTAATATTTACTCATTATCAGGAACAATAAGCATTTATTAAGCACCTCCTGTGTGCCAGATACTATGCTAAGCACTGGGGATACAGAAAAAAAGTAGAAACACAGTCCCAGCTCTCAAAGACCTCCCATTCTCGTGTAAGAGACAACATGCAATCAACTATGCACATATAAGGTATACACAGGATAAATGGGAGGAAATCTCACAGAGGAGGTTTACTAGCTACGTCATTTTGGGGACATCATGTTCCTCCACAAGACAATCTCTAAGGTCCCTTTCAGCATTAGCATTCTATAATTTCAGAAGATCCATAAACTTAGATGAGAAAAAAATTACATCTTGTTTTTCCCACTAACCTCTAAATGAAATTTAGCATTTCCTTCCATCATGACTTTTTTTTTACAAAACAACAATATTCTGAAAAGGGTACATAGGCTTTGCTAGATTATCCATGACACATGCAAAAAAGAAGATATTTGTAAAGTAAAACAATATATAAGTGCTTATTGTTATCATAAATCCTAGAAAGTACACAGCAGAAGCCTCATAGCCATGACATTGTGGGAAAGGCTGGAGATACTTTTCAAAAAGTAACATCGTTAATTTCTTTGCATCTCAATTCTTTTTATCTGCAAAATGAGCTTTGGGGCAGATGATCACTGATGTCCTTCTCAGCACTAAAATCCCATGATTTGGAAAACTGTCAAACTGCCTTGGCTATGCTGGGCTGAAATACATACCAGGGAGCTGGAGATGACTTTGTGGAATGATGGTGGGAGATCTCACCCAGCCACATGACTCTATGCCCAGAGCCTCCCTAGGTCCACTGATTGGCTCTGCTCATGGCTATTTCCCCCCCTCCTCTCCCACAAAACCACATCAAAACCCAGCTGATCAAAGGAATCCTGGGCTTTTACTTTTTCCCTTATTGACCTCTAAGCCAGAGGGTCCTGGCCTCTAAGATTTCAGCCAGTCCTTTGATCTCCCAAGAGGTTTTACAGCCAATAGGGGCTTCCCAACACTCCAGGTTTTCAGTCTTTATCTATGGGATGCAGCCACAAGTTCAAAACACAGTCATGTAACTGCCAAGAGGAAGAGAGAAGAGAAGAGAAAAATAAGTCATGTAAATGGTATGGTGGGAGGGTGTGAGTAAGAAAGATAGAAGCAGAAACAGAGAGATTCAATGAGAGAGACAGAGAGAGGCAGAGAATAAGAGACAGACAGAGAGATAGAGACGCAGAGAGAGACAGAGAGACAAAGACAAAGAAAGAGAGATAGAGACAGAGACAGAGAGGAGAGACAGAGACACATAGACAAAAAAAGAGAGAGACAGAGACAGAGAAAGAGAAGACAGAAAGACAGAGACAGAGAGGAGAGACAGACATACAGACAGACAGAAACAAAAAAGCCAGAGATAGAGAGACAAAGACACAAAGACAGAGAGAAACAGAGAGAAGAGACAGACAGAAAGACAGAGAGGGGGGAAGGGGAGAGAGAGAGAGAGAGAGAGAGAGAGAGAGAGAGAGAGAGAGAGAGAGAGAGAGAGAGAGATTCAATGCAGTTGAATCCAGGGAAAGTGCTATTTCTAACCAGGCCAAGCTTGGCCTTTGCCCTGAGTTATGTGTTCCCTCAGAGGGCACTCACTGTACTTTCCCCTGATGTCAGTGGATTCAGGGACCTAGTGTTTCCATCCCTTAAATCACATGAGTAGAAATCAGGAGCTCCAGAGAAAGATTTGCCGCATCATAGGCCCCTGGCCTTGCAGGTAGTATACCATCCCATTCACTCTGTAGTAGAACGACAAATACATCTATAGCCTCCTCAGAGGAACCAATAGGAAAAGGCAAGATGTTTAGCTTAGATTAAGACTCTCACACCTGATAACTTATGTTTCCGATGTGCTTTCAGAGTATTGTCTCATTTGATTTATTTTAAAAAAAATTTTAAGTGAAGGAATGGACAAAGAGTGGCCTCAGATTTAGGAAGACCGGGATTAAATCCTTTCAGCCTGTGACCCCTCCTGGCTGTGTGACCCTGAACAAGTCATTTCTAGGGCCCTAGGAAGTTCTCTGAGACTTTAAGTTCCAGAGTTTCACAAACAGTGCTCAGGGAATTTCTTAATTGGGAGTTCCCTGTACCAATGAAATTAAGGTTTAGATAACATAATATAGATAACATTAATGCTACTAGTAATAGTTCAAAAAGGTAGCCCTAGTGGATAAAGAAGCAGGTTCAGAGTGAGGAAGACCTGAGTTCAAGACCTGCCTCTGACTCATCTGGATTGTCTGGGAATCATTAAACCCCTCAATGCCCCCAGCAAACCTCTAAAGACACAATTTGAAAAGCAGTTGTCAGTCTGCATTGATAGGTAGATGGGATTTTCTCACCAAAAGTTCCTAAAAATACTAAATCACATAATAAAATAAAATAAAAATAAATAAAATTTAAAAAATACTAAATCACAAATCCAGCAGAGACAAACTGACAACAGAAGTAGATAGATAGATAGACAGACAGATAGATAGACAAGAAGACAGATAAATAAGCAAATGAATTCATTAATAAGCTAATGTTTATATAGCCTTTTAAGGTTTATAAAACACTTTCAATCAGGATCCAAACAATGACCAAGTGGGCCTTGGCCTGGGACCTATTGTTAGCCAATCAATGAGAGCCAAAGCAATTTGGGCTTAAGGTATGGTCTTTAAGAAAGAAGTCTAGCCCTTAAACCCCAAGATATCTTGCAAGGTTTCAGTGATCAGAATTTGCATTCCTTTGAGCAGAGCACCTGCAGGGAAGGGTATGATGCCCTATATAGACAGCAGGAAGGGAAGGAAAAAAAGAAAGAGAGAGAGGGAGGGAGGGAGGGAGGAAGGATGGAAGGAAGGAAGGAAGGAAGGAAGGAAGGAAGGAAGGAAGGAAGGAAGGAAGGAAGGGAGGGAGGGAGGGAGGAAGGAAGGAAGGAAGGAAAGAAGGAAGGAAGGAAGGAAGGAAGGAAGGAAGGAAGGAAGGAAGGAAGGAAGGAAGGAAGGAGCTGTGTTGCCCAATTGGCCAGTTCCATTTGGGTCCCCAGTGGGGCAGCTCCTACTACTGCTCGCAGAGGTTGTTGTTTGTCCTTTGTTCTTGAAGAAGAAGACCATGACATCAGGGAGGTAATGCCATGACAAGAAAGTGAATTGCATTTAAGTGAGGGAGGGCTCTGCAGAGTCACCAGCCTCACTTTCTCCTCCAGAGCCATCTGGGTCCAGTGGGCAGACATAGATCAAGATGACTAGAGATGACCCCAGTGCTGTGGGACACCTTGGCCTTTTGAAGCTAAGGTCTTTCCCAGGTCTCAGTTTGACTGAGACAACACTCAATCAGTGATTAAGGCCAGGTAAGTCCAACCCAGGTTGGAGGAATGAGGCCAGAAAATGTACTATAAATACCACCAAAGAGATGTGTGATTGAAAAAGAAGATGGTGGGCAGCTAGGTGGCATAGTGGATAGAGCACTGGTCCTGGAGTCAAGAGGACCTGAATTCAAATCTGGCCTCTGACACTTATTATCTGTGTGACCCAGGACAAGTCACTTAACCCTGATTACCACCAAAAAGAAAAAGATGGCCTAGTCACATGGTGAGAGCAAGGGACAACCAAGTATACATTCGGTACTTCAAAAATGTACAGAGAAATTGAGGAAGTTCACCAGCATGTTAGGTCAATGCTCCAGGGAAATCTTATAAGACGACATGAGTGAGGAAAAGGACAATATATAATCTGTATCACTGGAGTTAATGTCCATACTAAGATTACAAATGCATTTCTGTAATACCCTGTCTTACTCAGATGGATCATAGGATTTAAAACTGCAAGGGATTATAGGATCATGCAATCATAGATTCAGAACTGGAAGAGATCATGGGATGTTATGTTTGGAGTAGGTGGGGACCTCAGAGGCCAAAGAATCCAATCCCCTCATTTTACAGAGGAGAAAACAAATACAAATTGGCAAAGTGAATTGCCCAAGATCATATAGACAGTAAGTTACAGAATTTGGACTCAAACCCAGGTCCTCTGGGTTAGGGAGATATCTTTTTTTTTATTGCAGACAGCAGAACAAAAGTAAGACATAGACAAGCAGGACAATTTTGAAAGCTGTCTGTTGAATTTATTGTGTTCTTTAAAAGAACAGTAAGGTATAATTAACATAAATCTCTAGTTTCATGTGAAATCTTTTTCTGTTCTGTATATGCAAATACCCTTGGGGACATTGTAGATGTTTGTTAAGTTCAGAATAAAAAAAAAATTAGTCCTCTCACTCCAAATTTAGTGCTCTGGTAAAGAAAACCCTTTTTACATCTTAAAACACCATGCAAAGTGGGATATCAGTAGTCATATAGGTGTATTCCAATTTTAGAGATGGTAAATCTATGCTCTAGAAACATGAAGTTAGTTGCCAAAGGCCACACAGTCAGTTAAGAGACAATGTTAAGGCTCAAATCCAGCTCTTTTGACTTCCTATTCAATGATCTTTCCATTGTACAATCTATTGTGGGGTTGGGGGGGAGAATGGCAATACCTAGGCCACCATGTAATATGTAGGTGCTAGCCACAGCATGAAAGGAAAATGGTGACACTTAGCTCACATCAGTTTCCTTTAGAGAAGCCTTCTAAAAAATAATATTATTCCTTCAAAAGTTAATGTTTTGAATAGAGAACAGGAAATTATCTATTTACTGTCTTAACACAGCTGCCTCTCATTCAGGAGAAAGAGGCCTGAAGCCAGCAATTCCAGCGGTAGTAAGCCATCAGGGAGATGTGGCGGGTGGGGCCGAGCCTACGTGTCCTTGTTTAAAAGCCCACAGATGTTCCAAGGCAAAGTGAACAGAGCAAACTGCTTTAGGGTCTGTGCCCTAACCAGAGGCCTCTTTAATTTCCTCCATCTGCCTCTCCCATCTTATTCCTTCCTCCCCTCCTCCATCCTTCTCTCCCATCATCTTTACTCCCAGTTTCAGCCTCCACTTTGGCTCTTCACTAATCCTCTCTGCCCTCTCCAGTTACTACCTAATGATTTGATCAATTCACTGTGTTATACAGACACACCTTTGCTGCCTCCCCCCTGCCCCCAGGCCCTTTGGATTCTATCTTGGCCAATCTGTTGCTAACCTCTTTATTGTGAACAAGTCTCAGCTACTGCTAGTTCTTCTATCAGCTGACCCCAGACCCATACTTTGAAACATTTAGCTGACATGCAGACAGGCTTTTGGCCACCCAACTGGGCTAGGCCAAGCTGAGCAAAGACAGAAACGGAATTCCTCTGGACAAAGGGACAAAATAAATCAATCAAGTGACCTGGAAATTGCTTCCTGTTCAGACTGACTCAGATCTTATCTTGGGGTACTGGGACCTTTCTGGTACCCCTGTGACGAAGGCTGATATGATACTCTGCTCCATGTTTCACTATGAGATACAGTAAAAGCTAGAGATTTGTTTTATTCTCTTCTAGAGACTAGAAATTCTCCTGTCTTGCTGCAGATGGCATTCTCTGCTGGCTTAAAATTGGGATCAGTGTCTGGTAATAATACAGCTAAGTCTGAACCTGCCTTCTGGGCTCTGGAAGAATTTGGGTTCTTTCAATATGAGATATGTCACTTAGAGAAACTTCCTCTCAAAGGCAATGTATACATGGCAGGGTAGGGTGGAGGGGGAAGGGGGATTTCATTTGCCATCTCCTCTCCTCTCATATCATCCTATGAGCCTAGCAATGAATTTGCCTTTTAGCTTTTGCATGTGACCAGCACAGTCTTACCTACTGCCAAATGATCAGTATTCAGTCTCTTCCTAACTTTCTCATTTCTCTTCCTTGTAATTCTGCCTGTGGCAATGCTAAGTAGATGGCCTAGAGCCTGTTGGGCAGAGATGCTTTGGTAATGGGATAGTTATTATGGCAGATTTTTGAGGATTTTGTCAGAAAAAAATGAGTGAAAGTACAGCTTGTACATAGAAAATGAGATGACTGAATATACATAGAACTGGGATTTGTTTCTGGAACATACCTCTGAAGAGACTCAGATTTGGAATCAATATGTATACTTAGGGAGAGAAGAAAGCCTTAAATCTCATTAGTTTCATGTTCACCAGAGCCTGGAAGTGGGTGAGTCAGACAATTCCCATCTTCTTCAGCACTTCCCAAATCCCCTTGGGTATATGGACTGTGGGTGGGACCTTCCTGTTTTCTTACTGGTATTATACATTTCAGAAGCTGAGACTCCCAGTGTACCTCTGATTTTGTGGGTCTGAAAACATCTTCTACCATTATTGACTTTATTCAGCATGGTATATTGAATAGAAAGCTGTCTTGGGAGCCAAGAAGACCTGGGTTCAAATCATGCCTCTAGTTGGGAGTGGGACAGCATGCCTTCAACCCCCGCTACTGGGGAGGTTAAGGCTGATGGATCCCTTGAGCCAGTCAATAAATCTTTATTAAACATTGAGTGTGTGCCAAGCACTATGCTAAGAGAGAGAGAGAGAGAGAGAGAGAGAGAGAGAAAGAGAGAGAGAGAGAGAAGAAGAAGAAGAAGAAGAAGAAGAAGAGGCAAAGAAGAAGAAGAAGAAGAAGAAGAAGAAGAAGAGGCGAAGAAGAAGAAGAAGAAGAGGCGAAGAAGAAGAAGAAGAAGAAGAAGAAGAAGAAGAAGAAGAAGAAGAAGAAGAGATAATTCCTGCCCTCAAGGAGCTCACAGTCTAATAAGGAAGATATGAGCAAACAAATATGTACAAACAAGCTATGTATAGGATAAACAGGAACTAATTAATGGAGGGAGGGAAGGGACTGGAATTAAGAGGAATTGGGAAGGGCTTCCTGTAGAAGATGAGAAGGAAGTCAGAAAATAGGAGTTAGAGAAAAGGGACCAGGACAGAGCCTTGGATACTCTCACAGTTATGAGGCTTGAAATAGATGAACAATCAGCAAAGAAGACTAAGAAGGAGTGGTCAGACAGGTAGGAGGAGAGCCAGAAAAGAACAATGTTTTGAATACCCAGGAAGAATAAATAAATAGCCAGTAGGAGAGGGTACTAAACAGAGAAAGGAGGATGAGAACTGATTTGTTCTTGGATCAGTGGATATTTTCCATAATCTCAATCACAATCAAGCAGAAAAGTGCCAGAAAAAATATATTTCTACTTCCTATGGCATCCATGCTCTATCTCAATCTTTTCCTGTTGGGGATGAGTAGTGGGGATGATCCCCAGGGTAGTGATCCTATCCCCAGAGTCTGATCAGTCATGAGGGCTTCAGAGCTAATGAGAACATTCAGTCATGGATTTCATCTCCGGCAGTGGTCAATAATCTTAGAAATGTGTGCTGCTGCTAACTGGAGACCAGGAGAGAGAGTGTGGATGGCTCAAGCCAAGCCTATCCCCACCACTAGAAAAGGACCAATCTCAGTGTCCTGTTGATGGCAGGCTGGGACCACCTTTTTCATATATGCTGGGCAGCAATAGTAATAATAGTGTTTATATAACTGTCCTTTAATTCTATGGTATTTTGGTAGATGAGAATACTTTTTAAAAAACTACTGTTTAGCCGATGGAGATTTAGGTTAGTTAGCTTCTTCAGCCTCTACACTGTTCCAGCTACCTTGTATCTCAATAGAGAGAAAGGGAAAACTTGATTTTCCTGTACCGGACAGCTACAAAATAATGTTAAAGCACATCCGGCAACAGTGTATCTTCCTCCAGAGTAAGAAAAAACAAAAAACTAGATCACAGTCTTTAGTCAGTTACTGTCATTTCACCAATGGTAGTACCTGCTAATAAATTTCATTTTAATTTCATGACATGGAGAAAAATTGAATGGCATAGACTTCACCCCAGCCTTGGCCATCTGCCATGGAAATTGGTCACAAGGAGAACTGGGCAAGAGAGTGTTGATGACTCAGTGCAAATTCATCCCCAGGCCTGCTAGAGTGGGAATAGCCCAACTCATCCAAGTTTTTCTTGTAGACCTTCTGGGAGGGAAAATCTATTGCCTTCCAAGACTTTGTGAGTGTTGTAACTCAAAGCACATGACGTGCCGTGGTGGCTCATGAGGACCAGCCTCATATATAAAGAACAAACACCTATTTACCATAGGGAATCCAAACTCTGCTCCAAAACAGACCTGCTCTTCCTTTTCTTGTGAGAGAGCGCCTCCCTTAAAAAGCCCTTTAAGCATCTCAAGGACCTTCAAAACACAGCTTGACATGGTTTCATACTTTTGTTTTATGTTTCTGAGTATTATTTACAGAGAAACAATGGGGTGTGATGAATAGGACACTGGACTCAGAGTCAAGAAGACCTCAGTTCAAGTGTCATCTCTGACACATATTGGCTGTGTGACCCTGGAAAAGGAATTTAAATCCTTGGTGTCCCAGCCAACTCTGAGACTGTAAATTCAGTATCCTTATCCATAAAATGAGAGGGTTGGTAGCTGGTAATCTGCATTGATAGAGGAAGTGCCCTTGGCCCATGAAATCATGAGCCAGATATACTATACCCTGGTTATAAAAAGATGAAAAAAAAAAAGAAACACCCTGACCTTGAGGAACTTATATTCTGTTGGGAAGAAATAGCATGTACACATGTAAGTAAATAAAATGAAAGTTCTAGGAGGAAGCAGTAGCATATGGGTAGGAGGGGTCAAAAAGAGAACTTTGAAAAGGAAACTAGGGATTCTAAGAGGGGGAAGAGGAAGGAGGACATTTGAAGGCATGCGAGTCCATCACAAAAGGGACAAGGTATCCACAACACACAACAATGAAAAATCAGTGACAATGAAACCATCCAAGGCAGTTGTCTAGCTATGCCCATGGACTCAACAGCCCAAATAATTTTCCTAAATCATCTCCTCCTCCACCTTGGGTGTACAACGTGGAAGAAGGATTAGACTTTTTCCACTTGGCCCCAAAGGGCAGAATCAGGAGCCATGGGTAGAAGGTGAAAGGGGTCAATTTAGCCTTGATGTCAGGGGAAAGTGCCTAAAAATTAGAACACAGAGCAGGCTGTCTATAAAATGTTGGATAACCTCTTGCTGGCCAATCCAGTAGACAGTATTCTGATGATCCCTATTGTGCTTTCCAACTCTGTGATTCTAGATTCAGGTCCTGAGTAAGGAAAGGGGATGGAATCAAAGGTAATGCAGAGGGAATTGCCTAAACAAGAAGTTGGTGATACTTCCATGACTAGAAGGATAAGAGAAAATATACCTGGTGTCCCAAAATCTTAGTACAGTTTTCTGTCAAGACTTTAAAAAAATTTTTTTTTAGTAAGTCCCTTGCAACTTCCGTTTCTTGATTTTTCATGCTTTTTCATGCTTCTCTTGATTCTTGTGTTTGAAAGTCAAATTTTCTATTCAGTTCTGGTCTTTTCACTGAGAAAGCTTGAAAGTCCTCTATTTTATTGAAAATCCATATTTTGCCTTGAGCATGATACTCAGTTTTGCTGGGTAGGTGATTCTAGGTTTTAATCCTAGCTCCATTGACCTCTGGAATATCGCATTCCAAGCCCTTCGATCTCTTAATGTAGAAGCTGCCAGATCTTGGGTTATTCTGATTGGGTTTCCACAATACTCAAATTGTTTCTTTCTGGCTGCTTGCAGTATTTTCTCCTTGATCTAGGAGCTCTGGAATAAGAGAGAGAGCAGACATGGGGTGAGTTAAAGATGAAGGGAAGATATCTAAAAGAAATAAAATGAAATTAAGGGATGAGAGAGCAACATACTGAGAGAGGGAGATAGGGAGAGATAGAATGGGATGGATTATCTCGCATAAAGGTGGCAAGAGGAAGCAGTTCTGTGGGAGGAGGGGAGAGGGCAGGTGAGGGGGGAATGAGTGAACCTTGCTCTCATCAGATTTGGCCTGAGGGGGAATACCATACATACTCAGTTGGGTATCTTACCCTACAGGAAAGAAGAGGGAGGAAGATAAAAAAAAATAAAGGGGGGGGGGATGATGGAGGGGAGGGCAGATGGGGGTGGAGGTAATCAAAACAAACACTTTGGAAAGGGGACAGGGTCAAGGGAGAAAATTCAATAAAGCGGGATGGGTTGGGAAGGAGCAAAATGTAGTTAGCCTTTCACAACATGAGTATTGTGGAAGGGTTATACATAATGATACATGTGTGGCCTAGGTTGAATTGCTCGACTTCTTAGGGAGGGTGGGTGGGAAGGGAAGAGGGGAGAGAATTTGGAACTCAAAGTTTTAAAATCAGATGTTCAAAAACAAAAAAAGTTTTTGCATGCAACTAAAAAATAAGATACACAGGCAATGGGGCATAGAAATGGGGAAGGGAAAAGGGGATGAGAGGGGAGGGGGGTGATAGAGGGGAGGGCTGACTGGGGAACAGGGCAACCAGAATATAAGCCATCTTGGAGTGGGGGGGAGGGTAGAAATGGGGAGAAAATTTGTAATTCAAACTGTTGTGAAAATCAATGCTGAAAACCAAATATGTTAAATAAATAAATTTAAATTTAAAAAAAAATTTTTTAAATTATGATGACACTGAGTTTGAGGAATGGAAACCGATCATTGTCACTATACTCCATGCAGAATACACCTATAACAAGGAAAGGAAATCTGGATGAGGTCCAAATTCAGTCTTGGAAATTGAATCACAGAGAGGTTAAGTGATCTTCCAAGGTTTTCCAGCAAGTAAGTGCCTGAAGCAGGATATCAATTCGAATCTCCCCAACTCCAAGTCCAGCTATCTATTCACTAACCTTATAAATCCTACACAAGTGGCACCCACGTCATCCTGGGGGCCTTTTTTGAGGAGCTATCTGCAATGAAGTGGCAAGAACACTATATTTGGCATCAGAAAACCTGGATTCTTAGATTTGCTACCTTCTACCTGTTTGACCTTGAACCATCATTGGGCCTCAGTATCCTCATCCATAAAATGAGAGGGTTGGTCTAGATGACCATCAAGGGGCCTTGCTGCTCTGACTTGATGATTTTGGGGTTTCTTGACATTGTGAAGATACCAATGGAACAGTTACCATTGACCTACACTACAAGACCAGCATACCTCCTTTTCCAATCATACATTTCTTCAATAACCTATGTTACACTGCTTTTGTTGCACAGTTCCTCACTGTGCATCTGCTACAGCCCACTCATACCCATTCCGAATCTCATTTCCCTTTTAGGTGAACTGAAACCTTCATTCATTGGAGACTATGGCATCCTCTGCTTCACAGACATACGGTAGCCCTGGAAGGGAACATTAGTGTTAAAGCTTGGGTCATCATTCTGGGGCGAAGCTTCCAGTCACTCTAAGTACTATGTCATCTCCCCAAGGCAATCCACTGGGCCAGAAACCATGTCACATGAGGAACTGTTGATGGAGTTGGGAGTGTTGATCTTGGAAGAGAGAACTTCATGACCATGCACAAGAAGAAGCAAATTTCTCCTGTGTTCCTTCAGAAAGAAGAAGTAGAACCAATGAAACTTGTAGTGGGACACAGTTCAGCTCAATAGAAAGAATGGTTCACAACAATTAGGGTGGTCCAACAAAAATATGAACCACCTTGGAAAGTAATTGTGTTCCCATATCTGGAAATGTTCGAACAGAATCTGCCAGGGTGTTGGAAATAGGAATCCTAAAACAGGGAGGCTTTTGAGGACTTTCACAACCTGGTCCCAATCTCTCTTTCTTTATTGTGTAATACTCTCCTTCTTTCACTCTGTGGGTCCACCCGACTTGGACAACTCTCCTTCTGTTCTTCACACACACAGCACCCTATGTCTCATCTCTGTGCTTTTGCAATGACCATCCCCTCCTCACCTCTGCCTCATAAAAACCCTCTTTTCCTTCAAGACATACTTCCTACCACTCTTTCTCCTTGATACCTTTCCCAATCCCCTCTCCAATGCTTTCCCTAACAATCTTGTATTATATGTGTGTGTCTATCTGTGTGTACCTAGTATCTCCCTCACTCAACCCCAAGAAAATGTTAACTCCCAGAGAGTAGAGATTATTTTATTTGTTATGTCTGTATCCCTAGCATTTGCGCAGTGCCTGGCACATAGGAGTTTCTTAATAAATGTTTGCCTATTGTTTGAGAGTCAGACTAGATGACAACTAACTTTCATCCAGCATCTTTAAGTTTACAAAGTGCTTCATGTAATCATCTCATTTGATCTATTACTCTAGATTTGTGGATGGGGAACTTGAGGCCTGAAGTAGATACATGATTTGCCCACGGTGTCAGAGGGAGGATTCGAAGCCACATCTTTCTTGACTCTGAAATCAGCACCCTATCCACTGCCTCACCCAACCCACACTCTCCCCTCTCCTTTAAAATCTTATGACTCTCTAATTCTCTGACATGCATTGCATTATGCTAAGTGTTGGGAGGAATATAAAGATGAATGAAATATAGCCCCTGCTTTCGATGATCTTAAAATGTAGCCATCTGTGTTGTCCAAGTGAATAATTTCCATTGCTGTCATAGATTAGTTCTCATCCGACTCATTCACAATTTTCCCAAGAGACTCAGAAGACCTGGGCTCTAGTCTTGACCAACACTTATGCTACATGACCTTGGGCAACCCATCTAATATATTGGAGTTTCACACATCAGTGAAATGACGATTGGACAAGATTTCCAAGGTCCTTTCCTAGCTCTATGATATTATAAGTTCTGTCTTTTCATCAAGAAGGCTCTCAACATCAGGATGGATGTAAAGGCTCTTCTCATTGAATTAGGTTTAATTCAATTCAGCAAGCATTTGTTAAGTCCCTATTTTCATGTCCCAACTCAGTACCTTTGTGCAGGTTACCCTAAATAGATGAAATGCATTTCCCCCTCACCTTCATTTCTTAGAATCCTCATTTTTCTTCAAGGCTGAGTTCAGGTACCACCTCCTCCAGGAAGCCTGTACTGATCATTCTTCTCTCTCCTTCCTCAAATACTACATATTTATTTGTTTAAATCTATTCACTCTAGAAGAGTGTAAGCCCTTCAGCAGCTATCATGTTTGGGCTTTTGACATTTCCCAGATTGGAATGGAATGTTACTGTGCTGTAAAATAAATGACTATTATTAATACGGTGAAGTATTGAAAGGCTTACATGAGTTGATACAAAGTGAAGTAAACAGAGCCAAGGAACAATTAAAAAATTAAACCCAACTACAAAACAATCCAAAATGACTGTTGCACAATTGCAAACAACAATTCTAGCCCCAAAGAAGAGATATGAAAAATACCTACTCCCACTTCTTTGCAGAAGTGGAGGGACAATGAGTACAGAACATCACATAAATTCTTGTGGGGTTGTTGTTGCTGTTTTTTGTGTATTAATCAATCTCCTAGGAGGGGTTTAGGTTTGGGGACATGGGGGAAGTTTATGGGTATAAAAATTAGTTTTTAAACTTTTAAAAATATATATAATTTGTGGAAGTAGAATTGACACGATGGCAATTAATTGGATGGGGGGTGGTGAGTGAAAGAGAAAGGTGAAGATGATGCAGAAGTTAGAAATGTTGGAGATTGAAAGGATGGTGGTACCCTCAACAGAAATAAGGGTGAATAGATAAAGCATTTATTAAGTGCTTACTATGTTCCAGCTTCTATGCTAAGCATGAAGGATAACCTTGCAAGTTTCTAACCATAAAGAAAAAAAGGAAGGAAGGAAGGAAGGAAGGAAGGAAGGAAGGAAGGAAGGGAGGGAGGGAGAGACAGAGACAGAGATAGAGACAGAGAGTAATGAAATTCTACTCATAAATTAATTGAAAAAAATTTTAAAAATTAAATACATCATATATCTTTCAACCAGAATCTTAGAGCCACTTGATGAATTGGGATCACTACTGTTAGAGCCAGCTTTCATCGGGGGTCTCAAGGACCTAGCTAGGCCAGGGATGACAGAGTGAAACCAGAGCTACTTTCTTAGAAATGAAGTCATCTGGCCTCCCCACACTAGTTTTACCATTTCTGGCTAGAAAAGAGGCACAAAAAGTGTTAGGTCACAGAATTTCCTGATGGATTTTGATGGACTAAGAAATACTGTTAAATAGCCAAGTTTCCAAATGCTTGTCTAAATAGAACTTTCTATCATTCCATAGACCTACACAAAATCTCTGCAGGGGCAATCAAAACTGAAGCATATGGCCCAATCCCTAACTCCTAGGCCTTCAGTGCTTCTGCCTGTAGTTTGTAGGAATGCGGGGATCTGGTCCAAGCCTGGTGGGGTACCAGAAATGAGCTTTTACAAAAGAGCAAACAAAGCAGTGAGTGGCCAGACTGAGCATCATGCATTTGTCCTTATTATATATGGGTTGAAGTGGATGCACTTCTGTAGGGTCTTGGTGACTTTATCTTGGAGGATGGACAGCTCCTTTGATGATAGATGTTCTCTGAGGTATTCTCCTCATTCGTTAGTTTCTGACACTAGATTCTACTGCGGCCCCTTCCCTACCTCTCCACACACCCCCAGTGGGCAGCATAGAGTCCCAGTCAGAGGAAGATTGAAGGAAATGCCTTACAGCTGGTAAGCCTTGCCTCTGACACTCCTGGGTCAAGTCATTTATCTTCTCAATACACTAGAGAACTCTCAGACTATGAAGTGCCAAGTCTGTATTGATAAGTTTTCTCATCTAGAAGTTACCAACACCAGTGAAATAATATCTCCAGCCCCTATTCCTATCATTCATCCACTACTGAGAAAGGAACTGTTC
Source organism: Trichosurus vulpecula (assembly GCF_011100635.1). Lineage (NCBI taxonomy): Eukaryota > Metazoa > Chordata > Mammalia > Diprotodontia > Phalangeridae > Trichosurus > Trichosurus vulpecula. The sequence continues at coordinate 221,892,527 of NC_050577.1, read as the reverse complement.
TTATAAGCCCACAGGGACTGCAGTATGCCCCAGCCCCCTGTTCTATACCCAACCATACAGGATGGACTAGTTCTATTCTGGTGAGCCAGCTTCTCATGAGAAAGATAAAGTTCCTCTTTCTTAGACTCATTGGCTCATTAAATCTCCCATGCAAATGACCTCTGGAATGATTTTAATCATAGTAAATTGCATCATAGCCCTCAATTCTAGGGGTTCTCCAAAACAGGAAGAAGTTTTTTTTTAAAAAAGTACTCAGGGCAAGTCCTCACAAGGTGGTCAGAAAAAGCAATAAAAGGACATGTTCAAGGTCTCTCTTAGGAACTTTGGTATTGATTGTGTGACATGGGAGACCCTGGCGCAGGGTGGCTCAGCATGGCATGGCCTCATCACAGAAAGTACAGAATTGAAGTAGCTCAAAAGAAATGCAAGATGTGCAGATTTAGAGAAATCACCCCAAATGTGGACTATTTGTGCCCAACCTGTGGTGGAACATTCCAAGCTTGTATTGGTCTGATCAGCCACAGTCAGACACACTGTGACTTGATTCTAACATAGGGATGCCATGTGGGTCCTCTTCAAGAACAAAGGACAACAACCAACCAACCACCCAATGTATAACATGAATCAAGTATGAGACAAGTAATTTATTCCTACACACACAAGAAAAAGCTTTAAAAAATCTTTGTGAAAACATTTTTTAAAAAGCTTCATAAACATACATTAACAGAACACAATTCAGTAGCTTATAACTGTGCTTTAAAGCAAATGATAACCATTATGGTGCAATCTGCTGAGAAGATAATATGTAATCAGAATGTAAAGCAGTTTGTTGAACTGCTAATCAGGCATTTTACATTTCACCTCAAGTAAGCACTGTCCAACCACTCCCTTTACACATCTGCTGGTAAAAAGAGACCAGGCTTGGGCCAACTTTTGTCTCTAATGGAGACAATTTCACAGCTGTGAGCCAGCTCCAACCCAGAAACTCGAGATATTCTGAACCCACAAGGCTGACTCCAATCCTGTACACATCCTCTCTGGGATGTTAATTTGCCTATGATCAAGAAAGAACAAATACCAAAAGGACAAAGGTAGCTTTGCCTTTGTCCTAGCTAAGTCCATGTTCCATGTGGGGTGTGGCAGGGAGGGCTCCTTGGTATCAGGCTGGAGAAAAAATCACCCTTCCTCACCTTTCACTGGAGTCACATGATGCCACCAGGAAAGTTGCTGTCAAAAAAGACAGCTTTTTGTACATCTACTAAATCACCAGCTCCCCCATATCATTCTTCATTATCTCTTATTGCAAAACCCTTAGCAATGTGTCGTGCATGGGCAAAAGCTGCCTGCCCTTCCCCATCTCATGCCTTCCCCACCTTCCCCAAGTTTCTACACGTTTCCCTGGACCAGGAAAGACTGCTCTATAAAAGGAACCTTTAGGCTAACTCAAACTCATTATATCCATATTTATGTTACCCTCTGATAGGTTAACCACATGGCAGTGTCCTTTAGTGCCTCAGATACCTATACTTTCTCCTCTGGCTTATGTTATATTTGGTAAGATTCAATGAAAAAAAAATCCTTCTATGTTCTGAAACCCCATCACTGAAATGTCATATTGATGGTCCTTTGGAGAAATGGTACAGAGTAAGTCCACTGAACTTTCCTATAAATAAATGTGATCCACACTCTAAGCTATGAGGCATAAAGCAGGAGGCAAAGATATAAAGGATCTAAAGAAAACACTCAGCAATATTCGTTCCCAAACCCCAACTCATTAATCATATATGGTTATTTTCACTTTTGCACGATGTAATAGACCTTGATTATTTAAAGGTCATCAGACATCATACATGCAACAGTGAATGATCTTACCATGGCACAAATCAATTCTGTAAATGTTTCAACTTCTGCCCCCATTCCAGACCTTTAGACCCTCTTAGCTAGGCGACTGCAATCTGTAATCTGGATTTGTCTCCCTGACTCCATTCCCTCCTCTCCAATCCATCTTCCATGAAACTGTTATTTGGGAACTAATATTCCTAAAACACAGATCTGGCCACATCAGTCCTTCACCCCAAAATCTTTAGTGGCTCTCTATTATATATGTCTAAGGCAAAATACAAATTCTTCTGTCTGGCATTGAAAGGTCACCACAATCTGGCTCCTGTTAACCTTTCCAGTCTTGTTTCATGTTTGGCCTATTCATGCACTTTCCTTTTCAATCAGGCTGCCTTGCAAACGTCCCTTGTACAAACCATCTCATCTCCTACCTCTCTACTCTTATATAAGTGCCCTCCCCATCCATGGAATGTACCCCATCCTTACCTCTGACTGTAGACTCCCCAGCTTCCTTCATAGCACAGTTCATATGCCATCTCCTACATGAGCCCTTTCCTGACCCCTACTCTCTAGTCCTCTTACAATTACTTTATATTATTTTTTGGTTATGTATAACATATATATGTATATATATATATATATATATATGTTATAGCTCACCCTTCCTTTCCCAGTAGTATATAGCTCCTCTTTTGTCTTTGAATCCTCTTTGCCTAGAACAGTACTTGACTCATATTAATGACTGGAATATGTCTGTGGAATTGAATTGAGTTAAATTCTCCTTGGTAGCAATCAGAGAAGTGTTTCTGTGGCCTCTGAGCAAATTAAGTCATAAAATCTGGTGTTTAACATGGATGATAGCAAAAGGCAAGAGGAAAACTTTTTAAAGATGAAGAAATAAGATGAAAATACTTCATGATGACAACAACTATATTAGAAAGTAAGCTTCCCCTCCCAGATCACCACCTTGTCATGGCAGAGGAGCTTGTGTAGCTCAATGAAACAATGAGCTATGATGGACAGCGTCACCTACGATGGTCGGATTATACTGGAGAATTCTGACAAAAGATGATCCACTGGACAAGGAAATGGCAAACCACTCCAGAGTCTTTGCAAAGAAAACCCCATAGACAGTATTGGTGTACTATGGTCCATGGTACAAAAGTTGGACACATCGGAATGATTGAACAACAAGTTCTCTAAGGTCAAGGACTGTTTTGATTTTGTATCTGTCTCCAGCGTGGAGTACAGTATCTACCTGTAGTCAACACTTTTAATAAATCCTTGTTGAATTAATGAATAAATGAATTGAATTAAAAGGTAACCTTAGATAGTATCCGTAGGCTATAGATTTGTTCAAGGTTAAAAAGAAAAGAAAAAAGTGTTTCTGAAAAGAATAAATGATATTTGACATTTATGTAACATTTTAAGGTTTACAAAGTATAATATACATGTACATGTATACATATATAATACATGTATGTGTGTATATATACACACACATACAATTTGATCCTTACGACAACCCTGAGGTAGGTGTTATTATCCTCATTTTACAGATGAGAAAACTGAGGCACGAAGCAGTTAAGTGACTTGTCCAGCATCATAGAACTAGTAAGTATCTGAGACAGGATGTGAACTCAGGTCTTCTCGACTCTAAGTCCAGTCTTCTATCCATGTGTTCTCAAACTGCCTCCTTCAATTCAATGTCTTCAGGGTATTATTGCTAATAGGAAGTATATGAGTCCACAGTCTGGTGAGCAAAGTGTATGCATCCATATGTACCTGATCACAGGACCATGCCGTTTATCAGTCATACTACTTACATCAAAGGGCAAAGTCGCCTCAGAAAACCTGCCTTTTGACCAAAGCTGTTGCAGTATGCCTCCCGACCATTTCAGGGATATTCCCCTGTTCCCTGTGTTCCAACTCCATTTTAAAATTCCCCCATTTCCTCTTTCTTGGTCACTTCTATGCCTCCTGTGCCTTCCTCATCCTGGGGCTGTACAGGAAGAGCAAGGGTGCTACATTCCTCACAGCCCACTCTGCCTTCTGACTTACTGCTCCCCCAAACCTATAACCATTAACTGCATGTCAGGCACTGGTCTAAGGGGGAGAGGGGGGATAGAAAGAAAGACAAAAGCATGGTCTCTGCCCTCAAGAAGCTCGTAGGTGACTGAATGCTTAGAAGACATACAAAGAACACATGAAGGTTATCTGAGAATGGACAAAGGGACCTGAAGATGCCTCCCGCAGAGGGTGGGGTATGAGCTGAGCTATAAAGGCAGAGTGAAAAGGCATCTCAGGCATAGAAAACAGTCAATGTAAAAGAAAGGAGATGTGTACTTAAGAAATTTCTATTCCTAATCTGCCCCAGCCTGTGGTTTACAATTACATCTCTCTTTTCCCAGGAGGTTATAATTTAGGCTAGGTGATCTCAGAGTTGAAAGGGACCTCATAGTTCCTTTGGAGCCACTTATGCCTGGCTATACATCCCCTCTACTACATACCTGACAGACTATGGTCATCCAGCTTTGACTTGAACCCTTCCTCAAAGGAAGAATTCACCATTTCCTAAGAAATCCCATTTATTCTATTTGGAGATAACTCTAATTCTTTGGAATTTTTTAAAAATTTTATTGATATCAAGCCTAAAGTTACTTCTTTTCAGTTTCCACCAATGGCTTTTGGTGCTGCCTTCTGGGGCCAAAAAGAAAAAACCTAATCCTTCTTGCATCAGATGGTTCCTCCAATATTTGAAGATAGTCCCTCCCTCTGCCCAAAGTTTCCTCTTATCCAGACTAAATATTTCCAGTTCCTTCAAATGATCTTCATATGCCATATTTTCAAGGTCCTTCATCATCCTAATTGCCCTCTACTTGTTATGTTCCAGCTTGCCAATATCTTTCCTTTAATGTGCACCCCACCAACACCTCCAGACAGAACTTTGGAGTGGGCACTCTATCACTCTCTTAGGTTCTCATCCACCTGGCTACACTCACCCCTTGACTCCAACCATTCATAGATAGTGTCAACTTCTTACGTTGGTCCAGAAAGCATCTGTACCTTCAAATCCAATCTGATTATCTCAAAGGCCCCTACCTACTGCCACTCTTATCCACCAGAGGGCACTGGGGCTCTTTGATCTACCTCTATCAATGTATTTCAGAAAAGCATTTAATCAAGGTAAAATAAATATTAATTCCAAATTCCAATCCACTTCAAACATTCCCAGATCCTCTCATCACCACCACCACCACCACCCCAAGTGGCAGGCAGGGCCCATTAGCCCTAGCTAAGAGCAAATAGTGGCTTCTACTCACAAAACTCACCCCAAAATAATCATGGATCAGTTTCACAACAATACAGTGCAGAAACTCAGAGTACACTCAGTGGGCAGGGGTATAGGGGTCTTCTAAAGATGGCATGGTTTGAGTAAGCAGGGTGCTACTGGGCTCTGGTTCACTTCCAAGACATCATATCTCCATCCAGCTTTCCTTCATGGTTTGCTAACAGATTCCTTTATTTAATTGAATTTTTATACTTTTAATTTATGACATGGAACATAAGTTGCCTGGATATCACAGTCCCTCCAAGGAACAAGGTGAGAGGTATTCCCAGGTCATTATAAGTTTGTTTTCCATTTCCCCAGTATCTCTCCCCAAGTTCAAATTCCAGTTTTAAATTTTCCCCATTTCCCCTTCCTTGGTTATCCCTGCCTCTTGTGCCTTCCTCATCACTGGGACTGTACAGGAAGGGCAGGGGTGTTACATTTCTCAGATACGGCATACAGAAATGAACATAATACTACAACTGTGGTCTAAACTGAAGGAATATCACTGACAAAAAGTTCCCACTGCCTGTTGGAGAGGATGACTAAACCCCTTACCCCCTCCAAGTTCTCCAGCAGGGACCGCAGAGACTTGGAAGTATAGCAACAATTGGAGCAGATCTCCAAGGAGTTGGCTCCTTTCCAACATTCATTTGAATTCCATCAGTAGCTTTAATCAGCTAAAAGCACTGTCCTCCCCACTGAGAACATTCTGAGTCCATCAAACTCTTTTGCCAGAGCAAGGAGAGGATCACTTAGAGTTCCTGGCCCAGGGCAAAGTGCTCATGAACCTTTAGCTAGTGGTGTGCTGGTAAATGTTTAACAAATATCTCTCTGAAAAGCACAATACACTTCTACATTTTATATTCATTTTTAGTATTTTCTCCATCTCTTTCTAAAATCTAGACAATTAACAAAACAACCAAGCAAGCACAGTTTTGTGAGTTGCCATTTCTGAAGAATTGACAGTTATGTTTCTTTGAATATTTAATTTTTCACACTGAATATTTAACAATTGGTTTTTGCAAGCTTGTTTGAGCTGACTCTATCATACTCCTACCGCTAGCCCAAACTATTTTTTATAGCCCAGACCACAGGGGCCTCCATTATATTCCATCTAATGGAGCAGCCTTCACATTATGTTGCCCCCTGCCTTATAGAAAATAGTCCCCTGTTGGACAATATGGAAGCATTCCTGAACAGTTCAAGACTTTTGGTACCAACTCCCGCCCCCCCCCCCATTTCAGGTCTGAGATGGCCAACAAATGAGTTCTCTGGTGCCAGCAAGAGCAATGGACCTTGGCAAAATTCAATTCAATTTGTTATCATATTAAATGTCTACACTATGCCAGTCATAATGCCAGGTGATGGGAATGCAGAGACAAAAATGAATAGTCTCTGCCCTCAAGGATCATACATTCTAATGGGGGGAGAAATACATACACAGATGAGTAAAACCAGAAAATAGGCAAAGTGAATATGCAGTATTTGGGAAAGGAGGGAGGAAGCACTATGAAGAGGGATCATAGAAGACTTCCTATAAGGGATGACACAAGAGCCAATATTTAAAGAGCTCTTGGGATTCCCAAAGACAGAGGAAGGGACCAAGAGCATTTTAGTCATTCAGAGAGCTGGTGGTCTTGGGCAATTCTGAGTTATCTTAGCCTTTGTCCATTCCAATATCTATAACCTTTTGCTTCACTGGAAGTGGGAAAAATTGCTTAGCATGTGGTCCAGACCTTCTTTATAGCTCTGATTGTATGGAATTTGCCAGTTCCCTCTTGACCCTGTGTCACAACTTAGCACAGGATATCCCTGCCCTGTTAAATCAATGTTTGGATACCCCTCCAGTCTATGATGAACTAGCCCAGGGAGACATAACTATCCATTTTGGAAGAAGATGTATGCTTAGTGGATCAAGTGCTGGATTTGGAGTCAGGAAGACCTGAGATCAAGTCCTAATTCAGACACTTACTGGCTGTGTTACCTTAGGCAAGTTACTTAACCACTCTATGCCTCAATTTCCTATTCTATAGAATGAGAGGTGGGACTTGATAACTGTTGCAACAATTTGGCTAGCAGCTGCTGTGGGGGTATAAAACCAACAACAACCAGCTCACAGAACACTGCAAGCCCAGGTTCTTTTGATCTGTTACTAAGGAATGCAACATTAAGGGGTTAACAATCTTACTTTAATCCAGTATACAAATATCATTCACTTAGTTCAGGGGAAAAAGTCAGCACCCTGAACTTCAGAGCAAATACAAACAAATTACAAACATCAACAGATAGACCTTGTCTGATTCCAATCTCAATGCATAGTTGCCAGAGTTTAACAAAGTCCAAACATCTGGGTTTACAAGCTGGAGGGCTCTTAACTATAGCTGCCCAGAGTTTCCATATCAGTGCACCACCAAGAGTGAGAGCCCTAAGCAAATAGTTCTGTCTTCCCTTTTTATGCACTCATTAGCCGTCATCAAACGGTCATCTAAGCCACTAGAATTTAAGCTCTTACTATTGCCTCCAGTCTTAGCAACTCTCCTTAGGACCCTGGGGGCTTCACACCCACATCGGCTTAGGGGTAGCTAGCTAGGGGTTTTGGGCCTACTTGGGAGCAAAGATATAATCAGACCTCCCTTCATTGGCCCCACCTTAGTTGCCAATGCAATAACATTTAGAGTCCCTCCATCTCCAGGGTCTATAATCCTATGATCAATCCATGCTCATCTAGCAAATATATAAAGGAAGTCCTTTCAGCGGACACCAATACTGTATGTAACATTGTGGAAGACCCTGATGCAACCCTTCCCCCATTCCTGTCCCATGCTGGATTCACCTCATGAGGTAGTCAGTTCAGTTTGGGCAGGGGGTCAGAGTGGAGGGAACCAGGACTGACATATACCTACCAGTCAGTCACCCACGTACCCAGCCTGACAACCACCATGTATAATGGATTTTGCAAGACCCTCTTTTCTACTCATCCCCATACTGACCAATCTTCATATCTTCTCCCATATTATACCTATTTCTGACCTTCCAAATGAAGTCACCTGACACTGAGTATGGAACTTTCCAGCAATGATGGTCTTGGGGGCCTCTGCAAACTTTATTAACTCAAGAGAGTAAGGACCCAAGAAATGTCATGCATTCAAAATGTCCAATAGGTAATTGGCCATGGAGTACTGGAACTCTGGAGGAAGAATAAGGCTAGATATATAAATCTGGGAATCCTTGGCATGGAGGTGATGATTGAACCCATGGGAACCAAAGAGATCACCAAATTACTGTACTGAGAGAACACAAGAGGGTCCCAGAATGAGTCTTGGGGTAGAGCCATAGTTAAGGGGTAGAATATGGTGATGATGCACAAGCAAAGCAGACTAAGAAGTGGCAGTCAGGCAGAGAGGTAAACTGAGAAAAACAAATGTATTGAAAACCCATAGGGAAGAGAGAAACTAGGATCAGAAGATGATCAACAGAGTCAAATGCTTCAGAGAGGTTGAAAATGGTAGGGACTGAGAAAAGGCTCTCAGATTTGGCCAGTGAGGAATTATTGGTATCTTTGGAGAGTACAGTTTCAAGTAAATAACAAGGTGGGAAACCAAATTACAAAGGATGAAGAATGGCAAGGCGGGAAGTGAAGGCAGTGAGAGGTAAGAAAGGCTTTTCTAAGAGTTTGGGTGTGAGAGAGAGGAGCGATATGGAATAGTAGTTTGGGGGCATGTAATCTATTTCCAGATTTTTTAAAATATCACTAACGTTATCCTACATATCTAATAAATCCTTTCTCCCTCACCAATAGTACAAAAATATCCAATTCAAAATGATCACACCTGCCTCACAAGACTGTTGTAAGGAAAGCACTTACCTTAAGGTGCCATATAAAAAATTTAATTATCATTACATTGTGGCTGCTATTTTCAATATTATTGTGGTCCACCCTTGTGATTTCATTGATGCTAGAATTTCTTTTGGGAAGACTTTCTCGATCAATTTAGATCAACAACTGCTTGGCCACTTACAGGTTTAGAGGGTTGCTTAAGGTACAGAGATGTCAAGTGATTTGCCCAAGGACTCGGCCAGTGTGTGTCCAGAGTGGGATCTGGACCAGGTTTTCCTGACTCCAAAGCTGGCTCACTCTCTATTACATAATATTTGCCTCCATATTTATCATTGTCATTGTCATTTTATTCTGTTCATCATTTTTAATGGAAATCAGATGTTAAAAGTACTGCATCATGTAGCTTTCTTGTTATTCTTTTATCTTTAATGTTTTACAAACTATTGCACAGGTGGAAAAAAAACTGCCTGATTTTGGTAATTAAATAAAAGCATCGGAGTGTATGCTCATCTTCTATGAGCTCGCTGGAAGCATCTTTGGGACGATTCCAGTAGCAGGCAGGATCATTCCGGTCCCACATAGTTATGATTCTTTCCACTAGGTCCCTATAATTTTGGAAGCTTTTCATTCCACATAGTCTGAATATTTAGCATAGAGACATCTATTTAAAAACCATTTTTCTTCAATGTTTGTGGGTCAAAGTTATGCCCAGGTAATTATGAGCAACAGTCCTGTCTGTGATTATCATCACTGCTATTATTTCATTATCATAATTCACATTCATATTATTACATCCTCATAGAATGCAATTCAGAAATAAAATTCCTAGAACAAGTCCATACCTCTCCATTCTTCTATATTTAAAGTTCTGTGGGCTATTTCATGTAAAATAATTGCTTTTGCTAATTGAATAAAAATGTTAGGATGTGTTTTTTACCCATGGGATCTGATAGAAGACCAAATGGATGGAGAGAGAGAAGACAAGAGGGTCCAAGACAGCCTTGGGGTATACCCACAGTTAGAGGATGGAATATGGACAAGAAAAGAAAAACAATAAAGGGTCATCAGCAGGTAGGTGAGCTCCCATGGGCCCAACTTCCGTAGACCCATTTACAGCATCCTCGGTATAACTCTCCAGAAGCAGACAGGATAATAGGGATATCGACCTCATCCTTGTCCCATGCCATCTTCAGTTCTTCCACTTGACTTCTATCTTTTGAAGGTCTTTTATTCCAAACAGTTTAGATGTTCTAAATATGTGCCCTCCAGATCCAGAATTTGACCCCTTATACTGCATTGTCTCCACAGCATTACCATCCATCATTATACACACAGCTAAGTGGTTCAGTGGAGACAACACTGGGCTTAGAATCAGGAAATCTGAAGTTCAAATCCTACCTTTATTTATTTAACCATCTTTCCTCATCTGTAACATGGGGATAATAATAGCACCTATCTCCCAAGGTTGTTGTGGGGATCAAATGAGATAATATTTGTAAAGCACTTTGCAAACCAAAAGTATGTTTGTATGTGTGTGTATATACATGTGTGTGAGTGTGCGTATATATACACATATGCATATATATGCTGCTATTCAGTCATTTCTGAGTCTCCATGATCCCATTTGAGATTTTCTTGGCAAAGACACTGGAGTGGTTTGTCATTTACTTCTTCAGCTCATTTTATAGATGGAGAAACTGAGGCAAGCAGGATTAGGGGACTTGCCCAGGGTCACACACAAGTGTCTAAGGCTGGATTTGAACTCAGAAAGATGAGTCTTCCTGACTCCAAGCTCAGCACTCTATCCACAATGCAGTCTAACTGTGATCGATTGACCAATCCATCTATCTACATACACCTATACACACACTCACACACATACATACATGCACACATACACATATATGTATATGCTATCATTATTAGCTATTATTAACATATGATAGGTCTTATTATTACAGGTATCTCCGAATAAGTGGGATCCAAATTATGTAGGCTTTGCCTTACTTTGAATCCAGAACTCTCACTTACTTAAAAAGAATAAACAGGATCAAACCCCAAGACAATCTCTCTTTTCAAACTCAACCCTTGAAGGTCCACACTGATGACTAAGAATATAATATGAGGGAAATAAAAAGTCAGGCTAGCATTGCCCACCCGGTATTGACCATTTTTTCAGATACAGATCCCTGGTGAGAAATTCTCTCTACCAACCAAGATCAACATTTATAGATAATGGCCACGGAAAATGAGAGGTTAACTGACTTGTCCAGGGTCACTTAGCCAGTAGGAGTCAGAGGTAGGACCTAGGTCATCCTGATTCCCAGGTTTTCCCAGACTGCCTTTCATTTTCCTTTAATTAGTAACAGCCATTACCACCCAGTGAATAATAAAAATCATCTGATCTATTTTAAAAAAAAAAAGCTGCCTTGGAATCTGGAGTCATTTCCCTGAGGCCTTTCTCATAAACAAATATCTAGAATGGTATTGAAGAAGGGAAAAGGCTAGTTCCTCATTTCAACAGCTCATCAAGGTTGCTTGCATTCAACAAAGCAGCAGATGCTGTGTCCGTGGTGGAGCGGGTTAACTGTGGTGAGTGCCTGGAAGCTCATTCTTTGGATCTGAAAACTTTCCCGAGGCTATCAGGAGACACCAGGGCTGGTGGCATGCTCTGAGTGTGCCCACCTGTCAGGTACTTCAGTCAGGGTGGTCAGGGAGTAATCTGTTTCTCCTGTTGACAATTTCCTATATACAATCTGAGTCTATTGCTTCGGGCTGTGGTTGGATGTGGTCACCTGTTATAGACCTATCTTAAGGCTTAGTGAATCATTAACTTGAGTAGCTTGCCTTAAGGGACAGAGAGACAGCTTCTCTCTCAGAGTACTATAGTGTGCATGTTTGTGTCCTTTCAGGTTATGGATCAACAAGGTAGGTGAATTTCATTTTTTGTGGCTTTGTTATTGGGTTGTTCTTTTCTGCAAATCCCAGGGATGGGGAATCTCTGAGCAACAGCTGAGAAAATCAAATTGATTCTGTTGACTTTCAGATTCATTGCCAGAGTCCCGGTTGATTTCAAATGCCCTGCCTATACAGTCCAACCTCCTCCTTTTACAAAGGAGAAACAGGACCAAAGAGATGGAGTGAATGGCCCAGGATCACAAAGCTAACGAATGTCTGGGACAAGATTTGAATAGAGGTCTTTCTGACTGAATCCTGCTCTCTGTCTGCTATATTCTGCTGTCTCATTTTACAGATGAGGAAACTGAGGCCCATGGAGGCTGACTGACTTGCTCTATGTAATACAAATATCGTGTCAGAGACAGGATATGAAGCCAGGCGCTCTGACTCCAAAGGCAGTATCCCTTTCATTACAACACATTTTCTTCCAGTCAAAGGAGCTTGAGAGGAAGATGGATTTCCAGGGATCCAGGGAAGATAAAGGAGTGACTGGGTTTTGTTGTTGTTTAGTCATTTTTTCAGTTATATTTGACTCTTCATGACCCCATTTGGGATTTTCTTGGCGAAGGTACTGGAGCAGTTCACCATTTTCTTCTTCAGGTCATTTGACAGATGAGGAAACTAAGGCAACCAGGGTTAACTGACTTGCAAGAGTCATACAGCTAGTAAGTGTCTGAGACCAGATTTGAACTCAGGTTTTCCTTTCTCCAGGCCCAGCGCCCTAACCACTGGACCACCTAGCTGCCCATGTGACTACTAGATCAGTGGATATAGTATTTCAGCTTTTGGGGGAGTGGGATGTTATGATTTCAGTGATGTGCAGAACTCCCCTAAATCAATCTACAATATTGGTTCATTACCCACCATGTGCCAGTCACTATGGATGCAAAAACAAAAATGAAATTTCCTTGCCCTTGGGAAGCTTCTATTCTAAGGAAATGTTCTGAACTCCATTTTAAAACTTCTCCACTGATACAGATCGATGTCTTATCCAAAAATTAAAATTTTCAGAGCGAGTTGCCTAGGCAGGGCTTCTTAAACTTTTTCCACTTGTGACCCTTACCAGCACTTCTTAAACTTTGAGTCATAACCCCATTTTGTGTGGAGACCCACAGTTTAAGAAGCAGCAGGGCACCAAAAGACAGGGCCAGCTAGGTGGTTCCATAGTGGATAGAGAACCAGGCCTGGAATCAGGAAGACTTATCTTCTTGAGTTCAAATCCAGCCTCAGACACTTGCAAGCTGTGTAACACTGGGCAAGTCACTTAACCTCGTTTGCCTCAGTTTCCTCGTCTGTAAGATAAAGGGGTTGCACTCAGTGGCCTTTATGGTCCCCTCTGGCTTGAAAAAGTCTATGATCTAAATTCTTTACAATATACTATCAACATCCCAAAGCATTACCATCTCTTCTCCCCATTAAAGGGAAGGATTTTGTCTGGACTTGGAATCCCAAATCCTGGGTTCTAGTCATAGTTTAGTCACTAGCCAATAGTTTGGCCCTGGGGAAAATCACTCAGCCTATCTGAGCCTCATCCTTTCCTAGGATTGTAGACAAAGTGGGAAGGAATCTCAGAGATCATCTGGTCCAATCTCCTCATTTTTCAGATGAAGAGACCGAAACCCCAAGAGATAAAATGACTTGTCCAAAGTCACATAGTCACTGGCTGAGATGAGATTCAAACACTGGTCCCTCTGACCCCCAAATCAGCATGCTTTAGACTGTATTTCCAGACCTAAGACTCAATGTCTAGTTCGTTGGGCTTTTTTTCCCCTATATACAGTAAACACTCCCTTTAAGGCGACAATAGGCAGTTAAGACAAGCCCAGGCACCCAGGTTATCAACACTCCTATTTGTTAAACATATTTGTCAAACTAAACATGACATGATGCCTAAATAAATAAGCCAAATGCCTTTGGCATTGTCCATGTGAAGAATGTGGACAAGCAGACAAAGAAGGAAAAGAATGAAGTTTCTGGGGAGGGAATCCACAGGAAAGTACTTCCCCTCTGAAGTCCAGCTGCTTCTTCATAGGGAGAACAGGGTCTTTTCTGATCTCTTAATGAAATCATCAAGTTTTCAAAAACTAATATTTGCACACTCTGTGTGTTCTTTTTAATAGTCGGAATGGGGGAAAAGTTGCTGTGATTTTCAATTTCCCCCTCAGGAAGGTGGGTACAAATGAAAAATATGGGATATGAATTTTTTATCCTATTTTGTTTCCCCCCTCCCACCCACCAAGTTGTATGTATGTATGTACATATATATATACACATACACACACACACACACACACACACACACACACAGAGGAACATATATCCCTATATATGGAAGGTGATGCCGTAATGCATAGAGCACCAGACTTGGAGTCAGGAAGACTCATCTTCCTGAGTTCAAATCTGGCCTCAGACACTTCCTGGTCGTGTGATCCTGGGAAAGTCACTTAACCCTGTTTGCCTCAGTTTCCTCATATGTAAAATGTACTGGAGAAGGAAATGGCAAACCACACCAGTATCTTTGCCAAGAAAACCCCAAATGGGTTCACAAAGGGTTGGACATGACTAAAACAACTGAACAACAACATATACCTATATGTACCTCTGTGTGTATATTTATATATGTGTATGTACATATTTTATATAATGTGTGTACATGTGTGTGCACATATATGTATTTATATGTGTATATACATATGTCTGTATGTGTACATATACATGTACATATATATTCATACATATCCAATAAACATTTATCAAACTACTACTATGTTCCAGGTAGGCACTGTGCTCAGTGCTAGGGATACAGTTAATAAAAAGATACAATCCCTGCCCTAAGGAACTTAAAATCTAATGGGGCAGAGGGCGGGGCATGGGGGCAAAACCCTAAAGGAGTCAGGAAAGGTCAGGGGGAAGACCAGGGATATGTGGAGCTGAAACCAGGCAGAGCATGTAGGTTTATATGTATCTGTGTGCATATGTGCATATGTTTGTGTCCATATACATGTTATATGTGTACATATAAAATGCTAGATCATAAATTCTTTCAAAGTCAGTTCTCAGCTCAGAACACTAAAATGCAAACTTAGCAACAGGAATTTCAGGCTTTTAAACAAGAATAAGCCAGTAAACTATACTCACTGTTTAAATCATGCAATGAAACTTTATCTGTCATTTTCTCCTATCTGAATCATATCTACAAACTATGAAGTAGAAGGGGAGAGAAAGGCTTCTTGAACTGGTAAAATAGGTGCTACCAAGTATGTATTCTAAAGGTTTTGTTGTTCAATTGTTTCAGTCATCTCCAACTCTCATCTGTAAAATAAGGGAATTGAACTAAATGATTTCCAAGGTCTCTATTCAGCTCTAAATCTATGGTCCAATGTTCTACAGGGGTAGGGAACCTGCAGCCACTTATATACCAGAGAAGGGGGCACAAGAGTAGATTTTTCATGTGTCAATATAGGCTCACCTCATCCCATCGAGGACTGAAAGTAACCAAGAATTGACTCTTGGAATAATTTTTATTTTCTTTAAATTTTTCTATGCACCATTCTTTTTTTTTTTTGACATGGAGTTATAACAGAAATGGTGAAGCCATTTCAAAATTGGCCTGAACTAAACTTTGTTTTGTGAACGGGATATATGCCTCTTCCTAGATTAGTTGGGGTTAAGGGGAATAGGGATAAGAATGACTTAGTAACTAATAATCATTGAAAACAGATCTCTAATTACACAGGGATGAAGAACATCCGGTGAACTGGTGGGAGGGGGGGAGTCCACTCAAACTATTTTCTTAAAATCAGGATTGATAAGATCACAAATGTGTTTAATAATGCTTTTCATCATAATCTCTAAAACCTTCCATAACTTAAACCCCAAGGAAAGTTCCCTGGCTTCCTTTGTTTATGTGTCCCTGAGAGACACTGGTGAGGGGAAGGGTGTACTGCATTTAAAAAAAATACCCACAACATCAGAACCCAAGGGAAATTAAATACATCTTTATACACTTACAGTGGAATCATCAACAATATGGGTTCCAAAAAGCCTCCTCAGTATCTTTATAATTTTTTTAAAGCTTTCTTCTTAGAAACAAGAAGGCATGTGATGCAGGCAGTAAATAGACTTTAATAACCATAGAATTTAGATCAAAATGGTGGGATCCCAAATGTTAATTATGGTGGTGGTGATTTTTATTGAGATGGCAATCTTACTATTTATCTTTCCATCTAGCAATGATGGTGAATCAGAAATTCCAGGCCTTCCCCCATGTCCCCTAATCTGACTCTCCAATATTGACAACAGATTCCAAGCTCTTGGTCCATCTCGTTTAAAAAAAAAATGCAACGGCATTCTCCTGACAATGCTCTGGAACCAAATGAAGGAGTTCACTTGTACATGGAAAATGAGGAGGTAGATCACAGTGAAAGCTCTTCAGAGAACAGCGATTCAGAGAGCATCCTGTGGACTCCCTCTGAAAATATGGACCTTGCCTCTAGGCAGGACAAAGAGTCTTCCGATACATTGATTCAGAGAAGAGGTCGTCGGGGTCCTCAGAACAAGTCTCCAAAGAGTCCCTCAGCAGAGTATGGCAGTGGCCAGGGTAGCCTCTTCCAATTTGATAGGCAAGCGCCCGGGCGGATTTCAACCTCTCCCACCTTGAGGCGGCTCAGAAACAGCACCTCTCAGCTGCCCCCTCATCAGGACCCTTTGGAAACATCTAATTGGGGAAACTGGAAGGGGGGCCTGGGTTCTCTGAGTTCCCCTTATGGAAGTCTTCCCAGAAGCCCCAAGGCTTGCTCTCACTCTCTGTCATACTTGAGCCTTAGTCCCAAAGCGTCTCCCCACTTGCAAACAATTACTTCATTCAATTTTACGAACTTCAGATCCAGTTGTCCATGTCCAACAAACAGCCACACAGACAACAGTGCTTGTCCTGGGCCACAGACCAACAATACCGCCCACTCCAACCATATTTCTCTACCTGGGAAAGAACATCAGCCTCAATTTGGATCTCTGACCCACGACAAATGGAATCAGGTAAGAAGGCTCAAGAGGAAAGGTATTTTACCTTGTCTTTGAAAACTGCTCAAATGTAAATAAGCCCCGTATCTCTAACCCCTGGACCTTCACTCAGTGATTCACTGTCCCCGGGGTAGACCCCAGTGATGCCCTTTTCCAGGGGCAGCATAGTCAATAGTCAATAAACATGAATTAAGCAACTGTTATGTACCAGGCGCTGTGCTACAATATGATGGAAAGCATACTGCATTTGTACTCAGAGGACCTGGGTTCAAAGTCTGTCCCTGTTACTACCCGTATATTTCTCAGAGCTCCATTCCTCACCTGTAAGACAAGCAGGTTGAACTAGATCACCTCGAAGGTCCCTTCCAGCCCCAGCCTTATGATCTCATTCTTCTGGAAAGCAAAGATGGTTCAAGCACGTATGTTTTCAGAGGATACAGGAGGAGCTGTAGGGGAAAGGAGGGGTGGTACAATCCCAACATTGAAGAAAGCAAACAGACCCCAGAGGGAAAAGTTTCCATTAAGTCTAGACTTCTGCTCTTAGTTACTGCTTCCATTTTTAATGGTTCCTATGAATCCATGGCTGTCCTGACCTGCCCAGTGACACAGCAGGCACTAAGCCATGAACCAGCCTTACCTAAAGTCCATATTATTTTGCTGAAGTAAGTGGTGCCATAGTGTATAAAGCACCCAGCCTGGAGTCAGGAAGACTCCTCTCCCTGAGTTCAAATCTGGCCTCAGACATTTCCTAGCTGTGTGACCCTGGGTAAGTCACTTCAACCTGTTTGCCTTAGTTTCCTCATCTGCAAAATGAGTTGGAGAAGGAAAGGGCAAACCACTCTAGTATCTTGGCCAAGAAAACCCCAAATGGGGTCACAAAGAGTTGGACATGACTGAAAAAGGACTAAACAACAAGATAAACATGAAAATTCACACTGGATTTGGGACATCCATTTGTAGCTTGCTAGAGTTGGGAAGCAACAAGTGACAAGCATGTATTTATTTTTTAAAAACACCCACTATTTGCTGGTCATTGAGCTAAACATCAGCAATAAAGCCCTTCCCTGGTCCCCAATGAAAACAGTCCCTGTCCTCAAGCAGCTTCTGTTCTACTGGGGGTGAGAGTGGAAGAGCATACCAGGTACACAAATATATACAGAGGAATTTCCGGGGTTGGATACTGGCAGTTGGGTCAGGACAAGTGTAATTTCAGAAGTCATAGTTGAGCTGAGTCATGTGAAGAGAGATGGGGATTCTATAAGGTAGAGATAAGGAGAGAACACACCCAAGGGAGGCTGTACATTGTAATGGAAAGAACGTTGGCTTTTGAATCAGAGGGCCTGGGTTCAAATGCTGACTCTGGTGCTTAGGACTATTTGTGTACCTTAGGCAGGTCACTTAACCTGGGCAGCTCTTCCTTTCCTTCTCTATGCAAGCAAGCGGTTGTACTAAATGGTCCCTGAGGTTTCTTTTAACTCTGAATCTATAATCCTTGAGGGCAGAAAATGGTTAGGTTTTTTTCTTTCTTTGTATGTATGCATAGTGCCTAGCATACAGTAGATGCTAAATAAATGCTTATTGGTTGATTGGTTACAAGTCAGAAATGGAATGCACGGGAACAACAGTCAGGCCAGTTTGGCTGGGATGCAAAGTAGAAGAGAGGAGTCATGTGAAATAAGACAGTAGATGTGAGAAACGTGTTTTGGGGGATCACCGGACTTCCTGAGCAGGGCCAAATCCCTGAGGAAGAGCCAGGTGATGGTCCCTTAGTCTATGGGGATCACAGGACCTCCCTAGGCAGGGTCAGGCACTGAGGAAGAACCACAGGATAACCCCTAAGGAAGGCTGTGCAGACCATAGGACTCCCAGAGGAAGACCAGGTGGTAGTCCCCCTTCTAACTGTGGGGATCACATGACCTCCCTAGGCAGGGTCAGACTCCAAGGAAGAACCACGTGATGGCCCCTTAGAACAGTTGCGGGGATCACAGGACTTCCTAGGGTTGGACCCTGAGGAAGACCCGAGTGATAACCCCCAAGCAAGGCTGTGTAATCCAGAGGAAGACCAAGTGGTAGCACCCCGCCTCCTTCTAACTGTGGGGATCACAGGGCTTCCTAGGGGTTAGACCCTGAGGAAGGCCCAAGTGATGGCCCCTTAAGAACGCTGTGCAGACCACAGGGTTCCCTGAGGAAGTCCCAAGTGGTAGCCCCCTTAATACCACTGTGGGGATCACAGGATTTCCCAAGGCAGGGTCAGGAAGTAAGCCCAAGACATGCTGTATCATTACTTTCCTGGTAGCATAACATTAGGAAGATTCATGTGATTTGACCATTCTCACCCAAAGAACTCAGGACCAGAGTAGGCAGAGGAAGGCGTTTATTACACTCCTCTCAAGAGAAAAGGTGCAGTGCTCACTAGGAGCACTCACACTGATACAGGAGCAGGAGTGAGGGTAACCAGCTCCTCCACCCCTGTTTGAGTTAGGGTTAGTTTATATTCTTTACTTTTTTTACATATTTTTCTTAACTTACACAGTTTACATAGGTAGGATAGTAAGGATACAGAAGCAAAAGTGAAGTTAATTTGTTCTATCTTCCTTGTCTGAGTTAGGATTAGTCTACATTCTTTACTTCGCTACCTTTCCTCTTTAACATATGCAAATTGTGCAGATTAGTAGACCTGGACACTTGACCGGGACCTAACCCTTGAACTGACGTGATAAGCTTGGACTGGTTCAACGCGTTTAGCCTCTCTAGCTTCCCTGACCCCGGCATGGCCATTGTCTTGGTAGGTAAACTTTAACTCAGCTATATGGATAGCTCCTGTGGGAGCAAAACCAGATATCATACTATCTTTTCTTACAGTCAAGATAGTCTGGAACCAGATTGGGAAGGCTTTTGATGCCACAGAAATGGTTTAATTTCATCCTAGTGGTAACTGGGAACCACCGAAGCTTATTGAGCAGAGGAGTAATGTAGGCATAACTGTGCTTTAGAAATAGGCTTTTAAAAAAAACCTCTTTGAAAATTCCAACTGTAACCAAAATCCGGATTCAATAATTCTGGTTGAGGGGAATGTGATTTTTCTTTCAATGCCTACTTCATAATCTGGAAGACTAAATTTGATTAAAATTAGCATTCCTTTTCATTTTAGGGAGAAGAATCTTACCAGTCTAGGTATGTACATATTTATTTTTCCTGTGCTATATAAGCTGTCAATTACTGTTTTGTTTCTGGTTTTTTTTTTAATTGTGTGGAGTTTTAAGATGTCAATTTCGTTGAAATGAATGAAATATGCATTTAATAAGCATCTCCTGGGTGCCAATTCCTGCACCAAGATATTATTTCATTTGATCTTCACAACAGTGCTGGGAGGTAGATGCTATTATTACATTCAAGCAGATGGAAGTTAAGTGACTTGCCCAGGGTTAACAGCTAGTAAACATCTGAGGATCTGGACTCCCATTTCCTGACTCCAAGCCCAGCATTCTATCCACCAAGCCATTTAGCTTGGGGGAAAGGTGAGGAAAAGGCTGTAAAAAAATTGTGATACCGTTTCATAAGTCTTGGTCTCCATGAAGATGGAAACAGCTAGCACATTATAAATAATAAAAGGTTGTTTTGCGAGCTAAGTCATTACCCTTGCTTGTAGGTGGGGATTTATCTCCCACATGCCTCTTTGCTACATTCAGGTGTGTTAACCCCATTTCAGGGAGGCCATGGCAGTCAGATGCTGTCATTGATTTAATTTTAACTACTCTGGCTTAATGACCACACCCGAGTGACAGGGTTTATTGGTTTAAGAAAACAAAACGTGCAAAGATCTCAGAGGATATTTTGATGTCTCTGTGGTTGGAAGGCTGGTGTTGTCCAGCGGAAGGACAGAGTGTTGAACTTGCTGATATAGGTCCATAGATTTAGATTTAGAAACACCTTCCCAAGTCATTTGGGCCAATCCCTTCTTCTTACACATAAAACACCTTGTAAACCTAAAGTATTGTATGCAGTAAGTATCCGTTATTATCTCATCTATCTGGTAACTCCCCACCCTGATACCAATCAAAACCCACCTATGTCTTCTTATGCTGCACTATTCTTGTCAATGGATTCCCCCCATGGTGCTAGAGACCTTCCCTTAGGACTTGGTGGCTTCAACCCCAAATAGAAATGGGTCCCACAGAGGCACATTAACTTGGAAAACCACAAATTAGCATTATCCATATTGCATTTAATTTTTATTTACTTTGTTAAACATTTCCCAATTACATTGTAATGGGCTTGCAGCCCCTTAGCCTTGAGTTTTGACACCTCTGACTAGGTCAGTTATGGATATCTTAGATAAAGGTAACGCCATGATAACACTCAGGCTGCTCATGTGTGACTCTTCATTCTAACTTGGTGATTCCTCTTCCTCGTTATATAATGTCTCTTTATGCTATTTGAGGTTGTGTGTGATTAATCATTAGTAATATGTGATAGAGGATGCTAGATGGTGCAGTGGATGGCATACTGGGCTTAGAATCAGGAAGACTCATCTTCCTGAGTTCAAATCTGGCCTCAGACACTTACTAGCTGTGAGACCTTGGGCAAGTCACTTAACTTTAATTGCCTTGCCTCCACACCTAAAAAAACAAAAAACAACAACAATAAATTTTCTTCCCCTCCTTCCTCTTCCCTCCTCCCCAAGACAGCCAGTAATCTGATATAGGCTCTACATATACATCCATATTGAACATATTTTCACATTAGTCATATTGTAAACAATGATTAGAACTAATGGGGGGAACCACTTGAAAGAAGAAGAAGAAGAGAGAGCGAGTGAGAGAGAGAGAGAGAGAGAGAGAGAGCAAATAGATCTGCATTCAGACTCCATAGTTCTGTCTCTGGATGTTGATGGCATTTTCCATCATGAGTCTTTTGGAGTTCTCTTAGATCCTTGCGTTGCTAAGGAAAGCCAAGTCTATCAAAGCTGGTCATTGCACAATGTTGCTGCTATTATGTACAATACTCTCCTGGTTCTGCTCACTCCACTCAGCATCACTTCATGTAAGTCTTTCCAGGTTTTTCTGAAGTCTGCCTACTCATCATTTCTTATTGAACAACAGTATTCCATCACATTCATATCCCACAACTTGTTCAGCCATTTCCCAATTGATAAGCATCCCCTCATTTTTCCAATTCTTGGCCACCACAAAAAGAGCCACTATAAATCTTTTTGTACATGTGGGTCCTTTTCCCATTTTTATGATCTCTTTGGGATACAGACCTAGAAGTGGTATTTCTGGGTCAAAGGGTATGCACAGTTTTAAGTAGTCTTTCCCAATCACAAAACCTGGGATTCATCCAGAGTGACAGAAAATTCAACAAGCAAGAGCTAAGAAGGACAGTCTTCTTCAACTAGTTGGATTT
Organism: Trichosurus vulpecula; assembly: GCF_011100635.1. Classification (NCBI taxonomy): domain Eukaryota; kingdom Metazoa; phylum Chordata; class Mammalia; order Diprotodontia; family Phalangeridae; genus Trichosurus; species Trichosurus vulpecula. The sequence goes on along the minus strand of NC_050577.1, from coordinate 221,870,130 downwards.
CTTCATAGTATATGTGTCTGGCCAGCATGATAAGCAGTAGATATTCTGTCACAGAAGTCAGAGGATCACAGCAAAAAAAAAAAAAAGTCGTATCTATGGCCACACCTGTCAGAGCCTCTTGTCTGATCTTAACATACTGTGATATGCATCTTAGGAGATGAAAAGGGCACTTGAGGCTCTGGATTTGGCTCTACCAGGTCAAATGTTGCATTGTAACTAACAACCAATATACTCAGTGGGGTCTTTGATACCTTGAAGTGGAGGGGTCAGTTGTGTGCCTGGGAAGATGTCCTCTACTATTGAGAAGGATCTTGGTAAGTCCTGCTGCCCCCTTCTTACTTTTGCATTGAGGTCATGCTTGATAAATGTGTAGACCATTTTCATAAAGATTTTAGAAAGATGAGAAAGTAGCAACCTCGGTCATTAGTTGCTATCTTCTTGGGCACCTTTTGGGATAAGGACTAGACCCGTGATTTCATTAGTATAAGGTACTCCCAGGTGAGAAAAATCCTTTTACCTCTCCAGGTCAATACCTCCTTGGCAATTTATAGAGTTTCAGAGAGTTGCTTCGAGCACTGAGAGGTTCAGTGACTTGCCCAGACTCCCACAGCCAGTAGATATCAGAGGCAGGATTTAAACCCTGGTCTTCTTGGTTTCTAGGCTGGCTATCTTTTCATTAGAAGATGCCTCTTGTTTTTAGTCATTCTTTTGGAAATCATGCTCTCTTTGAGATATCTTGAAAATCAATCCTTTATTAGAACAATTAAAACAGTGACAAAAAACTGACCTGGGTATGATTATAATTACCAAGGTTTGTCCTAAAGAAGAGGTACCTTCCTTCTTTCTTGGCAGAGAGGAAGTGTGGCACTGTGGATAGAGGGCTAGCTCAAAGCCCACAAGATCTGGGTGGCTGTGTGAGCCTGGGCAAATCATTTAGCCTCATAGTTGTTATACTTGCTGTTGCTGTTCATCTCTCAGGTCTAGAAGAGGACCAATGTCATCACAAGGGAGATGTTCTGATTCACAAGTGAATAGGGTATACGTGAGGCTGAGATGCACAGTCATCAGTCTCACTCTGTCCAGAGTCATAGGGGTCCAGTGGCAAAATAACAGCTATACCAATTAAGGGTTGGCAAAGCCCTTTCCACCTGTCATCTCATTTGGTCCCCACAACAATCCTTTAAGTCCAGTGCTACAATTATTCCCATTTTACAGACAAGGAAATTGAGGCTAGGAGAAGATAAGTATCTTGCCCTGAGTCACACACTCTTCAAGACTTTAAGGTACAGAGTAAGCATTAACCTTCATTGGTTTAGGGAGTTTCCTCATCCAAGAGTTTTCTATATCAATAAAATCACACATACAATCTTCTTTCATTGCTAAGATGGAGTACTAAGAGTTTAAAGATGGAGTACTAAAAGTTTAGAACATTTTATGCACTCTCAGACACAGCTGGAGTATTGGTTACCTTTGATGAATGGTTTTTTTTTCTCTTTTTTATTCCTCGCTATAGTTGGTTGGTTCTTCATTATAGTTGATGGTTCTTTGGGGAAAGGAGGGGGGAAATGTTCTTGGAAATAAAGTGGTTGTAAAAACAAACATCTGTAAAAACAAATTAAAAGAAAATAAATCCATAGTGCCTATACAATTGCATAGGATTTCCTCTGTGGCCAAGTCAAACTGTGCTTCCTGAGTTCCTTTTCTTGAATGTCATCATCACTGTTTCACCAAACTGTTCTGATCTAGGTCTGATTAGTGTGAATAATGACTCCTCTGAATAGATTGCATGTGTTTGAAATTGCACTATTCAAAGTTATAACTATGTAAAATATGGTCCTAGGTTCCAGCTCAGTGGAAATATGCAACATGAATCCAAATAATGCAATCACTTCTGATTTACATGTGTTCATGCCAGTGTCATCAATGAGATTGCTGTGGAAATAGGCAGATTTGGTCCATTTTGTGTCCTTCTGGCTTCATCTCTAAATGCTCTTGGGATGATCCCATTAATTGGATTTCTTACCATGTTTTCCGTAGGTTTCTTTTTCCCTACAATGTATTTCATGGTTTTGTGAAAAATTGTAATCTGCCTTCATCTTCCCCCATAATATTTTGGAAATAAGTTTATGCTCTAAAGCAATGTTGCTCTTGGCTGCCATGATTCACTGCTTGGCAAGCTCATGAAGTGTTTGCCTACTAAGGTTTTGTCTTTTTCTTTTTTACTCTGCTCTTCTGGCTTCCTCCTTGTGATGATTTGATAGGTCAACAACCATTAGTTAAGCATCTAACTCCATGTTGGGCTCAAAGGAGAGAAGCTTCACAAGCTTGGAATGCTTTCCTTCTTCATCTCTACCCCTTGGAGCCCTTTGCTAGATTCAAGGCTCAATTCAAGTATCCTCCTCCCCCAGATTCCCCCAGTTTTAGTATTTGTGTATATAACCTGCCTTTGCTTAGCTGTAAACATGGTGTTTCTCCCCCCATAGAATATAAGATCCCTGAGGGTTAGTACTGTCTCACTTTTGCTTTTATGTGCTCAGTGCTTGGCATAGAGAAACTGCTCTAAGAAATGTCAGTGATTGAAAAAAAATCTTCATTTGCTTCACTTCTCATCAATTTCTTTATTCACTTTTCTGAGAAATATCTTCCTATTTTGCAGCAACTTCTTTGTATCTTTGGTTTCATTTGTAGGAAAGTTGTCAATATAAATGTGGTTCTGGACCTCTAGTGGTACATGAATCTGTTGTTAGAGAAAAATTTCAGAGTATCTAGAGTATTTGGGGAGGGGGTGTGGTCTCTGGACCCATGATTTCACTATTCTGTGCAGGGAACTGTTGTTGAAGAAACTCCCACTCCCAAAGCAGATCCCCACTTAATCTGCAGCTTCTAGGCTTAGAAAACTGACCAAGACACTGAGAGGTTAATATCGTCAGTGTGTGTCAGGACTTGAACCCACACTTTCACTAGAATATAAGCTCCCTGAGAGTGGAAAGGGTTTCACTCTTCATATCCCCTGGTGCCTGGCATACCAGCAGAAACTGCTTGATTGATTCATTCATGACCCCAAAGCTGACTCACTTCAGACCAGTGCTTCTTAAACTATGGATTGCAACCTCACATGGGGTTGCATAACTGCATGTGGGGGTCTCATAAAATTTGGCAACAGTGAAATGTTTCTAAATGCATAATGACCAAAATACTGGTATCAAATATTCCAAGATCTCTTAATCACCAAATCTAATGACTTTTTCTCAATTCCACTTCTTTTTTATTTCTTTGAAGCATTTGACACTGTCGACATGACTGCAGTTGTCCAAGTATATGATTAACAATAGCTTGTAGTATTGGTAGTGTAGAAGTGAGCAAAGTGAGCCTTCTAAGCAGTTGATCTAGGTTTGATTCCTAGCCTCTGCAACTGAGTATTTTGAGAGGCAGTCTGGGATAGATCACTGAATTTGGAACCAGGAAGACCTGGATTCGCATCCCACATCTGTAACTTGGGACTCTGGGCAGATCACTTCATCTCTATGAACCTCAGTTTCTCCATCTGTAAAATATGGGGGTTGGACTTCATGACTTCTCAGGTCCCTTCTAGCTCTAAGTCCACCTGAGGTCCTGTGATCGGTACTAGGCTGCCTATTCTTTTAATTTTTTGGTTATATAGATTACCATGGTGAAAGAATTCATCTCTAAGTAGGCACCCAACGAGTGATGAGCCTCCCTCCAGCAGCATACAACAGATTTGGAATTGATGGATCCAAATTTTACTTCTCATAATTTTCACCCACATGAAACTAGGAAAACTCTTCACCTCTGAAGTGAATCTCTGCTTCCTTATCTGTAAAATGAGGCAGTTGGGCTACATGACCTCTGCGGACTCTAAATCTGCAATCCTAAACTATGTAACTTCTTGGTACTTACCTAAGGTAGTCCTAGGAAAACAAAAATAGCACGCAAGGCGGGGGTTTTCCAGCTTAAACATTAGTTTTACAGACTTCTTTAAAATGCAAATGTCACCTGAGAAGGGCGATTGTCTGTCACAACTCCACATGAATTCACAAAAGACTGGGAATTTTGGTTCTTGGTAAGGGAGGGTTGGGGTGGGTGGAGCTTTACATAGTCAGAAAGCAGTTTAAGAGAAATGAGCTCCTGGGGAAGTGGGAATAGGAAGGAGATGTGAAAGAGGTGAAAAGAGGAAGCAGGGATCAACTGTAAAATTTGGCCCAGAGTCATTGGCTTTCTGGGTACTAAGGGGTACCTCTGAAAACCTCTGAACATGTCTAGTAAACAGATGGACTTTTCCTTCTATGCTGGCTATGCTGAGAGAATTCATCCCTTGAGCAATATAGCTGCTAACTCCAGAGGCTCTTTGAGAGCCTAAATTTCTATCTGCAGAGTTTGCAGTAACATCTGTATCTTTCTTCAGGTAAAGCACAATGTATGTGATCACAGATCTGAAGGTAAAAGAACCTTTCCTGATGTTCCCACATGTTCATGCCTTCCCTATGTTCCCCAAATCACTTTCGGTTGATTTTGTATATGTCCTATATTAGAAGCAGTGTGGTATAGAGTCAGCAAAACCTGGATTCAAATCCTGTCTCTGACCCATAATGGCTGTGTGACCTTAGGAAAGTTGCTTGACTTCTCTGTGTTCTAGGCAGGTTTCTAAGAATATGAGTTGCAGAGAAAATACTGATCTTCATTAGTAGAGGGAGTTCACTCACCTAGGAATTTCCTATGCCAGGGAAATCCCAGGTCCACTCTCTATCCCCTATGCCTAAATGCTGTAATCTACTAATCTCTTAATATGTTGAAGCTCCCTAGTAGAAGATCAGCTCCTTGAGGGCTTACATGATCTCATTTTGGCGTTTGTATTCCCAGAACCTAGCAGAAAGGGAGATGCATAGTAAATACTAGTTGTTGCTGATTCCTTTAAGTTATGCCCCATTCTCCATGACCCCCTTTGGTGTCTTATTAATGGTTTGCCATTTCCTTCTCCAGCTCATTTTACAGATAAGGAAACTGAGGCAAACAAGGTTGAGTGACTTGCCCATGATCACACAGCTAGTAAATGTCTGAGGCTGGCTTTGAATTTATGGAGATGGGTCTTACTGACTCCAGGCCCAGCATTCTATAGCTGCCCCATATCTGATGCTGAAAAAGGCAGGGGTGGCCATTATGATCTCAGACAAAGTTATGGCTGAAATAGATTTAATTAAAAGAGATAAATAGGGTAACTACATTTTGATAAAAGGTACCATTGACAATGAAGCAGTACCAATACTGAACCTATATGCACCAAATACTGTAGCATCTAAATTTTAAAAGAAAAGTTAAATAAATTACAGGTGGAGATAGATAGTACTGATATAAGAGTGGAACTTTAATCCCCTCCCCCACTTCAGAACTAAATAAATCTAACCAAAAAATAAAGAAAGAAGTCAAGGAAGTGAATAGAATTTTATATAAGCTAGATATAATAAATATCTGCAGAGAACCAAATGGTAATAAAACAAAGTAAACACTTTTTTCTCAGTAGTTCATGGTACCTTTACAAAAACTGACAGTATATTAGTACATAAAAATTTTATAGTCAAAAGCAGAAATGTTAGAAGTAGATACTTAATAAATGTTTTATTGAGCCACTGACCCTTGGAAGTCTTTGAATCCCACCCCTTCATTTTATGTGGGGAGGGGGGGAAACAGGCAAAGGGGGAGATGGGAATAAGACCTAGGTGTCATTGAGTGACTTACTTAGGTTCATACAGGTGACGTATGAATAGTCAATATTTTATCCATTATTCCTGACTCCAAATGCAGCACAGTTTCTCCTATGCCCCATACTACTTTTAAAATTAGATTTAACTCTATTCGTAGTAGACAAAACTTTGACCAAAATAATATATGCTCTTTGCATTAACTTGTTAGTCAAAATGGAATATAAGCATTATGTATAATTTTGTATACAAATATCTAAATGACATAAATTAAAATGTGCAGCCTTAGTCATGTCATTTAACAATCTTTCCTTCCCTCAACCACACCAGCAATAGAAAAAAAGATCTTTGAGAACAGAGGCTGTTTCACTAATGTCTTTGTATCCATAATGCCTAGTGCAATGTCTACCAGGTAATACACATTTCACGACTACTTACTGAATTAAAGTCCATTAACCTAGGTTCAAAATGGCAGTCACATTTAACTCTTCCTTATTCCTCACCTCCATCTGTCCAGTCAATTGTCATGTCAGGCCAATCCTCTCTTTCCATTCTCTCTCACATCATTTTCTTCCTTTTGACTCAGACTGATACCGCCCTAGGTCCTGCTTTCATTACCTAAGTCCCCCTACATCTAGCCTCCCCCTTTCCAATTTGTCCTTCATAAATCTGCCAAAGCAATCTTTGTGGTGCAGAAGGGTTGGACAATGTCAGTCCCTGCTTGAAAGCTTTCCATGGCTCCCTATTGGTTAAAAAAAAAAATCTGCTTTGCTTATAATAAGGCCTTCCAGGTAGCACAGTGGATAGAGTTCCCGAGCCTGGAGTCAGAAAGACCAGAGTTCATATGTGACCTCAGACACACACTAGCTGTGTGACCCTGGCTAAGTCACTTAATTATGCTTGCCTCAGTTTCCCCATCTGTAAAATGAGTTGGAGAAGGAAATGGAAAATCTTTGTCAAGAAAATCCCAAGTGGGGTCACAAAGAGTGGGACATAACTGAAACTGCTGAATGGCATAATCTAACTCTGACCTAATTTTCAATCTATGTCTCTCTTTTCTAATATTCATACTCTTTGTTCACCCTATGTTCCATCCAGTTTAGTTCTACTAGCTGTTCCCTGATCTTATCCAGTCCTTTCCCATTTCTGTGTATTTGTATTCCCTCTATTTCTCCAACAATTTAAATATTTCTCTTTCTTCAATGTCCAGCTAGGGTCTACACTATAAACATTTTTCTCCATCACTTTCTTAAGATGATCAACAAAACAATAAATCAAGCCCTGATATGTAGCATTTGCTGATTTCCAAGGTATAAACGTTCACACTGAAAATTTAATATTCTGCTCTCCCAAGCTGGTTTGAACTCTATCCAGTGCACCCATGGGGTACCTTAGAGATCATCCAATCCACAGTATCTTGACCCCTTTGTGTCAGGGTCCTCCTCTTTGGAAATCTGGTGAAACTTATGGGATCCCTTCTCAGAATGATGTTTGTTGCCTACATTCATAAAGGAAAGAAATGCTCGATTTCAATGAGAGGTTAATGAAAACGAAGATAGAATGTTTTCCCATCCAAATTCACAGACCCACTGAAATTTGTCCAAAGACACCAGGTTAAGGACACCTGACCTAGTTCAACACTCCCTCACTTTACAGATGTAGAAGCTGATCTCCAGATGAGTGAAATGACTGACCCATGAGAACTTGAGGCATAGGAAGAGAGGTAAGGTTCAAAACTAAGGTTCTCTTGACTCCAAACCCAGAGCTCGTTTCATTGCACATGATACCCTTTCCTTTACCATATGTTTCTTCCCTCCATGATTTTTTTTTTGGAAAATATCTACAAGGACTAATTCTTCCTTATTAATTGTATTTGAGGGTGATATCTTTTGGTTAGAGGTGTTGGGGGGATGCTTTCTGTTGCTGACCTTCAAGTGATGTCTTTCTCTCTGTGTGTGTGTGTGTGTGTGTGTGTGTGTGTGTGTGTGTGTGCATGCGCGTGCGCACTTCATCAGGGTGGGGAGGCATTCCCTGGATTCCCAGAATTGTCGCAGTCACCCACCCACACATCAGAGCTTAGATATTTCAGCAAAGTACAGAAAGGAAAAGAGAAGCTGGTGACTCTGGGACTGAGACCAGGAGATCCTGACCGGTAGCATGGGAACTGTCCGCTCTGATCTGTCAATGTCCCTGCAGCACAACTCAGGGTCAGTGAAAGGGGGCTATGTTTGTGTCTGTGAGTGAGGGGTTGAGAGGGGCTTTTCATCTGAGAACTGGGGCATGACTGAGAGCCCTGATGACCAGGAGTCTTGCTCATACACTTGGGTTTAGGACCTGTCTTGATCCACAGCATAGAATTGGGGCTTGACTGAGAGCTCTGATGCCCTGGAGTCTTGCTCACACACATGGGTTTAGGACCTGTTTTGATCCACAGCATAGAATTAGAGCTGGCAGAGACTTCTGAAGCCATCTAAGCCAACCCCATTTTAGAGATGGAGAAAGTGAGCTTCAGACATATTCAGGGGCTTGCCCAGGGTCCCACAGCTAACAAATATGATAAGTGGGATCTGAACCCCAGAACTGAGTCCTAAACACCAGATCCTTAGTTATGTTTTCCAACCAAAATGAAAAAATAGAGAATGAAGATTTTTGTCTTTGCATTGGTATTTATTCACTGGATGTTCTCCAAGCATTTGACCAAAATGATCAGCCCATCCTCTAAGAAACCTTAGTTTCTTCAAGATTCTGCTTGAAGCACCAACTACTTGAAATCTCTCTTGATTCTTCCCCAACTAATGCCCTATTCTCCAAAATTACTTTGTTTTTATTTTGTGTATATATGTATGCATGTATGTATGGAAAGATAAATGGATAGACAGTTGGATAGATGGATACATTGATAGATGGGTATGTTAATAGATGGATGGGTAGAAAGAGAGAGAGAGAGACAGACATATAGACAGACATGGATAGATGAATGGACGGATACATTGTTGCCTACATTGCATACATAGTGTATATGTGTGTACATATGTATATTTGTATGGATGTGTATGTATGTATGGAAAGATATCATATATGTATGCTTGCATATATGAATATTTGTATATATGTGTGTATGTATATATGTATGTGTCTATGTATATATGGGGAGAGAAAGAGAGTGCATTAGAGACAGAAGACCTGGATTCACATCCTGACCCTGATGCATACTGCCTGTATGACATTGGTCAAGTCACTTAAAAGAAGGACCAGGCATGTCAATTGTTACAAAAAAAAATATTTTTGTTGTAATGTATCCTATCTGTGCAAATGCCCTTTAAATGCAAATAATTTCACATAGATATTATAATTTTGCTTTGAAAATACTTTCAACATACTATCTCATTTAAAAATTTAAAAAATTTGTCAATCAATGCAGCTTGGTCCTTCAAGGAATCCTAAAGTGGCAGTCCTTCTATTATCTTCTCCAGACTTCAGTTTTCTCAAGTGTAAGACAAGGGGTGGACTAAAAGGCCTTTGAGGTCCCTGAGGGCCACAGACCTGGAATCCTCTGATCATAAAGGAAATGTTTCAGTTTTGTGCTTGTTTCGCTAGTGCCTACCGTAGTGCACGGGACATAGTAGGTTCTTAAATTCTTATTGATTTCCTACCCCAGTCCTCCTTTAAGATAAGTAAATATCAAGAGGTAATAGAGAACCACTGCTCCACTATCCCACACATTGTTCATGGATGGATTACTGAACTACATTGAAGGCCACTGGGCAACTAACACATCCAGAACTAGAAATGTGGTAAACTAGAAAGAACACTGCATTTGTGGCACAAGACCTGGGTTTGAACCCTGACTCAGTTAATTGACTGTCAAGTGACCTTGGGTAAGTCACTCACTCCATTTCCCATCTGAAAAAGAATTGAATTAGATGAACTCTAAGGCAGTGGTGTCTAGGCTGCAGATTGACTTAGAAAACCATAAGTCTACATTATCTATGTTGCATTGTATTTTCATTTATTTTGTTAAACATTTTCCAATTACATTTTAATCTGGTTGGGGGCACTGGGGAGTGTGGCAAACCATGTGTCTGACACTTCTGCTCTATAGTATTGTCAGGCTCTACATCTAGTCCATGCTGGTAGAGGCAGTTTCTTCCTGGAAACTCCTGCCACTGATAAAATCAAAAAGGAAGGACAAATAAATAAATACATTTTGGTCTCTAAATTCATTGATTTGCTCTGCCGTTAAAATATCTCATTTCTGTAACATTTTTAACATTAGGAATGGCAGAAATGTGATCGACAGCAAGTTTCTGGCCAGAACCAATGACCAAATTCTTTCTTTGTTTAGTCCATTTTTTCATATTCACAGATAACCCCATCTCCCTGTACAAACCCAGCCAACAAATTCTGAGACAATTCCTTCTAAATAGTCCCAACTATCCATCTCTTTCTCTTGTTGATTGATTTTCCTGATGAATCAGTCTGCTAACCTTGTCAAAAAAGGAGGGGAGATTACTCTGACATGACCTGCTTTTTTAAAGAACCTATGGGGGGCTTTGTGATCATCACTTCATTTTCTAAATTCTCAGAAATCATCCTTTTAATAATTAAAAAACTCTATAATTTTTCCGGGAATCAATTTCAGGCTCATTGTCCTATAGTGTTAATAGTTCCATACTTCTTAAATAAGGCAACATTTTCCCTTCCTCCAGTACTGAGACACTTCTCCCATTCTTCATGGGCTTTTAAAGTAGGGTAATGAAGCAATGAAGGTGGCTGAGAGGCAGGGGTAATTTCAGTGTAAGGATATGCTTCCTAACAACTAAGAATAATCTCAAAGATTAATGGATGATTTAGGGACATTGCAGGCTCTTCTTCACAGGATGAGATGACTTCAGACAGAAGCTGGATGATGACTTTTAGGGGATGTCTGCTTAGGTATGGGTTAGACTTGGCTATTTATTTCCTCAACCACAAACAAATGCTTAAAATACAAAAGACACATTGACAAATACTTAAAACTTGAAACAGTAACTCATAACTCCTGTCAACTCAGGAGGTTAATTATGATGGTGGTGGTGGTAGCAATGATAACTGGCATTTATGTAACACTGTTTTTTGGTTTGGTTTGGTTTTGAGGAACTGGAGGTTAAGTTACTTGCCCAGGATCACACAGCTAGTAAGTGTCTGAGGCCAAATTTGAACTCAAATCCTCTTGACTCCAGTTCTCCATCCACTGCACCACCTACCTGTCCCTATGTAACACTTTAATTTGCAAAATATTTTGTATACTTAATTTTAGCCTTACTACTACTCTTACATAGGGGCTATTATTATCATCCCCACTTAACAGGTGAGGAAATTGAGCCTTGAGAAGTTGTGACTTGGCCAGGATCCTACATCAAAACATGAAACACTTTTTGGAACTGCTGAACAGGCATTTCTACTTTACCTCAGATCAGCACTGTCCAACCAATTCCCTCAAGGCCCATGTCTTTTGGCCAGTCAGGGCATGGCTTGGCCTTATCCTACTGTTGGGAATCATCTTATCTGAGAAGCATTATAGTAGCTATAAGGACTATCTACTGAAAGGCAGCCAACACTAAGAGAGGAATCCATGAATTCCCAAACACTCATGGCAGCCATCAAATCTGAAAACTCTTTCAAGAGCACAGATCCATCTCCTGAGCTCAGGCAAAGAAAGACAAATGAGTTAACATTAATAAAGTGCTTTGCACACTTGAAAGCACTACACAATGCTATTTATCAAAAGAGGCTGCTAGAGTTTGGGGATGCAGTCTCATATATGGTCTCACTGCCATGTCTGAACAGCTACCATAGCTGGAGAGGTGGGGGAAGGGGTATAAAAGAGAAATCTCCTCCCTCGCTTCATGAGAAGCATAAGAGAGGGCTGTTAAGAGTCCCAGCTACATGTTCAGAACAGAGGAAGAAGAAGAGATGACAGAGGTTTGCTTACCTTTGAAAATCTACTGGTTACTATCAGCAACACAGCCCTGCCCCAACCCTTCCCACCACTAATCCATTTCTCTACTCTCCCTCTCTGCTAATCTTGAAAATATTGTCTATATTCAATACTCCCACTTCCTCGCCATTCCCTCTTTCCAACTCCTTGCAATCTAACTTTTCCCCAGTGCCTCTCCTACACACACTTATATGCTTTACTGAAGCTTCTCTCTTTAAAGACCAGAGGGATGAAATGTTTACCCAAAAGATACAGGTAGTTAAGTTAGATGAGCTGGAATTTGGACTGAAATCTCCTGATTCAACATCTTGGTCTTATTCCATTATACTCTGATACCTTCAATCCAGGAGACAAATGTTTGCCCTCCCCCCCAAAAAATAATCCTTTTTTTGGTTCATCAGAGGAAGTGAGGTTAGAATTTTGACATAGAGAACCTGGGTTCAGACTCTGTTGCTATCAGTTACTACCCATGAAACCTTTGAGTAAGTCAATCAATTTCTCTGGGCCTCTGTTGCTTCAAAAGTTAAATGAAAAATGTTGGACTAAATAACCTGTAAGTGTCCATCGAGGTCTAAATCTATTTTCCTGAAGTGAGACATTTACTAGTTATGTGACCCTGGACAAATTACTCAACCCTGTTTGCCTCAGTTTCCTCACCTGTAAAATGATCTGGAGAAGGAAATGGCAAACTACTCTAGTATCTTCTTTAAAAAAAAACTCCAATTGGGGTCACAAAGAAAGTGAGATTAGTGTCTCTAGTCTAGGATTATATCTGCTAGAATAATCTTGTGTGAGTGCTATCAGTCAGCATCTCTCATACACATGGGTTCATGAAGTTATTTCTTTGAAGCAAATCTGAAAAATCATAAAAAAAAAACTTCAAAAGTAACTTCCTAAAATCCTGATGGATAGGAAGTACTGCTTGTAGGGACCAGTTTCAATGCATTGTAACTGAGCCAGTAAAATACCTTAGTAGGCCTGAAAAGCCTTCACTATACTCTGGAGGCCAGAAAAACACTCAAGATGCCAAGGCATCTGGCAATTTACAAAGTGAATGAATCCCTGTTAATCTCTGAGAATGTGGGGGGAAAAGTGAGGGAAGTTAGCCCACAAGTCACTAAGACAATATCCAATTGTCCTTCAGTATTGTCCTACCCAATGTCTTAAATATGCCATTCTCTTTTCTTATGAATTCATTATTAAAAACAATTCAAAAGTTATGATTGATTAGAAATGAGAGGAGGAAGAGACCCATCTCTTACAGCATAAACATTTCTAATGGTATTTATCTGTTTTCTTTCCATAAAATGTGCTAACAGAAACAACAGCTTTAGGAACATTGATATCCAAGTATCATACCACGACGCTTTCATCCACAGGGTGATTTGCAATAATTTGCATAAATATGCATAATTTAGGTTCATCTTAAATATTCTTTTAAATCGAAAGAAGCAGGGTTGATATATGTTGTCATTTCTCCTGAAGAAACTGTATCTGGTTTTTTATTCAGGCAAAGCCTAGACCAGCAAGCAAAGTACTAAGCTCTCCCCTTTCCTGTCTTGGGTACAGGTTGTACCAGCACAGGCGAAGTTCAGTGGTCGTGAACCTACCTGGACTTGAGGTGTTCCCTGGAGATCTCCTGGTGCCAGATGGAGTGGCCAGCTACCTGTGCCACCCAGCCCTGCTGCTGAATTCAGGTCACTGTCAGAAAGTTTTGGTTTTTTTGAAGTAAGAACCACAGGACTTAAACCTAGCAAAGCCAATTCATAGTATTTGAAAGCAGTCATTCAGCTTAGCACTCGCCCATCAGCTATAGCTTACAGACATTCTCTGTAAGGCAGGGCAGTTTGCCCAAATGGGTATGGAGGATCTTTGACCTGGAAAGTTCCACTGAGTCCAATCGCCTCATTTTATAGATGAGGAAAATGATGTCTCAAGACATTGAGTAATTTGCCCAAGTTCACACAGGTAGGAAGTGAGAGAAATGGGAATGAGATGAGCCGTTTGTAAAGACTGACCCTCAGTGACTGCCACCACTACCATTATGCTAGAGAGACAGTAGAGTATATTGAATAGACTGCTGGATATGGAGTTAGGAAGACCTTGATTCAAAGCCCACTTTGGATGCTTGTTAGTTGCTTGATCCTGTGCAAAGCATTTAGACTCTGTGGGCCTCAGTTTCTTCATCTGTAAAATGAGAAAGTTGTATTCTTAAGATCCTTAGTGTCCTTTCCAGTTCTAGGTCTATGATTCTATGATCTTAGGATCAAACCCTCCATCCTTTGTCTTACAAGTTCCCTTTGGCCAACCTCCCAGGGTCATGCCATCTGTGAAACTGAAATGATTGAACATCTACTAGATCTGATACCAAGAGAATCTTAGGGAAAATGGTAGAGGTCTTGGAACAGGTCTGTCTGCCTGAATCCCATGTTAACAACCTGGATCTGCCACTCGCTACTATGTGACCCTGGAAAAACCATCCCATTTCTCTGGACCTCAGTGTTTTCATCTGTAAAATGAGAAAGAAATCAGTGATCCTAAAGTCCAGCCATACAAAAAGGCCTAACTGTGATCTTCAAATTGAGTTCCCTATATATCTGAGAGTATTCAAATCATAGAACCTTAGAATACTTAAGAAATCACTTGGCCCAAGTCCCTTATTTTCTATATGAGAGAAAACGTCACAGAGAGGCAAAAGGATGGACCCAAGCCCATACAGCTGGCTTGTGGCAGAGCTTGAACTAGAATTTGTCTCCTGATTCCTAATCCACTATTCTTTCCATTAGACCATAGGCTGAAGGTTGTGACATATACGTATGAAAACCACAGCAGTGTTCCGTATACCTAATTCCACTCTTGGAAGCTATCTAAACCATTTAATTTCCATAAAAAATTTCTCCATTGAAGCCCTACCCTGATGCCTCCTCATGACATGGAGGTGACCCCTTGGTTCTTGAAGGCCACAACAATAGAGGATAGGCTTTGGAAAGTCTTATAAATCTGGAAAAGTTTTCAATATAGCCAATGATGACTGTATATCTGTCATAAAAGAACCATCCATGCTACTTTCACACAGGCTCATTCCCAGCTTGGCTACAGGATGATTTTTTATTATTATCACAGCAACTCACGAAGACAGAGAGAGGTTGCAACCTATATTAGCATATGAAGTACCACCACCAATGGAATTACTGATCTTGCAAATGCTAAAGAACAAACTGCACCACAGTTCCTTTGTGGTGCATACCTAAAAGCTCAAGCCAACAAGTCTCTAATATTAGCACTGAACTAGGTACCATGATGACTGAAAAGATGTTTTCTTTCCTCAAGTAACTCAATCTAATTCATGAATGGAAGGAAGGAAGGACGAAAAGAAGGATGGAAGGAAGGAAGGAAGAAAAGAAAGAAACCAGATACTATGGTTGGGGACTCATACAAAAGCAAGATAATTCCTGGCCTCAATGAGTTTACATTCTAATAATGAGAGGCAATACCTATGGGTGAGGAATGGTCAGGGATGGGATTTGGGTATAGGAAGTCAGAGGGATGATGAGTTGATCCTTAGAGCAACAAATTAATTAACATAACCTTTTCAGAAGGAACATTGGCATTGACTTGATTATTATGTCCAAAATCAGAAATGGAACAAATGCTGTGTTTTCTTCCAAACAATATCATGTAGCTAAAGGTGGAGGTAAAAAAGGGCAGAATTAATGGAAGATTAAAGATATGAGATGTCAGTTGGAAAGTTTCTATTTCTTGAGTTATCCAAACAAAGGTCAGCGCGTCACATGTTAGCAGAGGCTCAAAGGTATATTTTCTTGGTCCATTATCATAATTACACAGAAAGATGACTTCCTTCACTCTAGAGGAAAAATTGCAATTAGTGGAACTTGATGAATGCCAAGACAAACACCTTAAAACACCAGATAATAAGCAGTTAACATTAATGCTTACCTAGAGGAAGTGTAACTCACCTTCTTCTTTATGAAAATCAGTGAGATGGCCAAAGCCAAAGGGAGGATATTCAGCCAGAAAAATACCTCCCAATGGCCCCATTGAAAACACACTGTGAGGCATGTCATTAGCAATAAATTGCAGCCCAGATAATTACCTCCATTCTACTGAATTCAAAGACAGGCCGATTTGATGAATTTGATTAGAAGGAGAGATGAATGTAAGCAGGGCCTATTTCATTCATTTTATTTGATGAGCTGTCAGCTCATGCCACCTAATCACAGGAGTGTCTTCTTAGCCCTTCCAGAGGTCCCATTTACACTTGCAGTATTGTTTCAGCAGTGCTCAAAGAAATTCATCCAAGTAGGGAGGGCAATATATAAGAACCAGAGAGCCACCTTGAATTCTAGCTACTTGAAAGTCAACAATATGAACATTTCCAGGCAGATGAAAGTAGCTAGCCTCCTAATGTCATTTTGGTTCTCACTGCTATTCCTTCCAAATTATGGGTGGAGCTTGGTTTATATAATCTCTTGGGCATCAGTATTTGTCAGCACATATCAAATCACATATATTGGGGTGGTTCAGGGGTGGAAAACCTGTAGCCCTCTAGGTCCTCAAGTGTGGCCCTTTGATGGAATCCAAACTTCACAGAACAAAAGGTCCTCAAGTGTGGCCCTTTGGGGAATTTGTTCTGTGAAGTTTGGATTCAGTCAAAAGGCCACACTTGAGGACCTAGAGGGCTACATGTGGCTTCAAGGCTACAGGCTCCCTGAGCCCTGGTTATATAAAAGTGGTGCCAGATCAGATGACCTCACAGAGTCCTTCCATCTAAGACTTTGTGTATTTCATCAGTTACTGAATTTGTTGTACCATACCTTATGGAACAAATGGAATATCCTCTGAACGAAGGATGATGATATTCTAATAAGGTCGCCCTAATTCCTACTCAGTCTGAAAGATCATAGATTTAGTTATGGAAAGAGCCTTTCTTCCTTGAAGGAAGGTTCCTTGGGAACCTGAATCAAGTCTAGCCTCCTCATCTATAGGGGCCTGCAAAGGTTAAATGACTTGACCATTGTCATATAGATAGCAAGTGACAGAATAAGATCATGGTATCACTGGAAGGGACCTTAGAGGTCATTTTATTTTATGAATGGTGACACTGAAGCCCAGAGAGATCAAATGTCTTACCCACAGCCATTTAAGCAGTAAATCGAAGAGCCAACATTATAATATTATAGATTTATAGCTGGACCATCAGGACCACAAGGATATCGCATCCAACTCCTCATTTTCAAACAGTAAAACCGAAGCCCACAGAGGTTAAAGGATTTGTCCACGGTCAGAGAGCTAGTAAATGGCAGAGCTGAGATCATGGCATTATGGATTTAGACCTTGGAGGACATCTAGTCCAAGACTCTTATTTTGGAGAGGAAGAAATGGAGGCTCAGAGAAACCTTTTTAGACATTAAGCAAGTAACTTGTTTAATGTCATTGTTAGTCACTTATTTTCTATCAGAAGTGGCATTTGAACCCAACCCCAAGTCAAGGTTTCATTATATAATTTGAACAAATGTAAATTCTCATTTTGTTCCCTCAAGAGGGAAATAGAATTAAAACAGGAAAATTTGGGTTTGGCTCATTATTTAAAAAAAAAATGTTTCAGGAAGCCTCGTGATAATCCGTCACTTGTTTATAGAATAATACCTTTACTTTCATCTCATTTAGCAGAACCCAAAAAGCCGAGATGGCCGTTCTCCAAGAAAGGCATGGTGAGTGTCATTTAATATAATTCTTCTTTTAATTAGAGCTCCAGCAGTTCAGGACAAAGGACCAACCCCTGAAGT
This sequence comes from Trichosurus vulpecula, assembly GCF_011100635.1. NCBI lineage: Eukaryota > Metazoa > Chordata > Mammalia > Diprotodontia > Phalangeridae > Trichosurus > Trichosurus vulpecula. Next base: position 221,852,629 of record NC_050577.1, on the reverse strand, counting down.
ATTCCTTCCAGCTCTTCCTCTTTATGTGGAAACAGGTGGCAGGTGAAATCTAAATGATATTATAGAAGTGGGATTGGTGAGAGAGCATGCCAAATGGGGCTTTGGGCATTGAAACAATGCCAAATACCAGACATTAAGGTGCCCTGCCAGGAACAAAGCTCTTTCCCATGCCTTGGGATGCCCTCTCCCTTCCATACTGTTGTGCTTTAACTTTCTAAATCTATAACCACATATGCCATCGTCAATATTTCATTTGATGATATGGGAGTGCTTATGTGACTTGTTGGTAGGACTAGGTTGTTTTAAAGCATTGCAAAATTAATGAGCTAGTCCAAAGAGGGATTCCAGAAATGCATTTCCATTTCAGGGAAAGTGAGCTGGATTTGAATGAGTTCTTGATTGTGTTCTGTTAAATCTGTTCAGAAGTGCATTCATTCAAGACACTGGTAGCATGTTTATTTGCTAGAGTAGAGCCTGGCCACCTTTGAAAGAGGGGTTGCCATGGTCAAAATCCTTTTTCTTCTGTGTTGGGGGTAAAAGGACTAGTGTAGTCAAGAGAAAGAACAGCTGACTTCTGGTGATTGAAAGAAGGGTGAACAACTGAAGGAGTGAGAAGAGAAAGATGTGTAATGGTAGCACCAATTCTCCTGGTTATAGTAAGGAGTAAACAGATTGATGAAAATTGTCCTGTTTTTTTTTTCATTAAAAATGAACCTGTCTACCAGCTTATACAGCTAACCTGTCTTAACTTATCTGTCTGTATACACACTAATTGTAATGGGAGGACAAAAAAGTAAAATAACTGGTTATTTTAAAAACTGATTAATTCTCATAGGATTTCTTAGTTGGTAGGGATGATAGGAATCATTTAGTTTAACCCCCTCATTTTATCAAGGAAGGATAAGATCAAAGATTTGGTAGCATATAGGCACCTTGAGGGTAGGGACTGATTTTTATCCTATTCTTGTATTCCTAGCACATAAGAGGTACCCAATAAATGAATTCTCCATGCTTTGCAAATAATAATAATAACTATCATTTATGTAGCACATTAAAGATTCCGAAGCACTTTGTGGATGTTATCTTGTTTGATTCTCCCAACAACTGTGTGAGGCAGGTGCTATTATGCCTGTTTTACAGATGAGGAAACTGAGGATGTTAAGTGACTCACCCAGGGTGCATTGTTAATAAATGTTTGAGGCATAACTAGGCAGACCATCTTCCTGTCTCCAAATGCAATGCTCTAGCCCTCCACCACCTTAGAGGTCATTGTCATTGGGGGTTTTTTTGTTTGTTTTGGTTTTGGTTTTTTTTTTCTGCATTTCCTGATGTCTCCAGTTCTGGCCCACCCCACACAGCTCAAAATCACTTTGTACTTACTTGTATCTATTTTGCATATGCTTATTTTCATGTGTGTTGTTTCTCAAATAGAATGTAAATTCCTTGAGGGCAGGTGCCATTTTGCTTTTGTCTCTAGATCCCCAGTGGCCTAGCACAGAGCCTAATACAGAGTAGTTATTCAATAAATGATCAATGAATTGAATCTTTTCCTGTTACAGATAAAGAAAGGTTAGGTGACTCGTCCACAGTCACTCAGGTAATGTAAGTGGAAAAGCCTGGATTAAAAACCCAAGTCCTCTGGCTCCACATCTAGCTTCCTACCACTACCCCCACACTGTCTATCAATCCACATGAAGACCCAGATTGCATTAAGCTGGAGAAGTGTGATACACATATGGAGTTCATTATCCCAAGCAACAATTAGATTAGTCTTTTACTGGGAAAGTGAAACAGAAAGAAAGGTAGGCAAGATGGCACCATTAAAGGGGAACCATAAGAACGCCTAATTTCTTTGAGGTTTTCTAAGTCTTTTCCTCAGAACAACACCGTACAGTGGGAAAAACAAGGACTTTCAGCATCATAGGTTGAAAGTTTCAGGGAACCTTAAATATCACATCCATAGTTTTACATATGGGGAAACATCCCATTTTACCAATGGAACTAACTTTCCATTACCTCAAAATGATGTTTTACTTTAAGCCCTTTTTTCAAAACCAGTAGTTCTTACTACAATCTTGCTTTAAGTTTTCAATGAAGGTTTTTCGTTAGTTTTTGTCAGAAATCCCTGGCATATATTTGATTCTATTTAGCAAATATTTACTAAGTATCAATGTAGTATTGTTGGTACTAGAAGGAAAAGATATAGAAGACAGAGTCCCTATTCTCTTGGGGGGTCACAATCTAATAAAGAGGAAATAATAATAATAATAATAATTAATAGCAATTAGCATTTGCATTGCACTTTAAGGCTTCCAAAGCATTTTACATACGTTAACTCATTTAGTCCTTGTAACAGCCCTTTAAGGTATGATGGATGAGGAAACAGGCACAGAGGTTAAGTGATTTGCCTAAGGTCACAGAGCTAGTAAGTGTTTTAATGTCAAGTCTTTCTGACTACAAGTCTTCTGTTTATCCACTACTCCAAATAGCTGCTAGTATACAATGGAATCGGGTAGCTAGTTGGGGCAGTAGATAGAGTACTGGGCCAAGAGTCAGTAAGACTCATCTTCCTGAATTGAAATTTGGCCTCAGACATTTACTAGCTGTGTGACCCTGGGCAAGTCATCTGTTTGCCTCAGTTTCCTCATCGATAAAATGAGCTGGAGTAGGACTGAACAACACATGATAGAGAGTTGAATGTTTGGGAAAGGTGCAAATGAAAGGTATGAGTTTGAGAATAAAGGCTTTTATTTCATTCATAGGTAATAATTACATTCTTAGGTAATAATTGAGTAGTAATAAATCCTAAAATAGTATCATAGTCCCAGCTATAGTGGATTCAATTTGACAAACATTTATGAAGCACTACTATGTAGCATGCAATGAGGATACACAAAGAAAGTACCTACCCTCAAGGACTTTACAATCTACTGGGAAGATGCAAAACATACATAGAAAATTCAGGGTGATTTCAGGGGGGGCAGAGTAGGGATCCTGGGAAGTGGTGGGGTCAGGAATCTAAATGTCTCTGGGCTAACTCACAAGCCTCGGTTTTAGAGCAATCTTGCCCTTTGGGGTGAACTATAATGGTTTTGGTGAGTGGCTAGAGACCCTCCTCCCCATTCCCTAAGTCAAGAAGACCTAGATTAATGTCCTGACTCTGACATATCAATCATTCAACCAACAAGTATTTATTCACACTCTGATTGCCCACACCTCTCGATGGCTGGGGAAAATCTCAAAGATGGGAGTTCTTAAGCTTTTGTGTTTGTCATGGAACTATTTGTCATTCTGGTGAAGCCTATGGACCAAAATAATGTTCCTAAATGCATAAAACACACACGATTACAAAGGAAACCAATTCTATTGAACTGTTTTTATATAAAATACTAAAAACCTAAGTTCGTGGATCCCATGATAAGAATCCCTGCTTTAAGATTATAAGTTGTAGGACAGTTGTTGATCTGCAATGGTAAGGTTTCCTTACAGCAAATCACAGATGCAGTACACACATACACACACACACACACACACACACACACACACACACACACACACACACACACAGACACACTGCTTTTTATAGCCTTGGAAATGATAATATAGCTAAATACATCTTAAGATTATAAGATCTTAGATTTACAAATGGAAGGGGCTTCAGAGAACATCTAGACCAACTCCCTCATTTTACAGATAAGGAAACTGAGGCAAAGAGAGGCTAAGTGACTTGTCCAGGGTCACATAGCTAGTAAGTATCAGAGGTAGGATTTGAATGCAGACTCCAAGTCTAGAGCTCAGTAGTAGCTACAATGCCACAGCCACCTAATTCTCTGAAAGCGTTAACATAACTGGAGGAAGGGAGCATTTTATGCTTCTTCACCAAGAGACCTCCTGGTATGGGCTCTCATGGTTGCCAAGTACTTAGAAGCTCTAATAATTGCAGAACCCAAGATTTGCCAACTGGTACCTACTCCCCCACCACTCCTACGGCCCATTGTCTCACTGGGTTTCTTTTCTCATTTGATATACTGGTTTCCACAACAGTTCGGTTGCTATGGTTTCAGACATCAACAAAAAGCATAGATACCAAATGCTGTAGGATCACACACACACACACACACACACACACACACACACACACACACACACTTCAAAATGCTTGGTGACTATGGAAGAATAAAAAGGCTTCCTTCTTTGGCATCCAAGAGAACACCCATTATCTTCCTTGCCATTATTCTTCATGGGTTTGGAAAATGAGAGCAGGCCCTCATCGAAGAGTCACTATTGATGCTGGTGACAGGAGATGATAACCTGTTCCCGTTTTTGTCCAATATTATAAATGTGACTCACTCCCCTCGCCCCCACTGGCTGCTTAGAAGCTCTGCCAGCAGCACACATGCTGAGACACAGAAACAAGTTGAAAAATGATCATTGATGAATGCTTATTTGGAATGCAGTCAAATTGGCTTTAAGACTCTCATACATTATTTTTCTTTTGACACATCCTTCCTGGTTAAATTGCAAAACTGAACTGTTTAAAGGGGCAGTTCCATTCAAGGCAAAACTCAAGAGGGTAGTATGTGGACATATCAGAGACAGGACGTGAACCCATGTCTGCCTGCCTACTCTGTGTTCTTTATGCAATGCTACCTCTCTAGCTTATAGTAAGATGTTAATAAATATTTGTTGAACTGAATTTTACAGATGAGAAAACCAAGGCATGGAGGATAAATGACTTGTCCAAGGTCACACAGCTATTAATTATTAGAAGTCAGATTTTGACACCAGGGCTTCCTCATTTTATTTCTAGTATTCCATCTACTTTATATCCAACCTGTCTACACTAGGCTTGGTATTGATGCTAGATATTTCAAGGACCAACAAGAAAATATATGTATATATATATATATATATATATATATATATATATATATATGTATGTATGTATATTGAAGCTACCATTGTTGTTTATATCTTTAAGGAATTAACCTACAGGTTTTATTTTTTTTTTAAGCAGAGCAAAGACAAACAAAAGCAAGCATTTGACCTGAAAAATTGCCTTTCCACCATTAAGATTACCGACTGCAGTGGATATGAGTTTCACAGCTTGAAGGTATCAACTCAAGTAAAGGCCTCCCCTTGCCTCCTCTTTATATTCCATTCCTTCCTTTCTTAAATGGAATCCCATTCAAATTAAGGTGGGGGTTGGTTTCCACTAGCCTTCTCTGGGGGACCAAGAACAGGGACTACCAGTCCTTATTTTAGGATTGCCTGGTTTTCATGATGGATACATCTTCAACCAATTGGAGCATTGAAATATAGCCTAAGACATGTCATAAATTTCCCCAGAGTACCTCTATCTAATACTTCAATACATCCAGGATTCAGGATTTCATCAGAGTAAAACCAATACAGACATTCATCCTCAATCCCTCCATGCCTTAGTAGGTGGCTTTCTTGAGTTGCTGAGGCCAAAGAAATTCACCAACCTCCTGTCGTCCTTGGCAATGAGTGTCTCTGTTCTTACCTAGCCTGATCTTCAGGTGGTTGACATACTGGGACCATTATCAGACTCATACCTGAAGGCCCACCAGTTGGAAACGTTCTGCAGTATTTAAGTTATGATTGCATAGACTTCAAGAATGCAGGACTGTAACCAGGCCATGAAGAGGCTCCTGAGAACACAGGTAGAGACCTCAAAACAAAATTAATTCAATTCACTTTCACTTTAAAAGTCAGCATAAATGGCTTAGCATCTCTATACTCCCAGGCAACTCTCTAAGACTCTAAGGTGATCTGCATTGATAGAAGAGTTCCCTATACCAATAAAATTTGCCAGTTCAGTCCAAAACCAAAGTAAACCATGTAGCTCAGATGTGGTAAGTAGTACCATTAAAAACTCAACTACTCTTCTCAACTCAGCAAAAATATATTATGTGCTAATTCTATGAAAAGTAGAGGGAAAGGGAGGGAGGGGCCAGGCATTTATTAAGCACCTACTACATTTGATTTAAAGGGATGTCACAATGGATAGAGGTCCAAGTCTGGAGTCAGGAAGACTCATCTTCCTGAGTTCAAATCTAGCCTCAGACACTTCCTAGCTGTGTGACCCTGAGCAAGTCACTTAACCCTGTTTGCCTCAATTTTCTCATCTGTAAAATGAGCTGGAGAAGGAAATGGCAAACCAGTCCAGTATCCTTACCAAGAAAATCCCAAATGGGGTCACAGAGAGTCAGACTTGACTCAAATGTCTGAGTAGAACACGGGCCAGGCATTCTGCTATATAGCTGAAGAATGACTGAACAACAATTTGCCCTTTGTGTTACAGGAAATAAATTGATAAGCAATACTGAGAGCCATCAGTGAGAAAAAGGCGATCATAGACCATAGCTCTAGAGTTGAAAGGAACCTTAGAAACCACCCAATCCAACTTTCATTTTCCAGATGAGGAAACCAAAGCTCTGGGAGATTGATTTACCCAAGGTCACACAGGGGATAAGTATCAGAGGCAGGGTTTGAACTCACTCTCTCTAGCTCCAGAACTCCTTCTGTTGTCTGTTGGCGTATTCTTGCATGTCCCCTGCACCTCCAGGATCCCCACCACTGCCACCCCAAAATAGCAACAAGTCATGTCAACCAGGTGAAATGAAAGACTTTTCTTCTTTTTTTCTCATCATGTATAGGATAAGACCTGGGAAGAAGTTCTGGAAAGACATGAAAAGCTTCCTAGTGAGCCACCAGACTTGAGAAAGCAGCAGGAAGCTGTGTGGGAACTCTTCACCAGTGAATGCACCTATTATTTAGACCACTTGCTAGTTCTTAAGATGGTAATGCTCTATTTTGCTTCATTAACAAATTCAAAATGTTCATTTTGCTCCTTGGGAGTCAGTTTTGCTATTACAGAAAGTTAGGTAATTTCATTAAATCTGGAGAGGATTTATGGTGCCTACAGTGTGCATGGCACCACATGAAGTGATAGGAATAAAACATTTTCTGAACTTAGGAACTCACATTACATGGGGGTACACAACTCAGGTTGGTAAATGTAAAATACAGAAACTCAATACGGAGTAATTTTGAGGAGAGAATTCTAACTGCAGTCGGTTGGTGCAGTGGATGGAGCACTAGCCCTGGAGTTGGGGAAGACTTGAGTTCAAATCCAACCTCAGACACTTACTAACTGTGTGAGCCTGAGCAAGTCACTTAATCTATGCCTGCCTCAGTTTCTTCATCTGCAAGATGGAGATAATAATGGCACCTACCTCCCACGGTTGTTGTGAGGATCAAATGAGCTAAGATTTGCAAAGCCTCTTGAGAACTTTAAAGCATCATGTAATTGTTAACTATTCTCAGCTGAGGAAATCAAAGACAATTCTTTGTAAGAAATTACATAATCTAAGCCTTGAAATCAAAGAGATATTTGAAGCAGTGTGGCATAGAGATTAGAAATCTGGCCCCAGAATGAGGAAGATCTGGTTTCCTCTGACACAGACTGACTGTGTATTCCTGGCCAAGTCATTTAACCTAAGCCCCCGAAGTAACTCTCTGAGGCTGTAAATTGTAAAGGAAGTTTCCTCTTCCAGGAGTTCCCTATCCCAATGACATTATAGGTCTAGGTCTATCCCTAAGGATTTAAGAGGTAAAATGCAGGCGGATCAGCCTGGGCTAAAGCATGGAGAAAGGAAATAGAATGTCATATGCTGTAAACAATAAGTACCACTTGGAGCCTCAGCTTCCTCATCTATAAAGTGGGGATAATAATACCTACAATACCTACCTACATCCCAGGCTTACTATTGGTACCAAAGGAGCTAATGTATTTAGAAAACTTTGTAAAAATCAAAGTGTTATATCATTAATATGAAGAGGAAAGCAATGATAACATCCTAGATCTAAGGCTGGAATAACCTTTGAAGTTATCTGGTTTAATTCCCTCATTTTACAGGAAAGGGATACTGAGTTCTGAGGAGGTCAGTGACTTACTTTGGGTCCCACATGAAGTAAGTAAGAGTGCTGGAACTGGAACCCAAGTCCTTCGAATCAAAATCCAATACTTTCTACTGTTCCATGTTTCCTCAAGGTGATGTTGATGGAGTCTTTGGGAGAGAAAAAAAAAGTTTGGTCTTTTTCATCTTTTATCTTACTGCAATAGAATATTATAGCTGGAAAGGACATTAGAGGTCACCCCGTCTAAATAACCTCATTTTACAGATGAGGAACTGAGACCCAGAAAGGTGAAGAAACTTGTCTAGGGCCAAATGTGGTGTGAGTGGACTCACTAAGCCTCAAACTTAAGTCTGTGTCTCTAATTCCAAAGTTCTTTCTACTGTACCAAACTGCCTCCTTTTTTCATTCCAATGGGGACTTTTGAAGGCATCTAGTCCAACCCCTCCATCTTACAGATGAAGAAACTGGAGATCCAAGAAACAAAAGTGACTTGCCCAATATCACAGAGGGCTAACTAGCCAAGCTGGGATTTGGACCCAGGCCCTGACTCCAAATCCAGTGCTATTTCCGTTATACTGTGCAATAAAAACTCAAACTTTACGAAGAACTTTGTTGTGAAACAATGACAGCTGTCATGCATTTCATTCAGAGAAGTATTCAATAGAAATCTCCACAAGCTCATTTGTAATAGAGGCCTAAAGGAGACGGGGGAGGGGAAGGAGAAGAAAGAAGTCCTTCTTATCTTTTTCTTTCTTATCCCTGCCAGTACATAAAGGGCTGGATTTATGACTGCACACCAGGACTTAGGGACAGTGTGATTCAGGGATCAGTGAATTCAGAGGATTTGGCTCCTCTTTTTTCTGCTTGAAGGTATAGCATCCCATTAGAGTGAAAGAAGAAGAGAAAGGTAGCTTGCTTTTATCACTAAATTAAAAGGAATGGAACTCAGAAGACAGCTAGTTCAAATTTCTCATTTAACATAGGTTAAAACCACATAGGTTATCCATGGTAGAAAAAAAAATTAAAAACTGATCTTTTCCCTTCAAATCCAATGTTCTTTGAATTATAATACCCACAGCTAATGTTTACATAGTGCTTTAAATTTTATAAAATATTTTGTAGGTCAGCTGGGTGGTACAGTGGATAGAGAGCCAGGCCTGTATTCAGGAAGACCTAAGTTCAAATGTGGCCTGAGGCACTTCCTAGCTTTGTGACCTTGGGCAAGTCATTTAACCCTGTTTGCCTCAATTCCTCATCTGTAAAATGATCTGGAGAAGGAAATGGCAAAGCACTCCAGTATTTTTGCCAAGAAAACCCTAAATATGGTCATGAAGAGTCAGATGGGACTAAAAAATGATTAAACAACAACAAAAGTATTTTATATTCATTATTTTATTTAAACCTTATAACCCTTTGAGATGGGTACTTTAGGCATTATAAATCCCATTTACAAATACGGAAATTAAGGTTAAGTAGCTCATGATCACAAATTTGGTGTCAGAGGTAGGAATTGAATTCATGTCCAGGTCTATCATACCCCATTGCATTAATTGGGTGAAATAAAGTACGCATGAATACACAAAATATATTTGGTTGTTTGAAAGGCCAATCATATGGCAGTTACTTATTTTTGCCCTAGTATTCATTTCCTTGAGCATTGGTACAATGGAAAGAAAACGGGATTTGGAGTCAAAGGATGTGGGTTCAAATCCAGACTTTGCCACTGTGCGGTCATGACCCTGGGCTAATTATGTTATGGCTCTGATCCTCAGTTTCCTTATCTGTAAAATTAGGGGATTGGAACCAATGATCTTTAAAGTCTATTCTAGCTCTAAATGTAGGGCATGCAGAGAGGATATTTCCTAGTTCATAGGCAAGGGAATGAAGAGAAAGCAAGTTTATATTCTTCCCTTTGGACTTTCCTCAGTGATGGATACAAGAAGAAATCTGAGGTGGCATCTGCTAGGGACCTAAAATCCTAAAATCCCTTCCCTTTTTACTTGAGAAGACCATCAGCCAGCCCCCATTAGCATCCAGATCTCCATATCAAAGAGTAGCATTCGAATGTGTTCCATGATGCTGAAATGAGACAGAAGGGGCCACTTGAATGCAGTATCTTTCTGAAATCCTGAAAACTACACTTCTAAATTATTTTCTAAGGCAATGCAGAGGAAGATGAAGAGCAACTGTCTCTCAAAAGGGAAGCTTTGGATGTATAAAGCAGGAATAATGGGCATTTCTCTGGGGTTTTTCTTAGGTCTTTATGAATACACTCAAATACCTGCAAAACTATGAATGCCTCCTGGATGTGGATTTGTGGAGACTTTTTGCAAACCTTGAAGAGTTAAGTCAGGTAAGGAAATGATGGGGAAAAATTGACTCCAGGCAACCTGCAGCATAAAGACAATTTGTTACAACTCATGAAAATTACTTTAAGTGTTAAGCTTTTGTCCATTCCAATGGATAGAATTCTGGCAAGCTAAAATACATTCCACAACTCTCTTCTTTCCCTGAAACTGTGTAGCACTACGGTTGCAAGATGTGGCAGGCATGTGTGATTAAATCTTGTTTAATCTTTTTTCTTTGTTGCAAGAGCAGGATTATTGACAGGAAGAAGGGAGGGAGAAGTTTATACAACAAAAAGCAATTATTACAAAAACAATTATTTAAATGATTTAATTTAAATTTAAAGGCATTTATTTAAAAAACAAAACAAAATACAAAACAAAACAAAATAAAACAAGAAAATACAAACAATATTTCAGCCTGCATCATTATACAGGGATGACCAACAATTCCCAATCTCTTCTAGCAAAGCAATGGGGCTGAGTGCCACAAGGATATGCTGGTAAATGTTTAACAACCAGCTCTCTGAAGGGAAAAAATACACTCGACACATTTTAAGTTTAATCCGCATTATTATCTTTTTTTCCATCACTTCCTTAAGTCCAGACAATCAACAAAACAATAAATCAAGCCCTGAGTTGTAGCATTAGCCAATTTTGGAAACATAAATGCTCACACTGAAAACGTAAAAATCAACTCTTGTGAGCCAGTTGAAGTAGTGAGCCAGCACATCATTGCATGGGATCATAGAGCTAGAAGGGGACTGAGAGTCTAACCTCCTCTTATTACAGAGAGGGTAAAAAAAATTCACTAACATGCCCAGGGTCCCACAGTTAATAAGGCACCATCCTGACTCCAGGCCCAGACCTCTATCAGTTTAGACACCTGACTAAGAGGGGCAGCCAAGTGGCTCAGTGAATAAAGAATTGTATCTAGAGTCAGGAAGACCTGAGTTCAAATCTGACTTCAGACACTTACTGGCTGTGTGATCCTGAGTAAGTCACTTAACCCTGTTTGCCTCAGTTTCCTCATCTATAAAATGAGCTAGAGAAAGAAAGGGCAAACTACCCCAATATCTTTGCCAAGAAAACCTCAAATGGGGTATTAAGAGTTGGGCATGACTGAAAAGAGCTAAACAACAATAACACGGTTCTCTTCCTCCTCAGTTTTCTATATGCTACATACACTATATGTATGTTATATAACCTCTGTCGAATGAAAGCTCCTTGAGGGCAGCTGTCCAGCACAATGCACTGCATATTGCAGATTCTCAATAAAAGTTTATTGTGCTAACAAATTTATTGGCCATAACTAATACACAATGGGGTAGGTAGGCAGCGCCATAGTTCACAGAACGCTGGGCCTAAAATCAGAAAGATTCATCTTCCTGAGTTCAAATCCAACCTCAGATACTCACTAGCTGTGTGGCCCTGAGCAAGTCACTTCACCCTGTTTGCCTCAGTTTCCTCATCTGTAAAATGAGCCAAGAAGGAAATGGGGAACCACTCCAGGATCTTTGCCAAGAAAACCCCAACTGAGGTTGTCAACATGAGGAGTCAAACATGACTGAACAATAACAGCAACCTGCCCAAGAGCCTACTAAGTGCCAAGGACTGTGTTAGATACTAGGAATATAAAAACATAAATGAAATAGTTCCTACCCTTAAGGAGTTTGCACTGAATATACAATATGTGAAACCCATACATTGCTATGGGAACAGTATTATAAATATTTATATTTATAAGAGCAGTTGAATAATTAAGTCTTGTGATTTGACAGTGGAGTCTGATACTAAGGAAACAGTGGTTGGTTTTAGAAAGCTTGTGAGGAGAGGGTATGCCTGCTCCTCCCTTGCCCCTATAATCTTGGGAATGGGGAGATTTAGGAAAGCAAGAAGGGAATTGTGGTGTTCAGGTCTCATGGAATTCTGTTTTCTGAGATGGAATCCATAACACAAGACTATATTAATTACCCTTTTTCTTGAGCTTATTCCATATCCCCATATTTAAGTAACTAGAAACACATCCCAAAGATTTCCATCACACATCAAAAGACTGTATTCCTAAGTGAATGAGCTCTCTTAAAATAGATCTTTCACTTAAAAATAAATAAATATACAAGATCAAACACTGCTGATTTCTATCACTCCGTTATGCCTTGGAGTGGAAAACTACCCACTGTTGTCTTGGCAGGAACCATCAAGAAGGGTTACTTCCATTCGTTGAATTTATATTCCTTGAACCTGAGCTTCAGGTCATGAGAAGGTCGAGGTCATTGTCTATTTCTTTGTCTTCCCTCAGGTCAGTCTCAGCTTCCTGAGCTGTTTTTTCAGCACCATCAAGGACTACATAAATTCATCTGGCTCTGCATCCTCCATGGATTTCATCTCTGTGCTCTCCAAGGTAAAGTATCTGAGAAAGGCCTTGACATCCCCAACCCTACCACAACGGAGTCTCCATGTAGACCCTTCCCCTCTTCCCTGAGAATTGTTTATATTCCTGGATTTTTCCAGAGTAGGAAAAAAATCACCCCATCCCCACCCCCTTCTCCCTAATCAAAACCACCAAATGAAATCTGCAGACAGGTTCACATTCCCACTGAGTGCATCTTTGGGGTATATTTTATTAACACACAAATCTGAGTGCTTATAAAAAATATCTCTCAGTTTATGAAATGACTTCAATTTTGAACAATATTCAGGGCAAGAGTTTGGAACTCACTAATTACATGGTTCACTTGGTCTTCTGAGAAAAGTGGCAGCTTCTCCCAGGGAAACAAAACATAACTTCAAATCCATCAAAGCCCCTGGTGATTCTGCTGTTCTGTTTAGTGTAGAGGAGGAAAAGGAAAAAATAAAAGAAAAAGAAACCATAACTCTACCTTTAAAGATACTCTTGGTTTTTCCTAAGCAAATCCTGAGAACACACACACACATCCTTAATAATAATAGCTAGCATTTATGTAGCAATTTAAGGTTTGCAAAGCACTTTATAAATATTATCACATTTGATCCTCATGATGCTATGAAGTATGCGCTAGTTATTATCCTTCTTTTACAGGTGAGGAAACTGAGGCAGAGAGATTAATTGAGTGATTTCACTGGGGTCTTGTAAATATAAACATCTGAGGTGGGATTTGCAATCAGGCTGTCCTGAATCTGGTAGGATTCTCTATTCACTGAGCCACCTAGCTACCCAAGAATGTTAAATATAGTTCTTACCTAAGATTTTATTTTTTTAAAAAATATTCTTTGACGAGCTGGAGGCAATTAGGACAGTGGAAAGAGCACTGGCCAATCACAAGCCCTGGTATACAGTAGGTACTTAATAAATGCTTGGTGATTAATTGAATGATTGGTTGGACTGGGAATCAGAGGCCCTGGGTTCTGATCCCAGTTGTGCTACTTAGGAGTATGTTGTCTTGTAAAATAAGGATCTTGGGGCAGAGACAGCAAGGTTGTAGTAGAGGACAGAGTGTTTCACATGGAGTAAAGTAGATCTGGATGAGAATAATGCTTCAGATGCTCCACAACAGGCAAGCCACTTACCTCTCTGGGTCTCTGTCTTCTTAACCATAAAATGAAAGACTCTTAATGTCAATGGTGCCATACATCCCTTCCAACTCTTTATCTGCGATCCTATGAACTGCTCAAAACCATTGCCTTTACTCAGACCCCAAGTGTTTGTAGACTAAAATCCTGGAGTCATAATAATTCCCTTCCTTTTTGTTAGTCAGTCAAAGCATTTGTTAAGCACCTACTATGTGTCAGGCACTGTACACATAACTGGGGAGACAACATGCAAACAACTAAATGCAAATAAGCTTTAGACAGGAGAAAATGGTGTTAACAGAGGGAAAATATTAAGCACCCTCTGATCTCTCCTTAGATGACAGGGATGACACCAAGCTTAAAACCTGGCTTCTGTTGGTTTTCACTATTCTCTGCTTCCTACTCTGGCCAGTTTCATCTTCCTAACCCCCAGGCCAGGACTTAGCCATCTTGACTCTCTCATTGTGCCTTGAGCATAACAAACACTTAAGTAAACATTTACTAAGCAAATGGAAGGACTGACTTTTTTTTTCAAGGTAAAGTGCCATGTTTATTGATATTTTCTTTTCTTTTTTTAATTTTCACATTAGTCATGTTGTAAAGAAGAATTAGAACCAATGGGAGAAACCATAAGAAAGCGAGAGAGAGGGAAGGAGAGAGGGAGGGAAGGAGGGAGGGAGGGAGAGAGAGAGAGACAGAGCACAAATTGTATGCTTCGACCTACATTTAGACTCCAAAGTTCTTTTTCTGGATGTGGATGACATTTTCCATCATGAGTCATACGGAGTTGTCTTAGATCCCTGCATTGCTAAGCAGAGATAAGTCTATCAAAGCTAGCCATGGCACAATGTCGCTGTTACTGTGAAAAATGTTCTTCTGGTTCTGCTCACTTCACTCAGCATCAGTTCATATAAGGAAAGAACTGATTTATATAGCCATTTGAATCTGAGGGCCAGGTTGTTTGGAGTTTTCTTTGGTTTGGACTTGTGGTTTAATTGGCAGAGAGAACTCCCAGTAAGCAAGATTAGCCACTGTTCTCCGGGTTCTAGGTTAGAAAGTTGCTTGAGTCATCAAGAGGTGCCAGGAGTTACCCAGGGTCACACAGCCAGGATTTGGACCCAGGACTCTCTGTCCAGTTCTCTGTTCACTCTGTGATTCTGCCTTCCCACTGTCATGGATCATTTGTTCCTGAAACTTAGGTTCTGCATTTTGCTCTTACAGCATTTCCGAGGGCGCCTCTGTCAGAGCCACCAGATTTACTGCCTTAATTACACTTCCGCCATCTTCTATCTCGAGAGCTTACGACAGAGAGAAGACTTTGGAATCTATTTAAAGGTGATGTAAGCTTTATTTTTTTCTTTCTGCATTTTCCTTCCTTGTTCTAAGATGCTTTGAGGCTGACTGAAAATGGGGATTGATTGTAACTATATTTACTACAGTTGAGGAGAAAGGAATTCAGATAAATAAGCCAAATACAGCAATAAACCATAAGAGAAAGGAAGGAGAGAAAGAAAGGAAAGAAGGAAGGGATGGAGAGAGGAAAGCAGGAAGGAAGGAAGGGAGGAAGGGAGGGGGAGAGGAAGGAAAGGAAAGGAAGGAAGGGAGAGATGGAGGGAAGGAGGAAAGGAAGGAAGAAGAGAGAAAGGAATGAAGGAGGGAAGGGAGGGGATGAAAGGAAGGAGGGAGGGAGGGAGAGAGGAAAGCAAGAAGGAAGGAAGGGAGGGAGGAAGGAAGGGAGAGAGGAAGAAAGGGAGGAGGAAAGAAAGAACAAAGGAAAGTAAAGGAAGGGAGGGATAGGGGGAGGAAGGAAGGATGGATGGATGGATGGATGGATGGATGGATGGATGGATTGATGATGTCTCAGGCAATGGAGAGACTACCATCTAAATTGTCTCCTGAATTGTAGACTGCAATCTCTCTCCCCTCTCCCTCTTTCTCTTCTTCCCTTTTTTTCTTCTTCTTCCCCTTCCCCCATCCTTTCCTCTCCCCAGGAAAACAGTAAGTGGAAACCCAGTTCAAACCCAGGTCCTTTGACTCTAAATCTATCACTCTTTCCAGTGAACTAGTAGGATCAAGCAAGGAGCATATTGCCTGATTTAGAGTTGGTGCTTAATTAATGCATTTTGATTGATAGGGACTATCTTGTTTCAGTCCTTTGGAATGCCCTACATAAGTCTGGGGATACATTTGGGAACTATGGGCAGGAAGGTAGGAGAAAAGGCCAGAATTACATCTGAGGACAGAGTATATTGAAGATGTGGTAAATGCACAACTGAGCAGAGAGAATCCAGATCTAAGGGGCCTACAGTGATCTTCCTCCCCATTTTCCTGGACTCCTTCAAGACAGCTTAAATCTCATCTTCTGCAAGATTCCTCTCCTGGTCTCCCCAACTCAGTGCCTTCCCCTCTTAGATTGCCTTCCATCTTCTCTGTCTGTACCTTGTATGAGTCAAGTTTTTTTTTTTTGCATGTTGTCTCCCTCATTCAAATGTGAACACTTTGAGAATGTGGCTATGTACTTTCTTTATATCCCCAATATTTATCATAGTGCCTGGCACCTAATAAGTACTTAATAAATGCTTGTTACCTAACTGGGTCTCCAAAAGTGTGGGTTTGAACAGGCAAATGATTCCAAGTGCAATCTGGGCAACTGAATATTGGGATCCCCAGAAGAATGGTTAGGCAGGGAAGAAACCAGGAGACACTGAGGCCAAGTTCAGGGGAATGGGCAGGGACCTGGTCCTAGGAGTATCTTACTCTCTTGGCTTGCTGCTTCCTTCCCTGTTTGCTTTTCCAAATAAGGGTTCCAGAACATTAGGGGAAGACTGTTTCCTACTAACAATGGTTAGACTTTGTGGAATAGTAGACCTGAAACTTTTAGGGGCAGCTAGATGGTGCCATAGTGGATAGAGTGCTGGGCCTGGAGTCAAGAAGATCTTCCTCAGTTCAAATCCAGCCTCAGACACTTACTAGCTGTGTGACCCTAGCCAGTCATTTCACCCTGTTTCCCTTGGTTTCCTCATCTGTAAAATGGGCAGGAGATGGAAATAGCAAACCATTCCAGTACCTTTACCAAGAAAACCCCAGACGGGGTCACAAAGAGTCAGACACGACTGAAACAACCAAACAACAAAAGATCTGAAGGTTGACATTCTCTGGCTTCATTTCCCCTATATTTTCTCTAAGTTTACAGAGTGGTTTGCCAGTGCTGGGTCAAAGGCCTTTTGTTGGGTTTCATTCTAGGAGTGGGGATGGAGGTGGGGAAGGGAGGGCAGACAGGAGGAGGAGTGATCCAATGCTTTCCAGAAAAAAAAAAGCAACCCTCCCCTGCAGCTGCTAGAAAGCCTTTGCCAAAAAATCACCTTGGAGACTTGAGGGGAGGGAGGGAGAAAGTCTTCTGCCATTTGTTGAGCTATTGATGTGCTGAGAAACCCTCTGTGGATTCATGGAGCCACAAGAGGAGAGACCTCAGGAAGAAACCAGACCCTTCCTTCCTTCACATTCACAGCATTTCAAGGACTTGACAGCTCCAACCAAGGCCATTAGAGTTTCCCAAATTAGAAATGACATCATCCTGCCGACAAAATTCTCTCCTTGGTTTGGCTGCTAGAGTGCAGCATTTGCTCAACCTTCCAAGCCAGGGTTGAGAGCCTCATTGAACAAGCCCCCCACCCTCAACTGATTTCCAAATCTCCTTGAAAGCTAGCTATTGTGGGGTCTCCAAGGATCACAGGATGACAGATTTAGAGCTGGAAGGGCCGTTAGAGGCCATCGAGTCCATTTGAACCCAACCCTCGTTACATTTTATTCTGTTTCTTTCAGAGGAGGGAAGCCCAGAGCTTGTGACAATATGAAAAGGTGGCTTCTCTATTCCCCATCCATAGGATTTTAGAGGAGGTGAGGAGGGTAGAGATGTGATAGGAGGATTATGGGTAACATTGCCAATACCTTAGTGGCAGCTCTGGGGGCCCAATCTATGAACTAGTTAATGTCCAGTTGGAGAAGTATCACAGAAGGGCTGAGGAGGATTCAAACCCTACTTTAGACACTTATTAATGATGTGTCCCAGGGCAGATAACTTAACCATCTATAAGACAGGGATGATAATAACACCTTCCTCACAGATTATTGTAAAGATCAAATAAGATAACATCTGTAAAGGGCTTTGAAAACCTTAGAGCGCCAGGCCTTGAGTCAGGAAGGCTCATCTTCCTGAGTTCAAATCTAGTCTCAGACACTTACTAGCTGTCTGACCCTGGGCAAGTCACTTCACCCTGTTTGCCTCAGTTTCCTCATCTGTAAAAGGAGCTGGAGAAGGAAATGGCAAACCATTCCAATATCTCTGCCAAGAAAACCCCAAATGGGGTCACAAAAACTCAGATATGACTAAAAAGGGACTAAACAACAACAGGATGGAAGGAATAAAGTCATTTGTTTACATCTACAATATAGTGTTAATTTATATGAGCCCTGCATCCATAGCAGATGTAGGGATCTGAGCCCACCCAGGATTTCATTACAGAGGAATGTATTGTTCTTGGGCTGTCTCCCATGCCTGGAATGCTGTCCCTCCTCATTTTCTCTCAGTTTCTTTTGTAATATTTCAAGGTCACTCAGATCCCACCTTCTGCAGAAAGCCTTCCCTAGTCTCCTTCACTGCCACCCCATCCCCCCTACTACTAGGGCCTTCCCTCTGAGATTACCTTCCAGCCACTCTGTGTGTATGTGTGTGTATATATAAATATATATATACATATATATATATGTATGCATGCATATATATATACATATATATACATTGATTCGTTTGTTTGTTTACATGTTGTCTCCTCCATTAGAATGTAAGCATCTTGAGGGAGAGGAGTATTTTGTTTTTGTTTCTACTCTCTTTGTATACCTAGCGCATAGCACATTGACTGGCACAGAAATGGCCAACTGACATGTAGATCCAAGAAAGCATTTTTATCCTATTTTAGAGCAATTAAATTGGGAGAGGTGAACGCTCATTCTCATATTTGATCTAAATACCAATTCATCAGTCTTGGCATCCCTAGCTGTGCCCCTAGGACATGGCCAACTGGAGTCATGATCCAGGGTCACATACTCTGGGGGCCTTCTCATCTGCTTCAGGAAGTGACCACAGCTACAAAGAGATGCTTGAGGAGAATAACTCAATTTGATTCACGCAATATTCATTCAGCAGGTATTGTGCATTTTTGCAAGGCAGTTGGCGAGGGGGAAAGAACAGTAACTTTGAGTTCAGAAGATGGAGGGTGAAGTCCCAGCTCTCATTTATGACCAGTGTGAATTTGGCTGAGTCACTTCTCCAGGTCTAAGTTTCCTCATCTGTCAAATGAAGACATTAGAGTAGACAGCCTCTGAGGTCCCCTCCAGCTCTAGCATCCTATGACCTGCTAATCTTTCTAGAATAACACAAAGAGGGACCTGTAGATGCTAAGATACTCTTAGAGCAGATAAAAGCTAGAAGTTCCTCCTGTTCCCCTTCAGTCAGCGGGGGCTCCAAAGAGCTTCTTCCAGGTGCGGCCAGGCAGGGAAGGGATGTTCTGATCAGCTGCCCTCCCCACTTTGTCTTCTGCAGTGGTGTGAAAGGCATGATCAGTGCAAACGACTCCACCTCCCTGAACTGCTGGTGACTCCCCTGCACCGGCTGACCAGGTACCCGCTGCTCCTGAAAAACATCTGGAGAAGGAGTACCGACGCCAGGGAGAAAATTACCATCTACTCCCTCAAGGAAAAAGTGGAGAAGGCAATTCGTAAGTACCAGGGGCTTGTGCTAACAGGAAACTGCTTGAGCTCTGTAGGGCTGGGTGGAAGAGAATTACCAAGGAAGGACCCCCCATATTTAGAATGAGCAGACTTGAATAAAAATTCTGACTCTTACCATTTACTATCTATGGGACCTTGAGTAAATCACATCTCCCTGACCCTCAGTTTACCCTTCTGTAAAATAAAGGGATTGGGCTAGGTGGTCTTTGAAGTCCCTTCCCATTGTAAGTCTATGACTTTGATCTCTATGGGCCTCAAGTTTTCCATCTGTAGAATGATAGGGTTGGACTAGATGGTCTTTGAAGTCCGAAGGAAATGATTATTAAATAATCAATTATTGAGGAGATCTGGGGTCTTTTTCCTTTTTCCTACTTCCTCACTTAAAGTCCAGTCTTTCAAAGAGATCTCCAACTTTGCCCCCAAAATTTACCCCACTTAGACCATCATATCTAGATGGAGTAGTTGCCCACCTGACTAGAAAAACTTTACAAATGTAATCTGAGTGAATTCCAGCCCACTGTGTTCTACTCAGTTTTGGGAATGGGGGGAGGGGTTAGATACTTTGTCTAGATTGCTCAAGGCTGGAGATGGTCTGACAGTAAGTGACACAATCAAAGTTAGGTCCCCTAGACTCTGATTGAACTAGGTCTACCTCTCATTATAATATTCATTCTTCTCATTATTTGTTAACCAATCAGAGTTAATTGATGCCTATTGGGAAAACTCACTCTTGCAAGAGCATATAAGCATCAAGAACCCAATATAATCCATCTTTGGTTTCAGAAAGACAGCCAAATGACCCTTTTATTATTTATCTTCTAGCCATAATTAACAAAATGACTGTTACTTACCCAGAAACTATATCTCTCAAACTTTTCATACAACACAAGTACCTTCTCACCTTAAGGCTATGACTTTGACCACCATGGATCTCATTTTCCTCATGACTAAAATGAAGGGGTTAGACTAGATGGCCTTTGAGGTCCCTTCCCATCTTAAGTATATGCCTTTGACTTCAATGGGCCTCAGTTTCTTCATGTGTAAAATGAAGGGGTTGCATTTAAAGATCCTTGAGTTTCCTTCTGTCTCTAGAGCTGTACTCCAATGGACTCCAGATAGCATGCTCTCCATTTTTTCAGAGGAAATAACAGAAGCTCAAGGAGGCAAAGGGAGTAAGTGTTTGAGGGATGATTTGAATCCAGGTCTTCCCAGTTCTAAGCCCAGAACTCTATTTCCATGGCTCTAGACTGCTACTTTCTGAGGCAGGGAACCGAATCCTGGCTCTTGAGCTCACTTTCCCTACAAGAGAAAGCCAGTGACTTGGGGGTCATTTCAAGCAGGGGAATTCCTTGGAGCTAGGAAACTTGGATGGAAGTTTGATCTCCTTATGAATCAAAGATGCTTAGAACAATGGGCCTGAGTCACATCCTCTCTAACCCCATAAGAGCTCAGGCACCACATTAGCCAGATGGTTTGATCCTCAACTCAGATTTTCAGATGTGAATGGAAGCAGGAAAAGCATCACTTCCCAGAGGATTGACGGTACTTTGTTTATAACTTCCAAGTGCAAACCCTGCAAAGCCAGTAAGAATCAAGAGCTCTTCCTGGGGATATAGCCTGCTTTGTCATTTTGCTTAGGTCATACAATCCAGGACTGGCATGCAAACAATTTCAAATCCTGGTTTACCCTTGACTAAAGTCTCAGGATGTGAACTAACCATCCAAGACACCCAAATACATTCGTAACCTAGAGCTGCCCTCCCTTTCTCAGACTACACTCCCTTCTCAGCATCTATATTCGAGACAAACTCAACTACTCTCTCTTCCCCATAAATATATCTCATGGCATGGACCCTATTTTACCTAAGACTTAACTAAGTCTAAGCACAGTGCCTGGCACATAGTAGGTGCTTAATAAATGCCTATTGATTGATTAATTAATAATGTATCTAAGGGTTAGCATAGTAGCTGCACGTAGTAGGTGCCTGATAAATACTTACTGAGTAATGGTGTCTAAGACTTAGCACAGTGGCCTGGCATATAGTAGGTGCTTAATAAATGCTTATTGATTGGCTAATCATGTATCTAAGGCTTAGCACACTACCTGGCACATAGTAGGTACTTACAAAACTCATATTGATTAATTGACCAATGATGTATCTGAGGCTTAGCACACCATTATAGTAGGTGCTTACTATTTATTGGTTGATTGGTTGTCTACCTCAAATGCCCCTAATACAGCAGCAGGACACGGTATAGGCACTCACTCAATAGATGTTTGCTGATTGAATGATTAATTGACTGATTCTGCCTTTGCTCATGCTGTTCCCTTAAGAGAAAATGAGATATGGTGGAGAGAAAGCTGAATTTGGAGATGGAGGACCTGAGTTCGAATCTAGTTTCTGACCCTTGTTACCTGTGTGATCTTGGCCAAACCACTTGACCTCAGTTTCCTTATCTGCAAAATGAGAGGATCAGACTTGAAAACCTCTAAGATCCCTTCCAGTTCTGACTCGATAACACTATTTTGGGAGCGTGAAGACCTGGATGTCATGTTCTGGCTCTGGTATTGATTTGTTCTAGGACTTAGAGAAAGTCGTTTGACCTCCATGGGCCTCAGTGTCCCTATCTGTGCACAACAAAAATATACAGGAAGTTAAAAGAGATGCACTCTAAAATTCCAGCTCCAACGTTCAATGATTGCGTGGATGGAATGAGTTCCTCCTTTTTCTTCAAAGCCCAAATCAAATGCCACCTCATCTAGGAAATGGTCCTTAACATAGGCTAAGCAGGCAGGCTGGTCATGTACCCAGAGTTGGAATCAAATGAGACCCTTGGACCCTATCAGCTAACAAAAAAGAGGTTTCTTTGGCCATTGAAGGAGGACATTCAGAGCAGAGAAGAGCTATTCAGTGACGACATAATTGATTCGGGTGAGCATAGCTCCTTATGTTTCTTTTCTCTTTCTTTCTTCTTTTGGAGGCAATCAGGGTTAGGTGATTTGCCCAGGGTCACACAGTTAGTAAATGTCTGAGGATCGATTTGAACTCAGGTCCTCCTCCTGACTTCATGGCTGGTGATCTCTATACTACCTAGCTGCCATGTAATATACTCCTCTGTATAAATGTGTGTTTTATAGCTCTCTAATAAACTTGGGTAATATTATATATTCTAAACAATTGAGTCTTATACCCTTCTAGTTTGTATGTGCCATGTCCTAACTAGATTCTGTGCCTATCCCAGTGCCTAGAATGGGATTCTGAACATTGTAGACCATTAAGAAATATTTATTGAGTAAAAATAATTTGAATTGAACCAAACAAGATAATGGCTTGCATCCTCATTTCTATTTTCCATAATGGTAAATTCTGAATAAAATGAAGACATTCTGAGTGATTTATGCTAAGTGCATTATATGTTTGTTAGTCTCTCTCAGGAGTATTCCAATGGGATATAGCTCTCCAAAGTTCCCCAATTAGCTGCTATGCAAAGTTGCTGTTACTCTTATCCTTCATTCCTTTTGAGAGCTACAAATGAAAATTAGCAAATTATTTTTTTCTAATCTTGAAGATTTGTTTTCTCTTTCTCTCTCCAAAGGGTCCAAGGGATTGGAATAAATTTCATCCAGACAAGAAACAAAAAGAAATTTGTCAAGATGTTGTATACTACTAGTAGTTCATAAGAATATTCTCATATAAATGATTCGGAGAGGTTTTTGAGGGAGATGCCAGACCTTTCTCTGAGAGCCCCTTAACATACGGTGATTTCTTATTGATCCGATATTATGTCAAGTGTAGTTTTGTCCATTAAAAGTGGTTTCATCTCACCAGAATGATGAAGCAATCTCTGAAAGTTCCCACTAGTCTTATGGGTCAATGAGTCTATGAACTGTCCTCCATCTCTCCAAATGAGTTTACATCATCCCATATCTTTAAAAGCAATAGAAATGGAGTCTTAAGAAATGAATATAAACACACAAGGGACAAAATAATGGATTGGTTTCAACCTGTTATCCCCCTCAACATAAAAATATCAATTGCCTCATTGGCTCCAATATTTGTATTTCTCTAATTTGGGGCAATGTTCTCCCCCAAGGGAGAGCAGATAGCCCCTATGGAATTACATCAGTATTACTTGAGTAACAATATATAATTCATCTCCCATTTGCTGAACTGTGTTAGTGAAGGCTTATTGCTCTCTACAGGAGACTAAGTTTAGATCAGCAAGTTTCTTCTTTGGACACATAAAGAGCAATCAGCATTCTGAAGCTGCAGGAAGTGGCTTAGGCAGAGATAACCGTGAAGTCCAAGTAGCAACATGTATCGTGTCCTTGGATGTGAGGTACACATGTAAAAAGGGCTGGGTTTTCTCCTCTTTTAGGTGACCTTGAAGGAAAAGTGAAATGGCTTGACAATTTCCAAAAGTTTCGGCACCTCCAGGAGATCATAGTGTGGCCTCCACTTTGGGATCGAGATAAAAGGTTCTTCATACCAGAGGTATGCCCACTGGGATTGATGTCCCTTCTTGTGAGTTTGTCTTTCTAGGGAAAAATTCTCCATTAGTCTCCTTGCTACCAAGGAGTGAAATGGACAGGACTGTCCCCAGGAATTTCTATACCCAGGCAAGCATCCCAAATCATGTCTAAGGCATGCTACATGAAAGATACTCTCGTTGGCTGATGTGGGACATCACATCATTATTGGAAAACAGGGATTGGGAAGCAATGTGGTATAGTGAAAAGATAACTGATTCTGAAAGTAGAGGACCTGAATTCAAACCCTACTTCTATATCTTAGTACCTGAGAGCCATAGGCAAGTTTTTAACTTCCCTGGACTTCAATTTCCTCATCTGTAAAATTAAACTATTGGATCAGATCAAGGTTCATAACCTGGGGTCCAGAAACTTGTGTTTTTTTCTAAAATAATCTGAAACATATATTTCAATATAATTTGTTTCCTTTTTATTTCTATTTATTTTGTTTTATGAATTTAAAAACAAGATTCTGAGAAGGGGTCCATAAGCTTCACCCAACCATGACTCACAGGTATCTGTGGCACACACAAAAAGTTAAGAATCCCTGGACTAGCCAGTTTCTGAAGACACTCTAGCTCTATGGTCTTCTGTCCTCTGGCATAATGTCACTGCTAGGGAACTGGCCACAGAGGGTTGAATGGGGGAGGATCCCACTGTAGCAAACCAAAGCACTTCAAGTGCTGCCAGCACCCTATAAATATGGCACCCTGGAATAAAGACCCAGGTGCCCTGTCCTAGTTACAATTCTGCAGGAGAGAATTCTGGGCCAGTAGTATGACTTCCATTTAAAGGTTATCTTGTATAGAGAGCTTATATATTATGCTTATACGCAGAGAGCTTATAGGCTTTATTGAATGTGTGTTTCTTTCTGGATTTATAAGACCACTGATCAACAGTCCCCAAAAGATGACATTTGTAAAGCACAGTGTCTGGTATTCAGTAGGCACTTAATAAATTCTTATTCCCTCCCCCCTTCCCCTTCCAGAATATCCCAACGTGCATGGTTTGGTATCACCCTAGCTTCAGTTTATGTGGTTGGTGTGTTCCTCTTCTACAGGCTTTATATGAGTCTCTCTCTTGTTTTTGAAGTGCCTGAAACACATTTTTAAGGAACACTTGGCAGAAAACATCTTGTCACCAGCCAACAGACACCTCCTTCATGAGGGGAAGTTGACTCTTGCAGGTAATGAACTGTTTTCCTTAAACTGCCAACACTTTCTATTTTGGAGCTGGTAAGAAAATCTGGTTTCTTGGTTTGGTCTCCATTTGAGGAAGAAGAGAGATAGAGCCTGGGCAGCTAGGTGGTGCCATAGTGCACAGAGCACTAAGGCTGGAGTCAGGAAGACCCGAGTTCAAATGCAAACTCAGATGCTTAGTAGCTATGTGACCCTGGACAAGTCCTATAACCCCGTTTGCCTCAGTTTCCTCATCTGTAAAATGAGCTGGAGAAGGAAATGGCAAAACACTCCAGTATCTTTGCCAAGAAAATCCCAAATGGGGTCACGAAGAGTCAGACATGACTGAAAAACAAGAAATAGAGCCTACCTGTTTCTCTCAGAGAGATGCTGGGTAATCAATCCACTGAAACTGGAGTCAGGAAGACCTAAGTTTAAATCTCACCCCCAACATTTGTAGTTGTCTTCCTCAGTTTCCCCATCTGTACAATGAAAAGGGAGGTAGACTCACTGTTCTCTAAGGTTCCTTCCAGCTCTCAATCTCTCATCTGATGAATTGAAATCCAGCACTTTGTGGAACTCTGAGGATTCAAATCTCATCTTAGATATTTACTAGCTGTGTGACCCTGGGCAAGTCACTTAGCTTTTCTGTGTCTTAATTCTGTCAAGTGTGAGGATTGGACTTGATGGCATCAAAGCTTTCTTCACCACCTCATTCTGCCTTTTAAAAAAAAATTTGACCTGCATTGATTCCTTTGATTATAAATCTCCAATTTTCCTTGGATATTAGATATTAAAAGAAAACAGGGGAAAAAAGTTTAGAAAAATAGCTACTACATTAACAGCTATATCTTAGTTCACTGTTCTTGCAGTGAGGGGGGAGAAACAGGGACCTAAAGATAGCCTTTGGGACTTGGAATAACCTGGTGTTAAATCCTGTGTTGAGCTTCCTGCAAGAGTCCTAAGTCAGGACTGAGAAGCCGACAGAATCTGACCAGCTGTGGGGGACCATGACCACTGGGGACCTCAGGAGGGCGTTGGCCTTTGATGTCTACAGGTCCTCTTAAAAAAAATAATAGGGCTGTAGCAAGAGAAAGTTCTGAAAGTGAAAGAAATAACACCTAATAAAAGTCTGGGAAGATTCATTGCTGATTTTCTGGTTTGCACCAATTCAGACCTTCGGTGGTGAAGAGTGTGACCACTTCATCCCTAGGTTTAATAAATGAATTGAAAGAGCAGGAGTTTTACAAGCCTGAAAGAACAAAATGAATTTTCAAAGATTTCTTCTTTAATGTGATAGTTAATAGGGATGATCTCAAGGGTTAGAAAGACCACACAGACTGGCTGTGTGATCCCAGACAAGTCACTCTAAGGCATCTCTCTGATATTCTTAAATTACAAAGAAAATTCACTCAGACAATGAAATCACAGGTTCAGACCCCTTCCCTCCCTTCCCCCAATTATATCTCTTCAATTCATTTTATCCTTGCTGGCCTGACTACCTGATCATTAACCTTTCAACATTTCCCTCCAAACATTCCTGACTTGGGGATCCTCCGGTCTCCTCTGAGTTTCCTCTTTGTTTCTTGAAGACGTCTAGCATTTCTTGAAATGTAAAAAAAAACAAAAAAAAACACTTCAATTTTTGTTTCTAACACTGTACTTCCTTGTTAGCATTTGTATTCAGTTAATCCTATTTTAACAACAACAAAGCAAACAAACACACAAAAATGTTCCCCCTGCAAAGGCCTCATGGAAAGGAGGGAGCCAGCCACAGAGCCAGGAAGACCTGGCTTCACATCCAGCCTCTCATACATTCTGGTTGTGTGACTCAGGACACATCCTTAACCCCTCAGTGACCTGATCTGAGGGATTCCTTTTTCTTTGTCTCCTTTCATTGTTATAGGTAACATTTCTAGCACAATGTTAAATAACAGAGGGGATCATGGCCATGCTTGTTTCACCCTGATTGTGCTGGGAAGGCTCCTTTTTAGCTTATCCCAATTATAGATAATGCTTGCTGATACTGTTAGATAACTATTACTTGTCATTTTAAGGTAAGATCTACTTATTCTTATACTCTCTAGTGTTTTTAATAGAAATAGGTGCTATGTTTTGTCAAAGGCTTTTTCTGCACACATTGAAATAATCATATGATTCCTGTTGTTTTTGTTATTAATATGGTCAATTATACTGACTGTTTTCCTAATATTGAACCAGCCCTGCATTCCTGGTATAAATCCCACCTGGTTATAATGTATGAGCCTTGTGATATATTCCTATAATCTCTTCACTAGTATTTTATAATTTTGCATTCAATATTCATTGGGGAAAGTGGTCTATTACTTTCTTTAGCTGTTTTGACTCTTCCTGGTTTAAGTATCAGCACCATAAAAGGAATTTGGCAGGACTCCTTCTTTGCCTATTTTTCCAAATAGTTTATATAGTATTGGGATTAATTGTTCTTTAGATGTTTGGTAGAATTCGTTTGTGAATCCAGATGGTCCTAGCGATTTTTTTCTTGGGAAGTGATGGCACGTTCAATTTCTTTTTCTAAGATTGGGTTATTTAGGTATTTCATTTCTTCTCTTATTAATCTGGGTAATTTATATTTTTGTCGATATTCATCCATTTCATTTAGATTGTCAAATTTATTGGCATACAATTGGGCAAAATAACTCCTAACAATTGTCTGAATTTCCCCTTCATTTGTGGTGAATTCAGCCCTTTCATTTTTCATACTAGTAATTTGATTTTCTTCTTTCCTTGTTTTAAGCAAATTAACCAATGGTTTATCTATTTCAGTGTATTTTTTCATAACAACAGCTTCTAGTTTTATTTATTAGTTCAATGGTTTTCTTACTTTCAATTTTATTAATCTTTCCTTTAATTTTCAGGATTTCTGATTTGGTGTTTAATTGGGGATTTTTAATTTGTTCTTTTACTAGTTTTTTTTAGTTGTATGCCCAATTCATTAATCTTCTTTTTCTCTATTTTGTTGATGTAAGCAATTAGAGATATAAATTTTCCCCTAAATACCACTTTGGCTGCATCCCATAAATTTTGGTACATTGTCTCATTGTTGTCATTTTCTTTAATTAAATTATCTATTATTTCTATGATTTGTTCTTTCACTTACTTTTTTTAGGATTAGATTATTTAATTTTCAATTAATTTTTAATCTCTCTTTCCATCGTCCATTATTGCATTGCATTATGATCCGAAAAGGGTGCATTTACTATTTCCACTTTTCTGCATTTGGTTGTGAGGGTTTAATGTCCTAATACATGGTCAATTTTTGTGTAAGGGCCATGTACTGCTGAGAAAAAGGCATATTGCTTTCCATTCCCATTCAATTTTCATCAGAGAGTTATCATATCTAACTTTTCCAGAATTTTATTCACCTCCTTAACTTTTTCTTGTTTATTTTTTGGTTAGATTTATCTAGTTCTAAGAGGGGAAACTTGAGGTCCCCCACTAGTATAGTTTTATTATCTATTTTCTCCTGTAACTCATTCAACTTCTCCTTCAAAAATTTAGATGCTATATCATTGGGCACGTATAGGTTTAGTATCGATATGACTTCATTGTCTATGGTACCTTTTAGCAAGATATAGTTTCCTTCTTTATCTCTTTTAATTAGATCTATTTTTGTTTTTACTTTGTCTGAGATCATGATTGCTACCCCTGCTTTCTAGGCTTCAGCTGAAGCATAACAGATTCTGCTCCAGCCCCTTACCTTTACTCTGTGTGTATCTCTCTGTTTCAAATGGGTTTCTTATAAACAACCTATTGTAGGATTCTGGTTTTTAATTCATTCTGCCATTTTATGGGTGAGCTCATCCCATTCACATTTACAGTTATGATAACTTACTATGTATTTCCCTTCATGGTAGTTTTTGCTTGTTTATCCCCCTTTCGCTCTCTTACTCCCCACCCTTTGCTTCCTCATAAGTGCTTTACTTCTGATCACTGCCTTCCCCAATCTATGCTCCCTTTTATCAGTCCCCCCTCCCCCTTCCACTATCCCCATCCCTTTTGACTTCCTTACAGGGTAAGATAGATTTCTATATCCAACTGAGTGTGTGCGTTATTCCCTCTTTGAGCCAATTTTGATGAGAATTAGGTTTAAATTTAGCCCATTCCCCCTATCTTTCCCTCCATTATAAAAGCTCTTTCATGGCTCTTTTATGGGGAGTAATTTACCCCCATTCAATCTTCCCCTTCCTTTTTCTTTCAGTGTAATTTTCTTTTTCACCCTTTATTTTGTTTTTTGGTGGGAATCATCCCATTAAAGTCACCTCATATCCACACCCTCTGTCTATATATATTCCTTCTAATTGCTCTTATTGTAATAAGAGTTACAATTTTAAATTTTACAAGTTTTAATTTACAAATTTAAAATGCTAAGAGTTGCAAATGTTATCTTGCCATATAGAAATATAAACAGTCTAACCTTATTGAATTTCTTATGTTTTCTCTTGTTTCTTTTTAACCTTTTTATATTTCCCTTGAGTCTTGTATTTGGAGATCAAATTTTTTTATTCAGCTCTAGTCTTTTAATAAGAAATGCTCAAAAATCCTCTATTTTATTAAATGTCTATTTTTTTCCCCTGAAAGATCATATTCACTTTGGCTGGGCAGGTGATTCATGGTTGTAATCCTAACTTCTTCGCCTTCCAATATATCATATTCCAAGCTTTATAGTTCTTTAATGTTGAAGCTGCCCAATCCTGTGTAATCCTGACCATAGCTCCGTTATATTTGAATAGTTTCTTCTTGGCTGCTTGGAATACTTTCTCCTTGATCTGTGAGCTCTGGAATTTGAATATGATGTTCCTGAGAGTTTTCATTTGGGGATCTCTTTCAGGAGGTGATTGACAGATTCTTTCAATTTCTATTTTACCCTAAGGTTCTAATATATCAGGGCAGTTTTCTTTGATGTTTCAATTTTCTTTGAATTTCTTGAAAGGTGTTACCCAGGTTTTTTTTTTATCATAGGTTTCAGGTAGTGCCATAATTCTTATATAATCTCTCCTAGATCTATTTTCTAGGTCAGTTGTTTATCCGATGAGAAATTTCATATTTTCTTCTACTTTTTTATTTTGTTTTATCACATCTTAATGTCTCATAGAGTCGTTAGTATCCACTTTTTCAATTCCAATTTTTAAGGAATTATTTTCTTCAATGAGCTTTTGTACTTCCTTTTCCATTTGGCCAGTTCTATTTTTTAAGGAGTTATGTTACTCATTAAATTTTTGTATACCTGTTCCCATGCTATTGACTATTTTTTTCATGATTATCTTGCACTACTCTCATTTCTTTTCCCAATCTTTCTTCTACTTCTCTAATTTGCTTTTTAAAATCCTTTTTAAGCTCTTCCAAGGATTCTTTTTGGGCCTGAGACCAAACTACATTTTTCTTTGAGGCTTCCCTTGTGGCTATTTCAACACTATTGTCCTCTGCTAAAATTATGCCTTGATCCTCCCTGTCACCACAGTAACTTTCTATAGTCAAGCTCTTTTTTTGTTTGTTTTTGTTCATTTTTTTCTGCCTTTTTTTTGTGACTTGATGTTTTTATGTGAGAGTTGGGCTCTGGTCCTGCACTGTCCCAAGCTTTTGGTGCTGGGGCTCTGGGTCTTACTGCTGGCTTTCACTAGCTTTCGGGGTTTAACTACTTGCTTTCTCTGGAGGGTAGCTTCCTTTCTGGCTTGTACTAGGGGTTGAAGGTCTCCCTGTTGGCCTCCTCTGGTTCTGGGGTTTAGCTGCTGGTCTGCCTCAGGGTGGGGCCCTGCTTCTGGGTTGCTATGAAAACAGGGTCTCTGGGCTTGTAGGCCCCAGGGGCAGGGTCTTGCTTTTGGCCAACCACAGGGTAGGGCTTTACTACTGGTCAGCAATGGGGTCAAGGCCTTTCCGGTGCCATGTGCTGGGATGGAGCCTTGCTGAGCTGCACAAACTGCTCACTTGTTTAGGGGGCTGCTGGTTTGCAGAAGGGCTGGGCCTCACTGGTGGGTTGCCCCAGGTTTGGGCCCTTGCTGTTGTCCCCCTGGCTGTAGCTGCTGCTCTTGGCCCTTGTCCCCTCCCACCCCAGTGAGACAGATCTTTCCTTCAGTGCTGATAAGCTTTTTCCCTGCTCCTAGACTAATTCTGAGTCAGTTCTCTAGTTGCTTAGAAGGGAATTTGGGAGGTCTTCAGAGGGTTCCTTCCTCACTCTTCTATCTTGGCACTAGAAGTCCTCTAGAGAATTTAGACTTTTCTAAATTAGAACCACAAATTCAGAGCAGGAAAGGACTTTAGACATTATCTAGTACAACCCTTCATTTGACAGATTGGGAAACTAAGGTTAAGAGAGTTTAAGCACTTTTCAAGTCATACAGGCAGTATGGGGCCAATGAGGGATTTGAACTCAGGACCTCTGGATCCAAAGTCAGTGTCCTTTTCTACTCTATCACACTGCCTCCTTTTTTTAGAGATAATATAGATGAGCTAACTTCCCTTCCCTGGCTAAATACAGTGACCACATCATCTGTTGCAAATATAAAATGCAAACAGCACACAAATTTGAGCAGCTGGAGGTTTTAACCACAAAATATTGTGTTTTCCATGATGCTGAGGATGCAGACCTATTTCCAGATGGCCCTATTGTGAGTCCTGCCGGAGGGATTTTGCTTCAGAGATTTTCTGAGACTGAGACTCTGCTGTCTAATATTTTTTATAAAAATAAAATTATGGATATCTTTTATTTTTCATCATCTTTATATATTTGTATATATAAATATGTATATATGTATACATGTATTTAATGCTTCCTATGTGCTAGGTACTTTATAATCATTATCTCATTTGGTCCTTAAAGCAACTCTGGCAGGTAGGTGCTATGATTATCCCCATCTTGTTGTTCAGTTGTTTGCAGTCATTTCTTATTCTTTGAGACAGCTTTTGGAGTTTTCTTGGCAAAAATACTGGAGTGGTTTGCCGTTTTCTTCTCCTGTTCATTTTACAGATGAGGAAACTGAGGTAAACAGGGTTAAGTGACTTGCCCAAGGTCACACAGCTATTAAGCATCTAAGGCTAGATTTGAGCTCAGATCTTCCTGACTTTGGGCCTAGTGCTCTATCTACTGAGCCACCTACCTGCCCTCAGGGAATCAGCAGAATTTCTCCTAGTATCCCCCTCCTTCACTCTCCTGGCCATCCCATAACAAAGAATATTTTTAAATTGTTCTGTAAATTTTTCAAGTAACAAACTTCTTTGCATCAATCATATTTGTCTTTTCAAATTGCATGATAATATTCCATTATTCATGAGCCACAGCTTTAGGAGAGGGAAACACAAACAGATACTGTCTTTTCATCAAGGGCTTCCTTCAGATGTAAGCTTAGTGGTGGAATCTCTGGGTCAAAGGGCTTGGACAATTTAGTCACTATATTTGCATAATTCCAACTTGCTCCCTACAATGGTTATAATGTTGCACAACTCCACCAACAATGCACCAGTGTGCCTGTCTTCTTACAGTCCCTTCAATACTGACCATTCTCATCTTCTGTCACCTTTGCCAAATTGCTGGGTATGAATGTAGTAAAACCCCAGGGCTGTTGTGATTTGCACTTTTCTTATTATTAGTGTTTTCTTTCGTGTGGTTGTTAACGATTTTTGATTTTTCTTTGGAGAAGCGCCAATTCATACATTTTGACCATTTATCTACTGGCAAATGGCTAATTAATATCTCTTAGTTATCTATATATCCTAGATACTAAACTCTTAGCTGAAAAATATAATACAAAGATTTTGCCCCATTTGCTTCCCTTCTTAACCTAGATCCATTCATTCTATTCATGCAAAAGTTTTATAATTTCATGTAATTATAATTCTCTATTTTACTTTTTGTAATTTGTAATTGTCTTTATTCCTTGTTTGGTTAAGTCAATTGCCCATTCTGATGGAACTTGTTTATATGGTGCGATTCCTTACTTACTGATTCAAAACTACCAGAAATGTGATGTTGGAATCCAATGAAATACACCCTCACTATTAATAACCAAAATCACAGGTAGAGTGACTTTCTAGCTGGGTACCAATATGGATGCAGAAAAGACTGGTGATAGTGTCCTAAAGTATGGATCAAATCTCTCCAGAAGTAAATAAATGTTGTGCCATGTCTGAAAAACAGAAGTAAGCTCTAACAAAGGCATCCTGTTACATAGATGAGTGAGGTCATTCGTCTGTCAACCTGAGACTCTCCATTGCACGTATCTTGCTTTGTGAGCTAAAAGATACACATATATAAGAAGAATCGATGATGGGGATTTCTTGTGTGGGAACTTCTTCCACCAGCATAGATAGCAACTCACCAACCAATATAGATAAATAAATCCCAGGGTCATTGAGGTTGAGTGATTTCCCCAAGGTAACAAAGCTAGTAAGTAGCAAAAGTGAGATTTGAACTCAGGTCTTCAAGTGTGGAAACCAGACCTCAAAGAAGCTAAGGGACTTGTCCAAAGGAATACAGGGACTAAGTGGCAGAATCTAGATCCTCTTACTCCAAATATTCACTCCAATATTCCATCCATTCCATTCCATCCATTCCATCCATGACACACTCCCTCTGCTACCTAGGACATGGGATGGGATGAAAGGAGATCTGTAAAAGAAACGGAAGTTCCCATTAGGAAAGTCCTTGTGCCAATACAGATCGGCTTCTCCTCTGCAAGTTTTGGTCTCAAAGAGTTACCTGCAGGCACTGAGGAGTTGAGTGACCCACCCAGTGTTACACAGCCGGTATACATCTCAGAGGAAGAATTTGGGATCAACAAAAACATACTTTAAATAAAAGCTTATGTTCCTGTTTCTTGCCCCACCTCTCCCTTCCCTCTCTTTCCTCAGAGAGCACCAGATTCCTAGATGTCTACCTGTTTCTGTTTGATGACTTCCTATTAATCACAAAAACAAAACACAACAAAAAGGTAATAAGCTATTTCTCACTTTACTGAGTTGTTATTTTTTTCTTTTAAATAAGTATCTGTGGTGGTGGTGGTGGTGGTGATTTTTAAACAGAGATACAAAAGTTTTCACACCATTGAGTCTAACCCCCTCATATTACAGACAGGGAAACCGAGGCTGAGGAGATAAATGCAGTTTTCAGTTCTGTAGCTCGAAATCAGCAAAACAGATATCCAATCTATCCAGGATTTCCAAACTACCATGATTAATTTGTGGAACATGGTGGTATTCACCAAAGAGGAGAACCCAGAGTACCGGGGTAGGGGGTTGGAGGGGGAGAGAGCTGCTAGGTGGCACAGTGGATAGACCACTGGCCATGGAGTCAAATCCAGCCTCAGACACTTGATACTTACTAGCTGTATGACCCTGGGTCAGTCGCTTAACCCTGATTGCCCAAAAAAAAGAGTACCCTGGAGTATTCTGCAAAGAAGTGATGGAGAGGTAGAGGGCAGGTGGAATGGGCTCACCTAGGGCCACCATCTATCAGCTTATTTTAGCTAACTGTTCTTAGTAATAGGTGTTAAGCTCTATTATTTCTTTCACCAGCACACACAGCAACTCATAAATAGCTTAGTAGATAAATCCCAAGGAGTTGGCTGAGGGTCATCAGGGTTGAGTGACTTGCTCAAGGTAACATAGCTAGCATGTGGCAATGGTGGGATTTTAACTTGGGTCTTCAAGTGTTGAAACTGGACACCTGTTGCCAAAGGACCATTTTCTAAATTCTATCCTGGGGCAGAGTCTTGCTTTCCTGAGGGCTCTACAGAAATACCAAGGGAGGAAATAAGCATTTATAAAGTGCCTACTACGTGCCAAGAACTATGCAAAGTGCTTTTTACAATTATCTCATTTGATCCTTACAACAGCTCTGGAGGATAGTTGCTATTATTATCACCCCATTTCACAGATGAGGAACCTGAAGCAAACAGGTTTAAGTGACTTGCCCAAGGCTCACATAGCTAGTAAGTGCCTGAGATTTGAGCTCAGGTCTTCCTGACTCCAAGCCCAGCACTCAATGCACTGTCATCAACTGCTTCAGAAGAGGTGCCTTTTACAGAAAAGGTAATTATGTTGAGAGCCAGGAGGTAAATGTTGAGCCTGATGCCCAATTACAGCTTTTTAATTCTATTCCCAATCAGCACTGGTTGGCAGAGCTAGTGAGTCAGGCTTTTTAAACCAAGGCAGGACAAATGTACAGTAATTAGGGTGGTTTCCTACCCACCCCAGCTTCATATGCCAAAAGCATTCCAGATCAAGGATGGGAGTCCTTGTTTTTAATTTGTCTGTTTCTCAACCTTCCTAGTAGAATTAAGACAATGAAGAGCAGGGCCTGATTACAGTTTTTGTCTCCATATTCTGAAATGCCCAAGAGTGTAACATGTAGTAATTGCTTGATAAATATTTGTGCAATTGAATGGAATGGGATTGATTGAATGGAACTGCTGAAGACTCTTTAATTGGTCTTTTTTCTGGCACCAATTAACTTGAGATAACAAAGATCTCCTGTACTTGATTTTCTAGGGCACATGTATTAGGTTCAGGACTTCAAAGAAAAGAGACGGCCACATCTACCTAAAACTCAGTTTTTGTTGTTAATGTTGTTCAGTTGTGCCTGACTCTTCATGACCCTATTTGGGTTTTCTTGGCAGAGATACTAGACTGGTTTGCCATTTCCTTCTCCAGCTCATTTTACAGATGAGGAAACTGAGGCAAATAGGGTTGAGTGACTCACCCAGGGTCACACAGCTAGTAAGAGTTTATTGAATAACATACACCAGCTGATGGGGTGGAGTCTATTACCATTATCCCAACCACTGACCCAGTCACTCCTTTGAGCTTCACCTTGCCCACAATATAGTTACAAAAAAACCCCAAAACACTTTTGCTCACTTCTGTGTTAATTGCTGCCTTTTGCCTGCTTGAGCTGCTAACACAATTGTTCTAGGACCATTTCATTTTCTGTATTCCTTCTCCACTATTTTCTCTTTCTTCTATCTTCTGTGTTCGTCTTTCAAAAATCCAAACACCCTACAAGCTGTTTGCACCCAGCACACATCTCTCATTTGTAATCCTGTTTCTTCTGGGACCCTGCTGTTCCATTCAATTACCATTTTAATATAAAGAACCTTCTTAAATCATTTCGTGTGTTTATAGGAAGCTGACTGGTGTCATGGAAAAACCATTGGACTGGCAGTTAGGGGTGGCCATGAAAAGTTCCTTCTCCATCTGTGGGACTCAGTTTCAACTGTAAAGCGAGAGGGCCCAGCTATATGATGTCTGAGGTCCTTCCTACTCCTAAAATTCTATTATTCCGTGGCATGAAAAAGGCTCTAATCTGACTCTCCTAAACATTGTAGACTTTTAATTACTACCAGTAGTCCAAGGAGGAGTGTCCTGTAATCAAATATGGTTTTGATATCAATAAAAGAAACTCATAGATGTCAGCCAAACATGTTAGTTTGCCAAAGAACTATACCCTGGAAAACATGGCAATATTTTCCTTCAGTCATCACCTCAAAAAAGATAGCATGGGATAATGCATAGAGAGCCAGCCTCAAGGCCAGCAAGATCTGGGTTCAAGTCCAAAGTCTTACACATACTGGCTGTGTGACCTTGGCAAGTCACTTAACCATTTTCTGTCTCAGTTTCTTCAACTGTAAAATGGAGATAATAGGGTTGTACAATGATCAAATGAAATAACATTTATAAAGAGCTAAGCACAGTGTTTGGCACATAGTAGGTGCTCATTCCTTTCCCCTGCTACCTCCCCCAACCAAGCCAATGAAATCACAGAAGTGGTCCCAAGTCTATGGCCACCTCAAAGAGATTGAAAATCAGAAAGTCCATAGTTTTATTTGTCCAGCTGCCAGACTCCTGCCTAAAAAAGAAAGACAGGCCTTCAGGGATAGATGGAACAATTAGTAGGAGGCAACTGGTTGATGAAACCACAAGGTCCCTCAGGGAGTGAAGTATTTACATAGCTTGACCCTGTTTTCTGACTCCAGTTTCAGGGTACACCAAGAATTTCCTGTCTGATTTCTATCTTCCCATTTAATAAAGCATCCCCAGAGCTTAAGCTGGGAGGTGAGAGAGGAGAAGAGGGGAGAAGCTCATGATCTCTTAGATAAAATGTCCTTTTGGAAGGAAAAAGTGGGGTGACATCAAGGAAAGGAAACTATATCTTTAGGCAAGAAGATCTCAACCAGCTGCCTACCCTCCCCATTTTGATTAATTGGTTCCTTCCATATACCTGCCATTGCTCTGGGCCCTGGAAATACTGTGACCAAAAAAAAAAAAAATGAAACAGTGTCCTGCCCTCAAGGAGCTTATATTCTGTATGTATGGAAACCAGTGCAGTAAAGTGCATAATTTATGCAAAGGAATTTGACAAAAGGAGAGGACTAATCATTTCAGAGATTAGAAGGGTCTTTGGCAGAAGGCAGAACATGAGTTGAGCACTGAAAGGAACTGGGGCTCCAAGAGGTGGAGATGGAGGTGTGGAAGTGAGGAGATAGAGATGAGGAGGTAAAGAGGTGGAGGTGTGGAAGTGGAAGTAAGGAGGTAGAGGTGTGGAAGTGTAGAGGTGGAGGTGAGGAGGCAGAGGTGAGAAGAACATTCCAGCTATTGGGAACAGTCTGGTACCAATTAACCAGTTATTTCTATACAAAGGCATAGAGATACAGTGTCTGTCACATATGAGGGATAACAAGTAGACCCATTTATCTGGAATTTCAAGTACATGAAAGGGAGAACTTTAACAAGCAAGCTTTAACAGCAGATTGGGGCCAAACTGTAAAGGACTTTAAACGCAAACCTATGACATGCCAATGAGAGCCAAAACAAACTGGACCTTGAAAGAAGCATTATGGCCAAAATTTTCATGCCATGGAATCATCCATAAGCCATACCATTATTTTCTAGGCAAATTATTTGCTGTTCTCTTGTGCCGTTTTGCATTTCATTTCCATTATGCAAATTAGGATCATTTACATCTCTTTTAAATTGCCTCATCTCTTATTTTAAAAACGATTGCAATAATTTGCAGACTCTAGGGTCCAGAGTTTATCTGGAGTCTGTGCCATTTGTAGCATCCGTCGTGATTGGATCCCAAATGTAG
This sequence comes from Trichosurus vulpecula, assembly GCF_011100635.1. NCBI lineage: Eukaryota > Metazoa > Chordata > Mammalia > Diprotodontia > Phalangeridae > Trichosurus > Trichosurus vulpecula. The sequence continues at coordinate 221,814,172 of NC_050577.1, read as the reverse complement.
CTTGGCTGGATTCATTCCTTCCTTCTTCATCCTTCCATCTTACTCCAAAAAGGATCAAAATATTGGGAAGGGACACCTCAATCTTAAGTGTAATGGCGATGAAGATCCAGTAACCATGGGTTTCAAAAGTGAATGAATGAAGAATATTTTTTAATCCCTGCAAATGTCCATATGGCTGGCACTCTGTTAAGTGAGGAGGGCACAAAGGAAAGCCAAAAAGCAAACAAAAAGAAAAACAAAACACAATGACAAAAAGAGTTCCCTGCCCTCAAGGAGCTCACAGTCTAATGGGAGAGACAACATGCAAACAACTATGTACAAACAAGATATTGGCCAGCTACATTGGAGATAATCTCAGAGGAAAGGCTTTTTGTAGAGGGTAAAATTTTAGCTGGGATTTAAATTATTGGGAAATTATTTATTCTCAGGATCCAGGAGGACCATAGATAATATTTTGAGATGTCACCTAAATGGGGCTTTTTACAACATAAAGACATCATGGATTAGATCATGGTTTGTGTTTTATTTTGAATTTATTGAATAATTTCCTCCTTTTCTTTCAGAAACTTGGGGGTTCAGACGCAAGTTTAGTCTGTCCTTCCCTTACCCCTGAGCTACAGGGGATGATTAAAGAAGGTGGTTCTTGTACAGTACTCGATCAACCCATTCCTTTGGACCGGCTGGTGGTTAAAAATATTGACCCATTCCACATATCAGGTAGACTTCTCCTGCCTTTGTGGCACTGTTTCTGTTTGTCATCTAAGTTTCCCATTGCCCCATTAGTTAACAGCATATTGGCCGCACCCAAGTTTGACAGCTGCCATAATATGAATCATCATGTTACTGCATATAATTGGATTACATTCCCTTATAGAAAGAACTGGGCAGCCAACTGAGTTTTTCTTTTAATGCTAATGTGATTGACACATATTAGCATTAAAAGAAAAAGATACATCTTACAAGCCTTACAGGTTAGTCTGAGGAAAGAGAGTAGTAGTGAGGAAAGGGGAAGTTCTGGGATCTGTAGGTATACAAGTGTGAGGAATGGGAAAAAGAGGTGGATTAGGAGTCACTTAAACTGATATCGAATCCGGAATCTGATGCTTTAGGACCATAGGATCACTGATTTAGAGTCAGTCAGAGACCATCTTTTATTTTTCAATGACACCCAACTCTTCATGAAGCCATTTTGGGTTTTCTTGGCAAAGAAACTGGAGCGGTCTGCCATTTTCTTTTCCTGCTCATTTGACAGATGAAACAAACAGAGTTAAGCGATTTGCCCAGGGTTACACAGCTAGTAAGTGTCTGAGGCTGAATTTGAACTCCCAAAGTCAGGAAGACTCAAGTCCCAGCACTCTATGCACTATGGTGCCACCTAGCTGCCCCTAGAGGCCATCTAGCCAAACCCTTCAATTCAGAGACAAAGAAACTGAGGCTCAAAGAAATTAATTAATTGACTTGGCCAGGTTGGATAGCTAGTAAGTATCAAAGATGGGAATCTGAACCCAGCTGTTCCAGACTCGACATTCAGCATCACAGTTACTATGCCACATTGCCTAGTTTAATTAAGTTATTTCTCTTCTCTGGGCCTCATTTTTATCATTTGTCCTATAGGGGCTAAGGATGAAAAGTAGCATGGTGCTGTGAATGTTTCAGTGACGTAGAAATCAGGAAGTCCTGGGTTCAGCACTCTGTTCTGACTCATATTCTGTGACCCGGGACAAGTCCACTTATTTTTAGAATATGACCTTATTTATCTGAACTTACTGAGTCCAGGTAAGTCTGGGCCTGACTGTGCACTCTATCTTACTCTCTATAGTATTCTACCCACAGCATTTCTATTAGTCCAGCTTTGTCCAATGGGATTTAACACCAGAGTTAGCCACCAGGTGGTAAAAATTTTGACTATATAAACACATCCCTCTGGTAAGGAAGGCTTTGTAATCTACATCAACGGCAGCGGTGTCTGCACTGGACAAATCGCAAAGCCTTGATGGTTGAGATGGGACCCAATCTGGTTCAATAACCCAGATGAATGAGAGGGGATGGCTCTGGAGTGTTTTTCCTATTTATGAGAAGGGCTAGACAGGGAGGGAGTGGGGAGATAGCTACTCACTGTATGAGCTGATATACTTGGACCTCCCTAGCATATAAAAAATTCCAGGATGGTATAGGACTTTCCTCTGAGGACTTGGGAATTCCTTGTTTAAACTAGACCAAGATGGTCTAGATCAGGGGTGGGGAACCTGCAGCCTCCAGGCCACATGTAGCCCTCTAGGTCTTCAAGGGTGACCCTTTGATTGAATCCATACTTCACAGAACAAATCCCAATTTTGTAGAGGGCCCCTGGGACTCTAGATTAAACAGGAGACTTTAAAAAAAAAAGAGGACTGAGCAGCTAGGTGGCACAGTGAATAGAGCATGGACCCTGGAGTCAGGAGGATCTGAGTTCAAATCTGACCTCAGACATTTACTAGCTGTGTGACCCTGGGCAAGTCACTTTACCCTGATTGCCTCAAAAAAATGAGAACCAAATCAGTGAAGTTGAACCATCCCCATTCCCCAGGAGAATGGCCCTCAGACTGGTTTTTTTGGGGGGTTTGTATCCCCAGTACCCATCGACAGAAAGCACTGTATAGGAGATAGTGTCAGCCTCAGGAAATGGCTCAGGGAGCCCTGGGTTCAAGCCCTGCCTCTTACATTAGATGTGTCATTCTGGGCCTGTCAGTGGGCCCCCCACCCACCCACCCACCACCACAACTCCCGGCAAGTCTCTGAGACTCTCAGGTGCAGAGCAGATGCTGATATGTAGCGGAAGAAGGTTTCTTTACTTGTAAATTCCTACACCAGTGAAATCACAGATCTGGTCCAAGACAAAATCAACCAGCCATACCAATTAAACTACCAAAAAAAATTTGATAGAGCTGGAAAAAAATGACAACAAAATTCATCTGGAAGAACAAAAGGCCAAGAATATCAAGGGAATTAATAAAAAAAAGGAAGGTTGCTTGGCCATACCAGATCTACAACTATATTGTAAAGCAGTAATCATCAAAACCATCTGGTACTGGCTAGGAAATAGAGTGCTGGATTAGTGGAATAGATTAAGTACATAAGACACAGTAGTCAGTGACCATAGTAGCCTAGTGTTTGATAAACCCAAAGACCCCAGCCTCTAGGATAAGAACTCACTCTTTGACAAAAACTGTTGGGAAAACCAGAAAACAATGGGGCACAAAATAGTATAGACCAACATCCCAAAACAAAACAAACTAACCCAGTACCTTACAGTCAGCCAACAAATATTTATTAAATATTTACTATTTGCCAGGCACAACACTAAAACATAGGGGGTGTCAAGAAAAGCAAAAACAGTCCTCCCTGCTGTCAAGAGTATACTAGTGGGGGGCATCTAGGTGGCTCAGTGAGTAAAGCACTGGCCCTAGAGTCAGGAGGACCTGAGTTCAAATCCAACCTCAAACACTTGACACACCTACTAGCTGTGTGACCTTTGGCAATTCACTTAATCCCAATTGTCCTGCCTTCCCCCCTCAAAAAAATGATAATTTAAGAGAATCACCCAGAGTAACATGCCAGAACTGGGTCTTGAACATAGATCTGGATTACATTTCAGACTCCAAGACTAGTCCTCTATCCAATATACCATATTTCTCTTGCTCATGGTATACACAATAAATGTGATGAATTAAATTGGAGGGCATTGTATATAAGATGAGGAACCACATACCCTAGTCAGTAATTTACTTAATATTAGGCCAGTTAAGATTTTTGATCCATGTAAAAATAAGATTCTACAAGACGCGTTGGAAGCCATGAGAAGAAGAATTCAACCAGACTATCATAAGAACAAAGGTGATTCAATTCCTGGGCCTTGACTTTTAATGGAAATTGGTCATAATTGGTCACACTGGGACAACTGTGTACATACTCCCTTTTGTACCTTATTCATACGTAGCAACCCCTCCTTCTGCCATATTTCCACCCATTGGGTGTTTTTCTTTTTAATTCAGGAATGCTACTTCTTTCTCTTTTGTCTTCTCTCCCCTCCCAAGATTCCAGCTGATCAGACAGGATACATAACAAAAATGGACCCTTAGGTATATATGCTTCTCTACTCCATCATTTAGAAAGGCTATTTTGTAAATTCCCTTTGCTCCCCGAGAAAGCATCATGTCACCATGTTGTTCAAAATCTACCACTTACTTCAAATCAGAGATGAGACAGCCAATTACATTTTATAATGGAAATCAATATTCCCACTCAAAGTCAGTCCTGCTGCAGAAAAGTCCCGTCATCAGTAAATTTATTGTATTTAGTCAGTAAGAGTAAAGACAGGGGAGCAGCCCTGGATTAATGATCAACTAAGAAAACCACCAGTCTTCCATCAGCCCCCTGTGACTGCACTCATGCCTCTTGAGAATCCAAGGACTGGGCCTGCTCCCTTAGGTTCTAAAAATAAATGGACTACAAAGAATGGATGGGCTGAGAGATTTATATGTGTGTATATATATATATATATATATATATATATATATATATATATATATATATATATGTATATATTTCCCCATAGCAATAATTCAAGAGAGGCATTTTAAAGACTTCCTGCTGTGTAAAAGGAATCTGCTCCCAGAATAGAATCATGCATGGTCTTTGACACACCAGCTGGGGAATAAAATGGTCTATAACACATAGGCTCTGCCAGGGCCGTTTTGCCTTCTCACATCTGACTTCATTTGTGTGTATGTGTGATTCAGGAGGCAATGGTGTGAGCCTTATTTTCATGCTTTATTTTGATAACTACTTTTTTCTTAAGAAAGCAAGGGACTGAGATGGGGAGGGAGAACCACCTCTATCCCTCCATTGATTGTTTCCTGATGTAACATTATTTTTATCATGGAAACTTAGCCTTAAAATATCTACCTTGTTCCATGAAGAATGGACCATTTCCTATCATTTGCATGGATAATTTGGGAAGTAATATGGCATAATGGAAGGAGAACCAGTCATCTTCTGACTATTTGAACTCTGGTTCTGCTACTTCCTACCTGTGTGATCTAAGTCCAGATAGTTAACCTCTCTGAGTCTCAGACTCAAATCCAAAATGAGGAGGTTGGATTAGAGGGGTGGAACCTGCAGCCTCCAGGCCACACGTGGCCCTCTAGGTCCTCAGATGTGGCCCTTTGACTGAATCCAGTTTGGATTAGAGGGCTACATGGATTCAGCCAAAGGGGCCACATGTGACCTTGAGGCCACAGGTTCCCCACCCCTGGACTAGAGAATCTCATAGGTCCCTTCCAGCTCTAAGTCTGTGACGCTATGAATGACATTTCTTCAAGACTCAGACATCATTCACAGTTCTAAGGTGACTTTCCCTATCTGTGCCACCTTGAAAACCTTCCACCATACCCAACTTCCCCCAAACAAATACCCAAAGGAGCAACCAGGAAACTATTCAGATATCATTACTGAATAATGAGCTAAACATGTCACTGTAAATGTCTCTTTCTAGTCTTTGGGCTCAGAAATGCTTTCCTTCTACAACACAAAAACCGTTATCAACAATGTATAGCAGCCTTCTTGTTGCAAGCACAAACGGAAACAGCCAAAGTAAGTGCTTCACTTAATTATTATTAATTAACTTAATAATTTAATTATTCACTTAAGTACTCACTTCTGATTTTCAGATTTTACATGAGGAAAGAATCCAACCAAAACATTTTTATCTTAAAAATTATGAAGAACGTAAATTTGGCAAGGGGATGGAAGGGCCCTTTTTTGTTGATTTCAATTCTGTGTTATACAGATAGACCATAGTGCCCTACCCACTCAAGTCAGTTCCCCATTCTTGTAAAGTTCAAGAAACCCTCCTACAAATGGCCTCCTACTGCTATCTTCCATGCAACAATGAAGACACCCAGACTGCCTCTGAGCTCGGCTCCCTTGGTTTATCTGCTCACCACTTAGCAAAATCCCATCATCCCAGTAACTGACCTACCTCCAGATAATGCCAAGTGGTGGTTGGGTTTCCAGTGGGAGAGATATAGGCTTAGATACTCAGCTGTATAAGAACTCCTACAATAGAAAAACAAATCCATTATTCATCAAAAATCAATTTCTTGACATTACTGCCAAGTCCTCATTCACATTAGGATTTCTGTCTCTATTCTCTTTCTGTACCATTCATTTTCCTAGCACTTAAAAAAAAGTGTTTTTTAATATTGCTTTCTCCTTGTGATCTGCACTGTAGAATTTTCAAATTTACCTACTTTGCATGAATTTATATTTACAAAGGGCTTCTGTGTTATCACAACACATCACATTAAGAAGATGTGAAATGGACTAAGGGAAAGACAGCATAACATAGTGGGGTGCATAGCTAGCCTTACTGTCAAGAACTAGGTTCAAGTCCCACCTTTGACCCGTAGGGACTGTGGGACCTTGGGTAAGTCACTTAACCCATCCAGGCAACTCTGTTTCAGTGAGAATGGCTCTCCTGCAACGGTGTGTACCTAGTATCCCCTACATGGATGGAATCATAGGTCCAGACCAAAAAAAAAAGTGCTACTATGCTTAGTGTGTATGGTTTTAAAGTAAAAATAGGAAAATATAGATCCAAATAAAAATGTGAGACTGCTAGCCTGACCCCGTTTAAAAAGGGTTTGTTTCCTTACTTTTAAAAAAAAATTTGTTACATTTTAATTTCTGAACCATTTCCCTCCCTCCCTCCCCATCCCTCAGTAGAGAAGGCCATTTCTCACACTCACACACACACACACAAACACACATGTGTGAATATATATAATATATATATGTATAAAACCATACTATGCATACTTCTATTTAACAGTTCTTTCTCTGGAGGTGGACAGTCTCTTCCTTCATTCCTTCATGCAGTTGATTTCAATTATAATACTCAGAAGAACTTAAGTCATTCACAGTTGTTCTTTGAACAATATTGCTGCTACTGCATATAATGTTCTCTTGGTTCTGCTCACTTCACTCTTCATTATTTCATGCAAGTCTTTCTATGTTTTTCAAAACTCATCCTGCTCGTCATTTCTTTTAGCACAACAGGATTCCATCATGATCAAATATCACTTATTCAGCCATTCCCCAACTGATGGGTATCCCCTCAATTTCCAGTTTTTTGCCACCATAAAGAGTTGCTCTGAATATTTTAAAACGTATAGATAGGTTCAAACAGACCTAATAGTGGCATTGCTGGGTCAAGATGTATATGCAGTTTTATAACTGTTTGGGCATAATTCTAGATTGTTCTCCAAAATGTTTGGATCAGTTCACAGTTCCACCAACTGTATTAATGTCCCATTTTTTCCACAACCCCTCCAACATTTGTCATTTTCCCCTTCTATCAGTAGCTATCTATGGTTGGGTTCCTTCTCTTTTACTTAGCTCAATTTTATTTTATTTTATTTATTCACTTATTTTATTTATTTTTGCAGCTTATTTCTTGGTTGTTAACTTTATGTTAGGGTCATGCTCTCCTCCCGGGATGTGGGGATAATGTCTCAGGTTTTTCATGCTTTTGTTTTCTGAGTGCTATCTGGTGGTCTCTTACCTCTTGGAGCTTCCAGTGTTCTAGAATCCAAGGCCAGATGTGGTCACTGCCCCTCCCCACTCACTCCTTGGTCTACAAAGTGACCTCAGGTACTCTTCTCTGGCCCCACACCCAGGCCAGGGCCCCAAGCACTGCTGTCACCTCAAATGCTCTTCTCTCTTCAGCCCCTCCATTGGCTACAAGCCTCAGCTCACCCCTCTGCCCTAGAACCTAAACCAGGGACTTGGCTCTCTGTGACCACACTCACCTACGTGTGCTCCCCTCCTCCTTGTCCACAGCTGCACCCCAGGACCATATCTGGTCAATGCACCTGGGCCCTGTGTCCAGTGCATTGGAGGCCCTCCCTGCCAGTCTTCTCGTGATCACCCTCTGAGCCCCATACCTTCTGCTGGTAGAAAGTCTACACAGTTGCCCCCAGGGCTCCTTGTTTGTTGATTCAGATACCCAGAGGTATCTGCTCTTCAACCAACTACCACCCTGGGTGTGTGTGTGGTTGGTGGGGGGTGGGGGGGGGGAGGTGTCAAGTCTTTCCAAACATCTTCCCAAGTTGTCTTAGGCTGGACACCAACTTTTAGTTCTGCTACTCCAAAAAAAATTTTTGAGGCACTATTGGGGAATTTGGGAGAGTCAGGTAGATTCATTCAGCCATGTTCCCAGAATCCTCCTCTGATGAAGCAGTTTTTTTTTTTTCCATTCATACAGAAAACATGGATGGTACAAATAAGAATGGCAACCTCTTGCTTCATGAAGAGATATGAGACAAAGAAATCCTCCTACACTTCGCCTGCAGAATCCTCCGAGATCTAGGGGCCAGAATACAATGACTACATTTACTATCACTTTTTAGCTAGTGATAGAGGCTGCTCTAGTGATTTCATTGGTATAGAATGAGGACATGCCCTCCACCTGCTCAATACCTTCTCCATAACTTGAAGTCTTAAGAGGCTGTCTAGGGCTCTGGGGAGTTTAAGTGACTTGGTCAGTCATGCAGCCGCTATGTGTCCCCCCCCCCCCCCCAGGGTTTCCTGGCTTCAAGGTCAGCCTTCTACCCCCTACAGCATGCTTCCTCTAACTTCTTACGTATTTAGGTTTAAATTATAATTTTTACAAAGCTATTATAACCTGCACACGATGATCAACTGTGAGGATATAGTGGTACTCTGGAATATGAAGATTTGACTCTAGAAAATCACCAGAGTAGAGGTGAGGAGATGGAAATATTCTGCGGGCTCCTAGTGACAAGCATTCTGACTTTCAGAATATTTGGTAATATTTCCATTAGCCTTGAACTATGTCCGGGTAAGATGAAAAATCGAACAGTACAACATGAGGAAATGGTGGAAGCTCTTCTGTCTCTAAACCAGGGGCTCTTAATTTGAGGTCCATGAACCTGTGTTTCTTTAATATACATATTTTGACAACTATTTCAGTATAATTGGTTTCCTTGGTAATCCTATGTACTTTATGAATTCTGACAAGGGGCCCATAGTCTTAACCAGACTGTCAGAGCAATCCATGGCACACACAAAAAAGGCTAGGAACACCAGGCTTCTTCAGATTACACTTTGAGGACTGCTGGATGGTGGGAAAAGGCCTAGAGTTAGGAGAGACTCAGGTTCAAATCCCATTTCTGGCAGTGGTTTACTGACATAAGTCACTTAAAGTCTTTGAGCAAAAGTTTCCCCTCTATGCTTTTATTTTGACTAGCACTTTTAAACCGTGAGTCATGAGTAGAAAAAGTTTAAGAAGAGCTGATTTTGACCACCCCTCTTCTAGCACAATGGATGACTAACAAAGGAATACTACTCATGTCCTTGCTCTGCAGTACCCTCAGATGTCTTTTTGGTCATTTTTATTTTAAACTTAAGAGCCTTGGCTATGAAAAGCTAAACAAGGGGGAGGGGCCCACATTTTCTTACCTAGAATTATATGGATAGGCAATTCTCATTTTTCAAAAGTTGCTCACATTTATTTATTTTGTGTGTTTTAGGTTGTTTTAAAAAAAATGTACCCACAATTAGGGTCCAGTGAAAAGGATCCCTGGCCTTGGGATGCAGAGGACCTGGGTTCTGCCACTTTACACTATGTGTGAACTAGGGCAAGTCACAAGTTTTCTAGGCCTCAGTTTCTTCACCTGTAAAATGAGGAGATGGTGACCTCTGAAGCCCCTTCTATGACCCCAATGAGGGAATGAGAAAACTGAAATTACTTCTCTTGAAAGAATATCGTTTTTCAAGCACAACTTGTTCATGTTTTCCCCCGTGTCAGGAAACTCTTTTGATCACTTTCAAAGGTCATCCCAGCATATTCCTTTTATTCAACAATAGCTTCATTTTGCTTTTACTATATAAAAAAAAAGCTTCTAATTGTTGACCAGTTACTTTTTCCATTTATTTTATAGGCCATAAAAATTCAATTACACCAAAATCAAGAATCAAGAAATGTACTTGGAAACTAATAACTATAATAAGTTATTATTAGTAATTAAAATCATTAATATAATCATTAGTAATGGTCCCTAGCATTTATAGAGTGCTTTAAGCCTCACAAAGTGAGAAACTGAGGCAGAGGTTAGGGGACTTGCCCAGGGTCACACAGCCAGTAAGTATCTAAGGTTGGATTTAAACTCAGGTCTTCCTGACTCCAGGTCAAGGACTCTCTACACTGTGCCACCCAGCTCCCTTGGGGAGGGGGCACAGTGTGGCACATTTCATTGGTATAGGGAACTCCAAGTGAGAAAAATCCCTCTAATGCAGACTGGTCTTAAGAGAGTTTGAGATACACTGATATAAAATGAAGACACAAAAACATTGGAAAGTTAAAGACAGGGGCAGCTAGGAGGAGCAGTGGATAGAGCACTGGCCCTGGAGTCAGGAGAACCCGAGTTCAAATCTGGCCTCAGACACTTGACATTTACTAGCTGTGTGACTTAACCCCATCATTTAAGCCCTACTGCCTCGCCCAAAACCAAACCAAAACAAAAAAGTTAGATACACGTTCCACAGGTGTCTTAATTCAGGGCATGGCACTGTCACAGTGGGTTTGTTGGTGACATGAAGGAAGTTGGAAAACTAGATAGCAGATAGAGTTGAAGACCTGGACAGAGATGGCTAAGTTTACTGTGGTCTCTGTGGAGTAATTCACTGGGGTAAAAAAACAAAACAAGAAACTTCATACATATAAAATGGCATATAGGTCTAGCTGTGTACCCATGAAACTGATTTGTGGGTTATTGGTGGATGCTAACTTTATAATTGATGTTTATATAAACGCATTGTCTCATTTGATTCTCATGACAGCACTGGAAGGCAGTAAAGATGTTATGGTCCTTTTACAGATGAGGAAACTGAGGCTCAGAGAAATTAAATAACTGAAATCAATAGACTGTTAGAAATGGGATTTGAACCTGGGGCTCTTCTGACTTTAAGTCTAGACCTCGTTCCACTATACTGGTGGGTCTCCAGCAAGTATTGTCTGGGAACCCCTAGGGATTCCTGAAATTCTTCTAGGTGGTCAGGAGGGTCAAGTCGAAACTTTTCATAACATTTTAATTTATAATGCAGCAAATAGATATAATCCATGTAAACTAAAGCTCTCTGGGGTCCTCAATAATTTTTAGGAGTGTGAGAGTCCTAAGCCCCAAAAATTAAGAGAACCATTGCATTATATCGTGGTGTCTCTCACGTAACTGTTTAACAGAGAATCTTAGATGAAGGAAAGCAAGGTGATGCAGGGATTTAATACTAGTAACTGATATACATACAGTGCTTTAAGTTTGTAAAATATTAGGATGTATATGTATGTGTGTATATAAGTGCATGTATACACACCTACACACATCTCATTCCATTATCTCATTTGTGCCTTACCACAACCAGTTGAGGCAATTGAAATGGGAAAATGGCATGTAAACATTGCATTTCAAAGCTGTCAGGCCTTGACAGTTTTCAGTATCTGGACCCATCAACTGAAAATAGAAAAATCTAGAGAACAGCAATGATTAAGAGAAAAAAAGGTGCTAAATTTATTCAGAATGAAAAAAAAAAGGGAGAAACAATGTTCAAATATGTAGAGATGTTGTGTGGATGGTAATGGGAGGTTCTTCTGTATTCCCTGGCAGGCAGAGAATATAGGAATACACTCCAGGCTGTAGAGTTTGGACTCGCTACCAAAGAAAGCTTTGAATTCTTCATTGGAGATTGTTAAGGAAAAGTATAAATGTACTTACCGCTGATGAAACAACTAAAATGTATCATTAAGGTACAGGCCTACCCAGAGAGAGGGCAATGTACTGATCTCTTAAGGTCTCTTCAAGCCCTATGATTCTATGAATCATATATTTATGTAACATGTGAAGGGGTGGTTTTCCCAATTTAATTCCATCCATAAAGGGGAAAATATATGTTTAAAAAAAAATCTAACTTTTCAGGAACAAGTTGTACACAAAGACTTTTGAAAACCCCAAAATGGCAATTCTAACTTGCTTTTAAGGAATACTGGGGCCAAAAATCAGGAAAATCACGTGGAAAGCAGCCATGATCTCCCTTTGGGGGAAATGATGTCTCAAAACATGCTGGACACAGTGAGAAGCAACAGGCACTGAGTTTTCAAACAGAGGCAGGCAAATGGGTGGCAAACTTACAGCATGAAGTGAAGATTTTTCACTGATTTCTTGGCATTTTACACAATGATTCATGGGGGAAAGCAAAAAGCACAAAGCAGAATGGGACGGATGAACTGTACAATGAAAGAAGTTAATCATGCCTCTTAAAAGCATGCATTTAACTTCTAGAGTTAAAACAAAAACCACCAAAACCCCAATGCTGACCTCCAAGTGTACTATGTTCCCATTCTATTGGTAAATAAACTAATTCAAACTGAATTCACTACTGTCTCATTTTATCAAGATGGTTAAAGACCATGTGTTATCATAGACCATGACTGCTAGAAAGAGGGTTTTTATTAATATTCTTTTAACAGATTAAAAAACAAATGCAACAAGCCTCCTTCCAACGCTCTTTATACAGAATTAGGTACCACCATTTGGGGTCACCGGTAGGTACAATTAGAATCAATTGCCATTCAATCCTGAGTTCAGGTAATACAGTGCACACTGAACTAAACTCTTCCACAATATAAGGCACAAGCACATGATCACAAGTAGTAAATACAACACAAATTAAGAAACAAACAAAAAAAATCAGATAAAAAATTCATGCAAACCCATCTACATATAATGAGTATGATCCAGTTTCCAGAAGTACATGTCATGTACACATAACTGCATCGTGTTACCAGTCTGTACACAGCAAGAACTTAGTTATTTCCAATTCTATTTTATACATGTTTACATAAATTCCATAGGTCTATGCACAATATTCACATCTGCAATGATAATGAAAAATTAGAATCTAGGCAAATGGCAATTAAGACAGGATAATGTGTGGCACGTTTTCATTACAGAATACCATTCATCAAGCTCATGTCTAGGAATGCTAAATTAATGGCACATTTAATCTTGTGGATGATAATTATTTGTGGCTTAATAACCAAAGTGCACATAAAATTATCTGTGGTCACACAAACCATAATTATCAAAGTGTGTGATAATAGTCTGCTCTTTACTCAAGGAAAAAAAAAAACGTCTTAATGACAGGTTTAAAGAAACAGAATTAGCTTTACAAATCTCAAAACTGTACAATTTAAAAAGAATCACCAAGAATCACCTCTTTCAGGGTAACGGGATACAAACAATTTCGGCAATTATTATGTAACACTACCGCGAGGAAGCCCTACTCAAAATTAGCTCAATTCCACATTGAGAGGTAGTTGAAACAAAATGCTATTCATATCCTGCATTGAGGTCTTCTGTTTATTTCCCCCCACCCACCCCAACCCCCCTTTTTTTCCTTACAAAAGAGACAAATCCTGTACAAGCAGCATTTTTAGTCTTCTTTCTACAAAAGTTCTATAGGTACAGTCTGGCGTACACTAGACCAGCAAGGCCTGCCTTTTTTTTTTTTTAATATCTCTTCTGTGTCTGGATTTGAAATTTTCCAGCCTGCTTTGCATTAGGGCCAAGTCACAGATCTGGACCTGCCAGTTCTAACTCACAGACACAAGAATGGAGCCTAGCAGCCGCATTTGAAATATGCAGCCTAGGAACATATTTTCATTTTTTTTAAAGGGAAAATGTCCTTTTGTTTCCAAAACAACTTAGGTTCATGAATTAAGAACAGAAAGCTATGTGGCAGTGGTAACAACTTCAGCATCACTAGCTCGGAGAAAGCACGGAGGATCTTAGGACATTGATGGAAACGAGAAAAGCAGTCAGATTAAAGACATAACAGTATTTCTTTAATAGTCTCCATATGACTTTTCCTGTGAAGAGGGAAGAGAGATTCAGTGCATCCCACAGCAAGGGAGGAAGGAAACCAAGAATCTAATCCTGAGGAATTTTCATGATATTTATTGTTCTAAAAACTATGCTAACAGAGATACTGTGTGCTTCCGTTTGCCTTAAACACTATAAACCAACGTCACTGTGTGTATTGGTCATAGAGATCCAAAGTAAAACTATCTGGGAAATTTTCAAAATAAAAAGGGTCTGTTATAATTTTAACTCTTCAGAGTACACAGTTCTCTAATCAATCTCTCTTTCACGATAAGCAATTCATTTTGTCATCCCTGCCCAAGTGCTTATGCTTGTCTCCTTTTCAGGGGCTTATTCAATATATTTAAGTACTACTGACCAAAGGATTTACATGCATGATTCCAGTAACAACTGCACAAAAATAGACTCCTTTATAGTGTATACTTCAGATATATGTAACATCATTGATGGCATGATATTTGAAAACAATCCTAGAAAATATTGACCACAAAAGAAAAACTGCTTAGTTCTAACTCATCCTAGTTATCAATAATTTACCTTTTTTCTGATTGCTACATATTATAGGTTCATAGATTTAGAGCTGGAAGGGACCTTAGAAACCACTGAGTCTAAGCCCCTCATTTTATGAGAAACCGCAGCCACAAGAGGGTGATTTGCCCAGGGTCACACAGCCACTAAATGTCGGGGTGAAATCTGAACTCAGGTCTTTATGGTTTCAAGTCTGGCACTCCACCCACTGTGCTCATTTCCTTTTCTAGAAAATGTCAGTAACTGAGGCTAACTTCAACTTACTTTGGAAATTCCATAATTTCCAAACTCATTAAAATAATATAATAAATTGTCCATTGTCAGTCTCCAAAGTACTTCTTCTAGGCATGGATCAATCTTAAAATCAGCAAGATCATCTAGTTCCTCCTTTTTATTTTACTGGTAAAGTCACAGAAGCCCAGAGAGGCTAAATAACTTGCGTGAGCTCACCTAGTAGACCGTCCAGGGGCTGAGCTGAGCTCGAACCCCAGTATCTACGGCAGCTGAGCATCCTCTCCACTATACCCTCTGCTGCTTCCTATTTCAGCTCGGGTTATAAATTTTGGGACTTTCTGAAGTACTTATTCGGGGCAATAATATCTCTCTCCAAGATAGCCATAAAGCATAAAAGATTTCTCGGATCAATTGGAGAACTAAATTCTGGATCCAAATTTGTTGGTATTTTGTCACTTCCAAAATTTTCCACTAATTCACATGAAGAAAATAGGAAATAATTGAAAATTTCCTTACCACTTAATCAGTTGACTTATTTTTCAATAAATAGGCTAACAATATCAATTACCAGTTTTAAGATGCAAAGTCACGAATCAGTTAGACATATGCCTAATTTATAGTTTTGGGTGATTATATGAAATAATATATTTTTAGAAAAGCTGAACCATTAAAGAATCGAGAATTTCCTATTCCTTAAGGGAAACATAACAAGGGCAAAGTTACATGAAGTGGCTATTCTCAGAAGACCAAAGTGAAAGTAAACGCAATGTAGTATGAAAATATCATATATTCTCTTCAACAATTAGTGACAGATGATTGTGAGATTCTTATTTAGGGAGAGGGCAGATAGGGGAGAAGAAGAGCTAAGAAATACAAAGAGGAAAAAGAGACAAAAATATGTTTTAGACAAAAAAAAATACTCAACTTTTCAAATATTTCCCCAAGGACACAAACTATTACAAAATAAGCAATTGGTTTCACAGAAGTCTATGAAATGAGCATAATAGAAGTGAATCAGGATAAAACAAAAACCAGCCTTGAATTTGTGGCAAAGAATTTTCTTAACATACAGTGTATTTAAAATACCCAAGCAACATTCTTACAACATCAAAATGGTGCAACTGGGCTATGGTACAAATGATACAAGAGTAAAAGGGTGTTGGCAAGTTTTATGGTGCTGTGCATGATTTTGTAGAGAAGACGTTTAATGCCTACAAACACAGGAGGATGTTAACGTGCAACAAAAACAAACATTTGCTATATTGAATCCTTGTACATTTCTGTAAATTAGCTTTTGGAGAAAGTAGAAAAGAAGCTGTGAGATTACATAAATGTTTGTGAGCAATGAAATTATGTTTTAAAAAAATACATTGATATTCTCTGTTCAAAATTTATTTACATTTAACTAGATAATTCTAAACTAGGCATGAAAGCTGTTTTCAGGGTAAGTGGAAAGAAAGCAACAGGTGATGAGCCCAAGTCTCACAAAAATAGAAGAGTTTTACTTGATATTAATAAACATTTCAAAATATACCAATTTTGCCAAGTATTACAACCACTGTCCAAATCAAAGAGTAGTCCAAGTACTCTAGGAAGTGCATTTATTAAAACTCTAACATTAGTGTAATCTTGTTTGATGAACATGATAACTAGTTATCCTTGTAAGTCATTGAAACACGCATCACAGACACGAACAGGCTTCTTCGAAGAAGGAGTTAAGGCATTTTTGGCTGAACATTCAGCACAAAAGATATTTCCACACTGTCTACAATGATGCTGTGAATGAGAGAAACAAGAGAGAGTAAACTTCCAACATAAAACTAGCTAGGCCTCACTAAGGGTGCTGTCACATAGAGAAATCATTTCTTTCACATCTTCATAAAATGTGAAAAAAGTTTTTTTTTTCTTTTTCATACCACGCAATTTTATTTCTGTTTAATTCAGAATCACAACCTAAACTTTCTCCCAAATAATGCAATGAACTAAAATATTATTCCAGATAGGCAAAGGGATATTGGTTTTTACCTTGGAGCACAGGCTCAGGAAATGTTGGGACCAGTGAAACACAATGAAGCAGATAACTGAATCTGGACTGCCAAAATCCTAGTCTATACCTCGAGATCATGTGAATGGTAACAGGGAACCAAATCAAATATGTAGACACTGATGAGAATTTGTCAGTAAATTTCTGTCTAGATGTGCCATCCAGATACAGGACTATTTTACTGACTAAATATTATCACTGAGGGGAGGTCTCCTGACACTCATCTATATACACACAGTTCCTGTACGTACCCGTCTCACTGTGACTGAAAAGCCTTTCCCACAGGCCATGCAGTTCTGTACCTCATTATCTTCAGCCCATTTTCTATTTAAAGCTTGTGTATGTTTGATCTAAAAAAAAATCATACATAAACATAAACAAAATTATAAATCATTTTCAAGAATAGATTATTCCTAAAAACCTATCTATTGTAAAAAAAAAAACCTACTTGGATGTGTGTGTGTGTGTGTATGTACACACATATGCGTATATCTTTCTCAACAAATATCACAAATCACATTCACACATAATAGATGATTCCTAAAATTGCTCAGTAGCATATTGACAACTGCCAACTCATTCATTCAGTCCTTCATTCAGTCCTTCTCTATGTGCAAGGGGTGGGGAATATACAAAGATAAATAAGACAGGGTCCTTCCCTTCAAGGTTCTTACAACCTAGTGAGATTATATGTATGTATGTATGTATGTATGTATGTGTATGTGTGTATATATATATATATATCCACATATATGATGAACCAAAATTAGAATATAATCAAGACCATAAGAAGAATATAAAGAACTATTATGAGATCAGATAAGGGAGTAATTATTCCTGGTTTGGGAAGGAGCAGAAAATCAGGGAAAGCATCATGGAGGAGGTAGTATTTAGGCTAGACCTTGGAGGATGGGTAGAATTGTCAACAGGTAGGAAACAATACAGGGCTGAAAGTCCAGAGGTTAAAATAACAATGAATAGATCCAGGAGGAGTGAAATTGGGAGAGGTAGGAGGAAAGTAGATTGTGGTCAAAGAAGAGAATTTCAGGGTTTAAGATCTTGGGGGTATATAGAAAAGTCTGGGATGTACAGTTCTATAATACAACCCATACAGAACTAAACTTCAGGTGGTTTATGGGTTAAACAGGCATCTGTAAGCTGCCCTTGAGACTCAACCATTACACAAAATATTGGCTTTATATGAGCAAATGTGTTCCAAGTGCCAAACAACCAATTTACATGCGAACATTTAGAATACAAACTATCTCCCCCTTCCGTCCACTTTTGTCATTCACAAATTGATTCCTGGACATAACATCATAGGAAAGGAAGTATGGAAGGTAGGCAGGAAACAGGTTGGGAAGAATGGATGTTGCTAGAGGGGATCACTACAAGATGAGCATCTAGGAGTTTACCCTCCTTTTTCCATCACCATCAGTTTTATCAGATCCCACATTACTCTCTGGAATGGCCCTGGGGGCAAGGTAAGACATGGCGACAGAATGTTCCATTGCAGCAGTGGCAGCAGCAGGCTGAGGGGAAAAGGCAAGAAGAACACAGGGATGGGGCAGAGTAATACCTATTTCTGGCTGGGGTGCCTGCTCTGGAGTGGCTTTTCATATGCAAGAGTCTTATGTATATTGAGAATGTTTGGTCAGGATCTGTCTGAATATGCATGAAGGAAATCAGAAATTCAACTTACCAAATTCTATCCCAGATCAAAGCTAAGACTGACTAATTAATATGACCTATCTAATCTCAAGTTGAAAAGATGGCCAAAGGAATTCAGAGAACTCAGAAGAATTGCTCCCCTAAGCCTTGTCTTCCCACTCAAACCCAGGGCCTGGTTGCCTATTCTCCCTCTGCCACCAAAGCAGAGTTTCTCAGCTTACTAGCCTGCTCTAGAAGAGAATGTAGCTTCACAGTTTCCCTTTCATTCTCTCCTATGAATCATCACTAACTGTCCCCTAGCCCTCACTTGGCTACTCTTGCTTTGCATTGTCCTAAATCTTTATGTAGGGGACCTTGATGTCTGAGGTAGCAAAGTATGGTAGGTGCATGCCAGATTGGCAGAGGGGCCTGAGCTCCAAGCCCTGCTGGCCCACGAACTGGCTACAAAACCCTGACACTGGGTCTCGAGTTCCTTTGCTATCAAAAGAGAAGGCTGGACCAGAAAACTCTTCTGGAGGCCTCCATCTGATCTAATTTTCCAGCACTCACAGTGCTGAGGGTACTTTGCATTGGTCAGAACTTGAGGTTTCACTGGGACTGGGAACTCCTAGGGAGTTATCAATGCCAATCTATGGCTCTTTGAGAGCTGCCTAGGCTGTGAAGTGAAGTGATTGCTCTGGGTCACAAAGCCAGAATGCCAGGGGCAGAACTTGAAACTGGGTCCCCTAACTTTCAGGCTGGCTCTCTCCCCACTATTAGGCCATCCCCACCAGATGGCCCAGAGATGTTAGGGGTCATGTGAGCTTTAAAGGGAGCCAGATAGTGCTTCTGATAAATGCACAAGTCAGTTAAGGCTAAAAATACAAAGATTCAGTAGAATTCCTTGGGAATCACAGTCTGCACTAGTGGATCACATGTCACTTTTCCTCCTCTGGATAAAGGGACTGATTTAACATGCCCGGATCACTGTCTCATCTACCCACCTAAACCATAAGCTCTTGAGGGAAGGCAGCATTATCCTTCTGAATCCCTCACCACACTTAGCACAGAGCAGATGTTCAATGTGTTGAATGGATTTTCAAACAGCAGGCAGTGTGTAAATAGTCTCATGTCTGTGCAATCAGCAGGAGTGGCCCAACTTGACTTACCTGTAACGACTGGTTTTCTCGGCCTAATTCCTGCACCGCTGCAGTTGTATTGTCCAGTTTTCTCTGCAATTCTAGTACTTTGGCTTGAAGCTTCTCTATTTCCCCCTCACTTTTGAGACACCTATGAAGATATAATTAGACAGTTATGAAAGACAAAAGAACCCATGAAACAGAAGAGACTCCTGAAGTAACTAAAAATAGTTGAAATTAAACGTTCATTATTTACTCCAAGTTATTTTTAGTTTCCGTGGTTTAATATTAGCAGGGGCTGTGAATCTACTTAACTCTTATTTGTTGGGGTTTTTTCTCCAGCATAATACAATTAGAAGATGACAGCATATTCATTTTAATCAATCATAAAGTACATCTCCTTCAAATATTATAATTTAATCACCTTTCCAACAATGCTCTCCTTTCATCTTGATTATTTTGGATAGTTGCTTCCAATACTGCAATTTCGCCCCGTAAGTCATCTATCTGCTTCTCTAGTTCACTAACTCTCCGTTGGCTGGCCTGCCATTCTTTCTTTACTGTGCCCAAATTCTCATTCAAAGCTGTCACTTGCATGGCAAGCCTTGTCTCATTCTCTTCATGTTTCCTAATTTTCTCTTCCTTTTCTTTTATTTCTGCATGCTGAAAAAGAAGAAAACAAATATACATGTATACACACACACACACAATTTCATATTACAATCGTAGCCAGATATGGATTTGAGTGCCTTCCTCATCAAATTTCAAATTTTAGGACTATGCAGTATTATTTTTATGTAGGGTAAAGTGGGATAAATAACACTGTTGGCTTATAACAAGAGACACAACAAGTATCTACTTAATCTAAATTAACTCCAAGTCTAGGGATCTAAAATAATGGCTAGCTTACAATTTCCAAGTTCCTTTCAGAGTTTAAAGTGGTCTTTGGGTTCTTTTTGAAAAAGACTTATGAAGAGTGAAATGAGCAGAATCAAGAGAACATTTCACACAGTAAAGCAATATCATTCTAAGAACAACTTTGAATGACTAAGTCATTTTGAGTACTATAAATACTCAAGTCGACTATAAAGGATCTATGAAGAAATATGCTATCCACATCCAGGGAAAGAACTGATAAACAGAAGTATGTATACTATGGTTTACATGCACACACACACACATTTGTGTCTGATGGCAGCCTTCTCTAGGATGGGGTGGGGAGAGAGAAAAAAATAAAAAGTACACAGCAGAGAACAAAAGAAAACTTAGAAGGAAGCACAGAAGAGCCAAGTATGTCGTATTTATTATATAGTACATGTATATTACATAGTATATGATATGTAGTATTTATTAAGTTTTTTTTTAAGTAAACAGCAAAATAGAAATTCATGGTTTTGTACTGAATCCTCTTTTTAAGTACGTGTTGTGCTATGTACATGGAAATGTTCTTTTTTTGTCTTTTTTGTATTTAAATTCAAAATGAATAAAAATTAAAGAAAAAAAGACTCAGAATCTCAAGGGAGTAATGTGAGGTATGCAAAATATACCACTCTGCCCTTGGGTTATTTCCTTTTTCTACACAGGTCCCATACTCTCTCCTACTGACCAATCAACAGGTAACTTGGACATGATTTAATTTGTGGTTTGAATGTGAAATTACAATCTTATAATAACTGAATTTTAGAATTAAGAGTTATATGAGCACATCTTGATTTAATTCAAAAGATGCTTCCCATCTAGTACATAACAAAAGGAAAAGTACTGTGGCCTTTGGTCATCATAATTCTAAAATGAAATGCCATTATACTCTATAAATGTTTATTTTGCCTTAATACTTATAACATGACAATCAGTGAACTTGTTTAAAATAACAAGCACATGTTTTCTAAATTAGAGCTGACGCTAACGTCCAATAAATCTGTGCTTTCACCAGCATGGATGATCCCCTCCACCAATTCAGATTACAACCCCATTATGCCTTCTAATCTTGTGCGTGTAATTCTTGCTTATGTCTTTCTATAATTCTTCCACCGAGGAGCCACCAGAAGGCCTTCTTTTAGTTCTTTTAACAGTTCAAATGTACAAATATAACACTCGGATTGTCCACTTGTTCTCTCTTATTACTGCTGGCATGAATTTAGGGTGGTGACCATATGAGCAAATAGGAAGGAAGCAAGATGTAGTAAGTGAGGATGAAATGTGGGCTAAAAAAGAAAAGTGTTGAGGATGATTCTAAGTTTTCAAACCTGGATGAATGCTATCTTCCTCCTCTTCAGCCACGAATAAAAGCATCTGGAGAAGTTCATCATCACTTGGAATTTTTCCTTTGTTTGAACATTGTGCTGTCTACCTTCCATATGCTTGGTAATCAGAATGCATGCCTACCTTGGGTTTAATTACTCTATCACTGAGCAAAGTTATTTCCATAGCTGTATCTATTACAGTGTTGTAGAATTCTAACATATGTTCAGGACTTACTAAAGAAGGCCTTCAAGGCTGTATTTTATTGTACTGGGTCAATTGCTTCTTTAAAAAATATCAGAGAACAGAATTATATATTTTCTTAATCATTTCAGTAAGAATTATGAGGACAAGATTTTATCTGTTATAGAAAAAGCATCTGAGAAAGCATGTCTGTTCTTAACTCGTGCTTTTATTGTTGTTATTACTCAGTCATTTTAAGTCATGTCCAAGTCTTTGTGACCCTGTCTTTATCTTCTAGAAGCTAAACATACTTAGTTGTTTCAACAGATGCTTCTAAGTGGCCTAGTTCCCAACGCCTTCACCATCCGAGCCACCCCTGGGTCATGTGCTCCGTTGTGCCAGTGTCCTTCCTAAAACGCAGTTTCCAAACGGAATTTGACACTCTAAGGTGGGATAGGGTACAGAATAGGCAAGTGACCGCCCCCTGGCTTTGGGTACTGGGCTTCTGTTAAGTCAGACTAAGAGCATGTCAGCTGTTTCAGCTGCCTCTCGATGTACACTGAGATTACCATTTACTAAATCCTCCAGATCTTTCTTACATGAACTGTTGTGTTGTCATACATTCCTCATATTGATCGGTGCAACTGGCTTTTTTTGATGCCAAGTATAGGACTTTAAATTTAATACAGATAAATGCAATCTTCATTGTTTTAAGTCTTAAGAGATTTGGGGATCCTAGAACTGCCATTCAGTGTGTTAGCTCTGTCCCAACTTTCTGTCATCTGCACTTCCATTCAACTTAGAAAATTTCCTAACTTAGATAACGTCATACCATTTTCTTCTTGGTTACGAAAAGTAAAATCTGTATTTTTTTTCAATCTTCTGAAATCTTTCATTCTTTGAGATAATTTGAAAATCCCTTTAAAAATTGGAATGTCCACAGCACCTGTCTTTAGGCCAGACTATGTCTCTCCTGCAATCTTATCTTAAGTGCCATTGCCATGAATTGTAGAGCACTTAGCATGGCGCCTGGCACATAGTAGGCCCACATAAATGTGAGCTATTATCTTAGCTATTATTGTTGCCTACTTTCCAGTCTCATCCACAAACGATCGAGCACAGCTAAATCTTGTGCCAATCTCTATGAAGACTCATTTTCTCAAAAAAAAAAAAATGTTTTTTGCTATTTTAAGGAGATACTATTAGAAGACTATAGTCTTCTCTCATACTTCCCTATAATATATGCAAATGTATTCCAAATCAATGTTGCCTTTGGCTGTCTTGTCTATCCACTTGGTAAAATGATTAACTCACTGCTAAGAGAATTGGTTCCTGGATACCACTGCTTGTTCTCTGTGCTATTTTGCATTATTTCAGTTTTCTAGGATCCATTTTCCTTTTTATGAAGTTTGTAAATAGGTCAAGCTTATAGCTGCATGAACAGGGTTGTATACAATGTCTTCATCTTTATCTTCTCCTGCAATTTGGCCTTTATGTTGAACTGTGCTCTAACCAGATAATGATCTGACTGCAGAGAGAAAGCTTATTCTGAAATGATTGCAATTTCTTTAAACAGTCCTTCCTTCTGGTGAGATATACCCCATTTCAGACTTGGTGAAGTCATGTGGTACTCCCTGTATCCAGTACCCTGAACCTGTCTACAAGCCTTTGTCTTTCCTGGATTCTAAGCCACATTTTCCAACTTGATCCTTCTCATCTGTGACCACTGCTGCACTGACACTATTCATCACTAAGACACATGGATTCTGACAGCTTAGAAGATCTTGTCATGCTCTGTTATGGGTTACTACGGAGGAAGAAGCAATCAATCAACTTCTTGGTGGCTTGCTTTGCACACTGTGAATAGTGCAAGGTGAGATGATCCCCTCTGGTCGCTGCAGGGTAATGGTGAAACAAATGCCAAGGCCTTTATTCAACCCTATGAGGGCTGAATACTGGTTTAGCTAAAGGGAAAACATCAGTGTGGATTGGATTCAGTCTCTTTATTAGTGTCTCAACTAACAGAAAAACTTGGCTAAAGATTACAGGTGAAGAATAGAAACAGTATAATGACTATCTGCATACCATCTAAGAACTGTGACTCTTAGTAACCTCTTCCCTTTTTCCACTTGTTTTTTATCAGAGCCCACCACTGAGCTAGCTGAGAGCAGCAGATGATGGGAAGCTAGCATACACTGGTGACTATGTAGATAGAGGGCAGGAAGATTTCATTTTCCTGAGTTCAAGTCTGGCCTCAATCACTTTCTAGCTGTGTGACCCTGGACAAGTCACTTAACCCTGTTTGCCTCAGTTCCTAATCTGTAAAATGAGTAAAAAAGCAAATAGCAAACCACTCTAGTGTCTCTGCCAAGAAAATCTCAAATGGGGTCATGGAGAGTTGGACATAACCAAAAAACAATTGTCTGAAGCATGCATTTGGACCAGATCATTTCATGGGTCACACACAATGGTCAGAACAATTCACTATCTGGTAGCTAAACTTGTCAGGATGAGCTTCTCTGGAAGGCACTCATCTGGTGCTCAGCTAACAGACACAGTCTAACATTAGGTAGTTAAAAGAACCTTTTGAGCTTAATAGATGACAGAGTTTGTGCTCTAATGATATCACCTTTAGCATAACCAAGGGCCACCTCCAAGCCAGGAAAGGTATAGGAATAGGATTTGCTTTCTCTCAGTTTTATTTTTTTAAAAAATCCTAACATTGGTTAAATTAGCATAGCTATTTACAAATACCATTCTTTTTCATTACATTTTCTGAATAAAAATTAGCCTAACAGATGAACAAGATACAAATAAATAACCAAAATACAAAATAACATATAATGAAGGCAGAAAAGATTTGTAAGAGTACTATGTGAGGCTCAAAAGATAAGGTTGTTACTAACATAAGTCCAGATAAAGCTTCACGTGAAAGGTGCCATTTTAGGGTGGACAAGGACTCAATAACAGACGAAAGGGAAGAAGATTCCAGGAAGAAGAAACTACACAATGGCAAGAAGGCAGACAAATGTTTAGGAGCTGAAGAGTAGTCCCGTTAGGATGGAGTATACATCACATATGTGATACGAGCTAAGGTTGGAAAGGTAAAGTAGTACCAGATTATAGAGGACCTTTACTGTCAGACTAAAGTGTGTAAACTTTACTTAGCGGTAACAGGAGCCATTAGGGATTTTTGAGCAGAGGAGTGATATGAGCAGATCTATATATAAGCGGTGGTATAAAAAAGGACTGTTGGGAAAGAAACTTACTAACCAATTTGGCTTCCTTCTCAGTGAATTCTTTCTTCAGATCATCTTCAGTCTTTTTCAACTGATCTTTCACTTCTTGTTGGTTCTTCTTTTCCTGTTCAAGAGCTGACTCCAGGGCATCTAATTTGCCCTGAAGGTCCAGTTTCTGCTGAATCAATAACTGCTTGGCATCCTTTAGATTTGTTATTTCCTGTTAGAAAAATATAACGCAGAACTGAAAATTTCAAAATACATCTACTAGTTATCTGTAATTAATAATCTAACAATAATGATAATAATAACAACCTATCATTTTGTTTCATTATTTGAGGAGGTTGCTTTCCTTTGTTTTTCAGGCTTTTAAACTCAGCCTATTCTCATCTCTCTTCCCCAGCCCTTTTCAGAGGAAATAATATTTTTCTCAGTTATAAAAACTTGGTAGACAAATATAAGATTATGCATAGTGACCCAAAGCTGCTATCGTTAAGGCCAGATATTTCCAATTTTCTGTGGTATGGAATGAAAAAGAGGTCAGTCTTTAAAAAAAAAAAAAGTATCTGGAAGCTAACTTCACAAGTATTTCATCTTTTCAGATGACTATAAATGAAATTCCTTCATCAAATCTCAACAAAATCAAAACTCTTGGTTTGCCTTGTTTTTACTCAAGTGGTCATAAATGAAAGTCTGATACGGTAAATATGCAAAAGTAAAAGGATGTCCTAGCAGCGATTATTTCATAGGCTCAAAGGATCACACAGACTTAGAACTAGGACTGCAGAGGACATCTAGTTAAATCCCCTCATTTTACAGAGCAGCAAAGTGCAGGGAATGACTTGTCTTAGGTCACATAGGCAATAAGCAGGACTTGACCCCACATCTTCCAAATCCAGAGCCAATGCCTTTTTAATGTCCTTAATCTTGGAAAATCTAATTTTTCCTTGTCTTTTAAAAAAAATCTTAATTCTTATGTTTTCTCATTTAACTTTTAATTTCAAAGAAACCTCAGTATTTAGATATAGAACATCGGCAAGGTAGTCCGGCAAGCATGGTATTTGTTCACAAAAACATGCTGTGTCAGAAAACAGACGTTCCAACTCACCTTCAGGCTTTCTTGTTTGCAGGACCCAAGTTCTTCACTCAATTTGGAAATTTCTTTTTCCTGCCTACCCTTAACTTCTTGTAGTTCCATCAGTTTGGACTTTTCATTAGCTAGTTCTTTTTCTTTCAGTGACTAGGGAAAAAAATTTTTAATCGCAAAGTAGTCAATCCAGAATCAAAACATAAAGCTACATTTTTTTTATTCACAAACTTATTTAACTTACAGGTAACTGAAACACTATATAGTTTTCAAAATTACGCCAATAAAACATAAAGGGCCTATCACAAAACACTGCCTGACCTTCCTATCAAAATACCTTTCCAAATTGAACATTACTTATACCAGGTCTCTTCCCCTTTTTACATTTCAGATAAGCTCTATAATTTGATGATAGATCATTATTTGGTTATTAAACCAAAAATGACAAGTTTCTTCTCATTTTGTGTGAAAGAGTATGTATTTCTCTGCAAAGAAAAGAACTAAAGATAAATGTGGTTTAAATTTTCTAAGCCACTAAAAGAAAAAGTTGATATTTTCACATTCATAGCCTAATAACATGCCATACATTTTACCTTATTAAAACTGCAATAGCACTTCCTACTACAAAATGCTAACTTTTAAGTGAGGAGACTTAATATAGTTCAGAATGGTTTCCAGACTCTTTTTCATCCTGAATACGGGCAAAGATCAAGTAATATGATAGCTGGCTAAAAAATTAGGAATTTTTAGCCTGGAGAAGAGATGGACCTGATGCACATGAGAGCTCTTCAAATACTGGGAGGGATCTAGAATGGACAAATGATCAAGTATCCTGTAAATTCCAGAAGGTCGACAGATGGGAGTTACAGGGAGGCAGATTTGGATTAACATAGGGAAGAATGAAAGTCTGAAGGACACAAAATGACCTAGGTAGTGAGCTTCCCTTAGCTGAAAGTGCTCAGACACAGGATGCTGGATGAGGAACACTGTAAGAGGGATCCTTCTATCGAGTGAAACTAAAAACCCCAAGAGTCCTTTTGGACATCAGAGCTCCAGGTCTAGGAGAGAAACAGAGAAAAGTTACCTTGTCTTTTTGCATAGACTGTAGTGTTTTGCTCTGCTCTTGCAACTGCTGCTCTTTTCTGGACACGTCTTGCTCCAAAGAGGCCTTGGCAGTCTTAAGTTCTTGAATCATTTTATTCTGGTTTCCAAGTTGGTTTCGGTTTGAAATCAAGTCCTCCTGAGCCAGAGACAGCTTTTCTTCTACAGACTAAGAAAAAAGATTTACCAATATTTGTTAATAAACACTGTGAAAAATACAAACTCTTCCAACCATACTTTAATCAGAACAAGTAAGAGGAAGAATTCTCCATTAGGCTGTCTTGCTTAATTAAAAACAAAAGTAAGTCTTGCCATGCTAAGTTTCTAAAATTTTAAGAGCAAAAGGATGATATTTTGAAATATATGGAATCAACAAGAGTTTACTGAGTCTTTCCTAATACTATATTCAGCACTCTCTTAAGTGCTTTGGGGGATGGGGACATAGAGAAAATATTTGACTTCATCCCTGCTCTCAAGGAGTCTAAAACCATATTGGAGAGACAAAGGTAACGCATAAGAAATAGCAACCATGATATAGCAACTAGTTTAGGAGCTAAAGTGTGAGGTTCAGACTAACGCTGGAGGATTTAAAATAAGCCTTAATAAAATAGAACCTTTAACAAAAGGAGAGTACTTTTGCAAAGTGACTTTATTACACATTAGTCATTACAGGGATACAAAGGAAAAAAGAAGAAAAAGCAGGTGAATAAAAGATGAAGGGAGAGGATGGGAAAAGATTCTTCTTTTCAATGCTTGGCTAAGGATCCAGGTGCTAGCTATTTCTCATTTCCATAGAGACTTGGCCCTAGCACTAAGCAGGCTACCCCTCTAGCTAGGAACTGTGCTGGCATGAGGAGTAGGAAATCATAACCACTTAATGGTCATCCATGAAATTCTCAAAGGGGCCTGTATTAAGAAGCCATACTTGGACATATAGCGAACATAAATACACAAGACCAAGAGCCATTTCCCAAAAGGCAAGTGGTCAAAGGATATGAACAAATCATTTTCAAAAGCAGAATTGTAAACTATCAACTAATCACTAATATGAGAAATACAAATCAAAACAGGTGAGGTTTCTTATAAACACAAATTAGCAAAGATAACAGGGTGAAAATGGTCAAAGTTGAAGAGTCTACAGAAAGACAGGCATATAGTTTGTAGAGCTGATTTGGTTCAACCATGCTGTGCAAAAAAATTGTGGAATTATGTAAGAAGTCACTTGACTGTTCTTACTCTTTGACCCAAAGATTCCACTGCTGGGAATATATAGCAAGGAAGTTAAAGAGAGCAAGACTGATTCCACATGTGACAAAACATTAATAATTTATGACAAAAAATGTATAAAATAATTTTTTTTCTGGTAGCAAAAAACCAGAAATAATGTAGGTGCCTGTGCCCGAGAAATGGTGGAATAAATTGTTGTGGCAAAATCACAGCTCTAGAGCTAGCAGGGACCTAATAAGCCATCTGGCCCAAGCCCCTCATCTGACAGTTGAGGAAACTTATCTATGACTGTAACAGAATGTCACTAACAGCAGAGACTAGTTTGTTTGTGCTTGCATCCCCAGGACAGTAGGTGCTTTATGAAATGCTTGTTGAAGGAATGATGTCACAAAAAATGATGAATGAATGAGGAATCCTAAGAAATACAGCAAGATAGGAGAACTGATGCAAATCCATATGATCTCTGGGTTAAATTTGGGATTTACTGTAATAATTTAAAAATTACTTATTTAGTCTGTTTTCTTTCAGTAACTTCCCTCAAAAAAATCATCCTCATCAAATTATCCGTTTTTACAGAAAGAAAAAAAATGTACTCAACACAATATTTTATTTTTATTTAGTATTTTATTTTTCCCCAGTTACATGTAAAAACCATTTTTAACATTCCTTTTTAAAACTTTGAGTTCCAAAATCTTTCCCTTCCCCGCCTCATCCCACCTCATTGAGAAGGCAAGCAATTCAACATAGGTTATACATGTTAACACAATATTTTAAAGTAAACCTTTGTAAGAAGGTTTTTTCCCCCTCTTTTTAAAAAAGTAACCCTGTTTAATGTCTGATGGTAGGAGGTTGAATAGGGATGGTACTCGGATTCTCAGAATTTATTTTAAATTCCAACTGCTACCTTTCTTTGAACACGATCACATAAATAATTCAAAGCACAGTGTTCATGGTTAAACCTCACTTCTATTTTTACTTAACAAAGGACAGAATCTAATAGACATTCCATTTAATAGTCAAATTAAAAGTGATACTTCATCGATATTCCAGCAGGTGGTGCTAAAAGCACAATTTAATTCTGACCCTTCCTATTCCTACTGGAGATCATGTGGGTCCAATCAATCCAAACAACAAAGAAGATTGTGAGATTTGCTCATTTCACAGAAACAGAAATAAACTATGATGGCTGTGGGTGACTTCTGTGAAACGGCATAATCTTACTTTGGCTGGCTTGTTTCTCATCAGGCTCCATTTCAATGTCCTACTACACCATTTTTTTTCTTTGACAAAAACAGGCAGAAATAAAATGTAGAAATTATCTACCTTATACCTTCTCAAAAAGCATTCCAGTTATTTCACAACCAACATTGTTTTTTGTAAATGCCATTCACATGTAAAACACTGGACAGAGGGCTGAACTGGGAGCCAGAGAGACTCGAATCTGAATCTTAACTCAGATATTTACTAGCTGAATGGTTTTGTTCAGTTGGGTCCGACTCTTTGTGACCCCATGGACCACAGATTGTGTCCATGGGGTTTTCTTGGCAAAGATACTTCAGAGGTTTTCCATTTCCTCCTCCAGTGGATGAAGGCAAACAGAAGTTAAGTGACTTGCCCAGGTGCACACAGCTAGTAAGTGTCTGAGGCTAGATTTGAACTCAGGTCTTCTTGCCTCCAGGCCGGTGCTCTATGCACTATAGTGCCACCAGGTGACTTGTCTAAATTCATATAGCCAAAATATGTCAAAATTAGGATTTGAACTCCCATCTTCCTGCCTCCAGACCCAGCACTCCATCCACTGAGCCACCTAGCTGTCTCTACTAGCTGAGTCACTTCATCCCTTTCAGCTTCAGTTTCCCCATCTGTACACCAGAGACGACAATAGCACCTATCTCAAAGGGTTGCTGGGGCAGGGGGGGGGGGGGGGGGGGGAGGGATAAATGAGACAATATGTGCAGGGCACTTTGCAAACCTTAAAGAACTACAGAAATGAGTTATCATTCTTACTAGCTTACATAATGCACCCACACGGATATTATGCACTAATATAATTCCAGCCGTTATCAAAGCAACACATTAAGAGACAAGGTCTTAGTTGTGGCTGTGCCCATGACTTTGACACTGAAGAAATAATCCAAATGAGATGCATCATCCCCAATTTTACAAGGATATAATAAATAGCAATTCACAAGCCATTTATAAAAAGCCGTTTGAATTCTCTCAAAGTACTTTAGAGTTCAGGTGTCTAGACTTAAATCATAGGATACCCATCCTAAATGCAGAGTGATAATGAGAATCTCCTGGTCCTTTGACAAGTATCTAGAAATATTACCTTCTGTGAAATGCTGTCAGATTATGGAATTCTACAGATCCTATAGAATGACCAACTAGGTCACGCAAAATGACAGCTGGGTATCACAGTGGACAGAGGGGCCAAGCCTGGAGTCAGAAAGACCCAAGTTCAAATCCAGCATCCTACACCTACTTGTGTGAATCCTGGGCAAGTCACTAACCCATGTGCCTCAGTTTCCTCATCTGTACAATGGAGATGATAATAATAGTGCCTCTCTCCTGAGGTTGTTGTGAGGATGAGATCTCTGTAAAGGATCCATAATTTCATTAATGTGGGTTCTCCCTCCATCAACAATGACGGCAAGTCCTTTAGACTTGTGAAGATGATATTTAAGGAGCCCAGGGGGGAGGTTTTTTCTGCTTAGCTAGGCTGGCCCTAACACAAGACACACAAGCCAACACTGAGCCATACTTGAAACATTCCTGGGTTGGCAAGGCCTGCCACAGCCTTCCAGAAATCAGGACCACCCGGGGAAAGGACTTCAGTCAAGGTTTACTATTCTTGTCTGGCATCCTACATAAAGTGTTCCTTATCAGATGAGGCACCTGCATCAGTAAGTTCCATCCCTGATCTTTTTTTCAAACTACAGCATTTCTGGTCTGTGATTCCTATTTGAGTCCCATATAACTTGTACTACGCATTTGGGGAAGTAACTCACAAAATCCTCCTCCAGGGCCTCGTCATGCTTTTCAAAGCTATGGCAACAAAACAGGATCTCAAGCAGGTTCTTCCAAACTGGCAATGATTTGAACATAGTCCTGGCAACGTTTCCAAGGATGGTCACAGCCAGGGTTAGAGAAGCTCACACTCACAGGTTGCCACCTGATGAATTATTTGGCCATGGTAAAAAATAAGACAAAATAAAACAAATACAAAATGGCCCTTAGAACTGGGTAGCCCTTTCCAAGGGTGCATGGATGGTAGCAAAATGGAGGAAGGGGGAGCCAAGGGTGCTAAGAATCACAGTTTTTAGATTAGCCACAAATATTAACTTAACCATCGGTACTTTTAAAGGCAGGGAGAGTTCAGTGATCAAGGAGCAAACATGTTACTCAAAGAACTGAATTATGACAATCTTAACATTTACAACATAAACAAAATCAGAAGACAAAAGTTGCTGCTAAACAGAAGGATAGTTTGCAGATTATTCTTGACAAAGGCAAATATTATAGTGGAAATGACGTGGGACAAGAGAAAGAACACTGGCTCCGGAGCTCAAGGACCTGGGTTCAACTCCTGAGCCTTACTACCTCTGTGGCCTTGAACAAGTCACTGAACCTCCCTAGGCATCAGATTCAATATATGTAAAATAAAGAAGCTGGACTAGATGGCTTTTGAGGCCCATTCCAGCTCTGGTGCTATGAGCCTAGGACATACTGAAGTTGATTTTAAAATTGTCCAAGGGTAACAAGAAACACTCCATGGGACATTTTGTCAGTTCACATTGAAGGGTTTCAAGATAAGATTTTCCGAGAATATCTGTGTGAATATTATGAACTAACATTTGTTGCAGAGGAAGAGGTAGAGAAATTCTAAAAAGAACATGACAAGAGTATCCAAATTAAATCAGTTAATTATCAGTGATTTCGATGTAAAGGTGAGCACAGAGAAAGTGACGAAAAATATGTTGGAAAACTTTGCTCAGGAGAGTAAGAAATGAGAGGTCAAAGGCTAGTATACTCTCGTACCTGTGAATCATAAATATTTTCTTTGAGAAGGGAATTATAAGATCCTGAACACAGCGGACACCAAATAACATCATAAAAAAATTTGCCTGATTACATTTCAATAGAAAAAATAACTGGACCTGCATGGGGAGAGTGAGGCAAGTCACCCACCTATCAACAATATCCAAAGTGTAAAAATATGGCATAGACTGTCTAGATTCTTAGTATTGCAATAATCCATTCATCAAACAATATCTAAGGACGATAATCTTGGTGTGGATGGCTAATAAAACTAAATTTCCCGGCATAAATCATAGCAGCCAAACTGGTTCATCTCATTATTCCAAATGTACAATAATTTCACTAGTTACCCTATATACCTTTCAAGGCTTATTCAACATCAAGAGTTCAGCTAAATCAGTTTTCGTGCTGTTCCTCACACACAACATAGTCTTTTTTATTTCTAGGCCTTTGTACTGGTTGTCCCCCATGCCAGGAATGCCCTTCCTCCTCTGCCTCTTAGAATCCTTTCATTTCCTCCAAAGCTCAGCTCAGATGCCACCTCCTACAGAACACCTTTTTTGACCCTTCCAGCTACTAGTACCAACTATCTCTCTAAAATTACACTGAACTTCTCTGTATATAATTATAGGTGTACGAGTCCTCTCGGGGACTATTTCATTGTCTCTGTATCCCCAGTACTTGACAAATGGTAGGTGCTTAAGTTACTAGTGGCTACCATACACATCAAATTTGTTTCTGTAGTATATATTTCCAATTACTATTTTAGTGCTAATTGCCCTATCCTAAATTGTCAAGCAATGTGAAAACTGTACATATCTTAAGACCACCTATCAATTGGCAAGTGGCTCTTAAACAACAACAACAAAAAAAATCAATGTCAATTCCTATAGATTTGAATGTCAGACTTCTATCAGAGGTTCAATATCTCTGGTAAATATTTTCCCCCAATTTGTATCTTTTCTTCTAATTATATTGAGTTCATTTTTGTAAAAGCTTAATTTTATATAACTGAGAATCTTTTATGTTTTATTTCTTTTGTTATTAACGTGACTAATTATGTTTAGAGGTTTTCTAATGTTGAACTATCCTTGCATTTGTATTTCCTAGTAAGGTCTATAATCATGTAAGATTTTCACCTAAAAACCACACAGGATCTTGCAAATGATCACGTTTCATAACAGAACTGCAAACAGTAGCTTTAATAAATGTATTTGCTAATGAATATTTCCTAAAGACTAAATTTAATCAGCGCTAATTATATATAACACAGGATTTATTTGTATATACTTCTATTACAACACTATTTTTCCAGTATTATAATGACTTTTGTGTTTGCATTCTTCCATACTAAATTCTAAGTGTCTTGAGGGAGATGCCTATATCATAGTTGCTTTATCTCTCCTCTTGCATTTGACTCAAACATTGTTAAATGAATTGATATGCAGTTACAAGAAAAAATACTTAAAATTTTTTTCAAAATTTAAACATGTTTCTACTCATATAAGTACTCAAGCTCTTCTACTTGTACAACCTTCTCTTCCAAATTTTCCTTATTTGTCAAAGGAACCACTATTCTTTCAGTCGCCCAGGTTCAGAACTTTGAAATGATCCTTGACTTTTCATTCTTCCACATTCTCTTCCTATGTGGAATCAGTTGTCAAGCTTTGTAGATTCTCCCTCCTTAACATCTGTCCTACTCATTGCCTCCTTTCCCCTCACAGGGTAGCAGCTAGTTCAGTGCTTCAAGACCTTCCATCTGGATTACTACAATGCCCTCCTAAAAGAGTCCCTAGAATTCTCTCTATCCTCTCCCCTCCCCAATCACACCTCCACTACCTGCCAAAGATATGTTCCTCAAGTACAAACAAGTCTGACCATGTCCCTCCCCAGTGCAAAAGGCTCCAGTAGCTCTCTGTTGCCTCTAGGAAAAATGATAAAATCCCATTTGGTCATTTAAAATGAGTTCTAGCCTATCTTTGCAGGTTTCTTTATATGTTACTCAACTCCACATTCTAACCACTAGTCAGCCCTCTCTTCGTCATTCACAAAGGTCCTTCCTTCCATCTCTGGGCCTTTGTATATGTCTGAAATATGCTCCCTCTTCAAATCTCCTTTTTGGAAT
Organism: Trichosurus vulpecula; assembly: GCF_011100635.1. Taxonomy (NCBI): domain Eukaryota; kingdom Metazoa; phylum Chordata; class Mammalia; order Diprotodontia; family Phalangeridae; genus Trichosurus; species Trichosurus vulpecula. Next base: position 221,779,336 of record NC_050577.1, on the reverse strand, counting down.
CCCTAGCTTCCTTCAGAGATCAGTTCAAGTGCTGCCTCCTACAGGAAGCCCTTCCCCATCCCCCCAACTGTCATCCCTCCAACCCCCCAAAAACATACACACCCAACCTATGTACATACGTATTTTATATCTGCATTGTATCTATTTTGTATTTCACTATATATGTACATGTTGCTTCCCTCAACAGAACGTCAGCTCCTTGATGTCAGGGAGTACTGTGTGCTTACTCTCATTGCCCGGCACAGGGTAAGGTGCTTAATACATAAATGCTAATTTACCGAACAAACGCCTATTGAATTCATGTCACAGAGCTCACCATACCTTGAGATCCTGTCTTGTTGCCAGCAGCTCAGATTCTTTCCCGTAGAAGTCAGACTGAAGCTGTTTAAGGTTTTCCTGACTCTTTTCATAAGTGTTCTGTAACACTGAAAGTTTGTCTCTCTCGGCTGCAAGGTCCTGGGATGACAGCATTATCTGCTGCTGTAGTTTATTCTCAAGCTCTGTCTGAAACACACAAACAGTGGCTTAACAATTACAAGTCAGAAAAGTAGCAACAAAACTGTACAACAAGAAGTTGAATTTATTTGGGCATTAATTTGTACCCTGGTCCATTGAGAGTGATATGAGAAAATGCCAGGCTGTATATAGCTTTGTGTTCTAAAATTCTATTTCTTTTGAAAAAGAATTTAAGTTTGGACCATAATCTTATTGCAGTGATTAAAAAAAAACTACAAAAAAAGCTGTTTTCCTACTTAATTTTTAACAGTGATTAACAAAGATATAAAAAATAAAAAAAAAACAAAAAATCTAGTCAAACAATTAACTATATTTTATGTACTACATAATTTGAAAGAGTACTGCCTCTAAAGACCCCAAGTTTAAAATATCCCCTTTAAACTTACTTCTGTGCCCTGGGCAAATTGCTCTACCATCTCTAGACCTGAATTTCCTCATCTGTAAAGATCACTGGCCAGCTAGGATTCTGAGTGGTCCAAGAAGGTGACTTATGATTAAGATGCAGAGACTAGTCTCCTATGAAAGACTAATAAAATTATCTCTGCTACAGAGCAGAAACTAGAGCTAATTTGGAATAATGTTGTAGGCCCAAGTATGGAAAATGTTATTCTGGATTTTTTTTTTTAGGAAGTACCTTCAAATGGACTATGCTTAAACCAGGAGTTTTTAACTTTTTTTGTCTCAAGATATACCCTTTTCACAGTCTGATGAAGCCTTTGGGTCCCTTCTCAGAATGTCTTTAAATGCATAAAATAAAATACATGTGAGTATAAAGAAAACCAAAGGTTAATGAAAATAAAGATGCAATTTTTTTTCCATTTAAGTTCATAGATGCCCTGAAATCTATTCATGGACCCCATGAATTAAGAGCTCCTGGCTTAAACCATCTCAGACAAATGACCACTTAGCCATAGGCTCTTACACAACCTCCCTCGGTAACTCCCCCCTCATGGATTTCTTGGATGGAACCTGACTCACTCATGCTGTACTTTTTAGCTTTGTTTTCTTTTTATATGGTAATTAGAGGAGTTATAGATCAGTTACCATTACCACCTTCCTGTAAGAGATTTTCATGTATTTGGAAACTATTGCTAGATTGTGGTTTGGAATTAATTCCGCTCACCATGCCTTTGACTTTTTTTCTTTGGCCTTGTTGTCCTTCACTCCCAAGTTCTCTATATGAAGACTCCAAAACTGAACCATCAAGAGAGAACAGACACTAACCAGTGAAGATCATAAAGAATGATGGCATTACCTCATAGTTCCTGCATTCTATACTTCTTTTTACATATTAGAAGGTTGTTCATTTAAAAAATTTGGACCCATATTTCTGACATACCATTGGCTTGTTATTCCTTGTATTTTGAAATATTTTTATATAAAGCTTATATTTCTCCCCAAAGTATATCTACCACTCTATACTTGACTATACTCTATACCTATCATTCCCATCTATGTGTCTAGCCTCTTTTCTAATTTGCCAAGGTCATTTTAAATTTGATTTCTTTATGTAAAGGCTAGCTATTCCCCTGCCCCTGTCAGAGTCGTCTATAATAAGGTTAGTAAACATGCTATTTGTTCCATCACACAGTTCACTGATGAAAATGTGAGCTAACAGAAAGAAATATTCTCGTGAATCTAAAAATCCTGGACTAGACTAGCTAGTACAAGATTACACCCATTAGCCAAAGTTTTAAAAGAAATATCTGAAAGTTATTAACCTCAAAAAAAGACTAATAAAAATAATTTTGTCTTTCTTGCATATAATAAGTAGAGCTATAGTACTTGAAGGGGGAAAAATCTATGGAACTGTTTGTACTAGATTTTTTAGACTGCGATTCAAAAATAAGATTTCAAAACCTAAATGAAAACATAGTTTTATAAGTATATTTTGTCTTTTGTCATTGTTCACATTTATACTATAAATAATAGTTTTATTTTGACCCCATGCCACTGAATTCTTAATACATAAAACACTGTATCTGCTTTTAAATAGCAGTAATATTAATTCAGTATCTTCCTTAAAGATTTAAGTATTCAAGCAAAAATAAAAATAGCTACATCACTAGACAGGGAGAAAAGCATGTTTTTCAATTAAGAAAAGATCCCAAATAAATCTCTCCTTTATGATGAAGATGACTCTCAGTCCATATAAACATTAGAGTATACAGAAGAACAAAAAGGAGAAAAAAAAAAGCCTGCAGTGGTACCTAGAAATCAATTTAAAACAGATCACAAAATGAATGTTCCTTATGGTTACACTTAAAATAGAAAACAAAAGTTTCTTCTAATTATATGAAACTTGACACTTCTGACATTTCTAAATGTTACTTAATTTATGGGCCTAATTTTTGACATTTCCACTCAAAATAATGCTTTCCTAAAAATTCTCAATTCATTGTCTAACATACTAGGATTATCTAATCTTGCTTTAGATGGAATTAAATTCAATGAAAAACCTATTGCTGTGTGCAAAGAATTATGGCAAGAGAAAAGGTCAAATAAGAAACAATCCTTGCTCTGTATGGGTTTAAATGTAGTCCAGAAAAGATGGAAGGAATGTAAACAAGAACAAAGGGCTTTATGATAAACATGCAAGTACAATGGAGAAGAAGATCAATGCTAGCTAGGATTGGTGGCTGGAGAAGCCTTTGTAGGGGTCAGTAGTATTTAGCCAGGAAGGATAAGGAGAATTTCAAAAGGCAAACATGGAGAAGCGTATGCTCCAGGCACAACAAAGGTAGGAAGGTGAGAAGATAGGAGATGAGGAGAAATGGATATAGGGAGGCAGATGCATTGAAGAGCAAGTAGCCCATTCTGGCTGGAGGGTAGCTGAAGGAGGCTGAAAGCACAATGGAGAGGAGCTTGAATGCCAAACTAAGGAGCTTAGACTTTATTCTACTAGCAATGGAAAGTCATTACAATGTCTGAACAGGAAAAGAACTTGAGCAGAACTGTGCAGAAGGCAGATTACTTTGCATGAGTGAGTAAGATGGACTGAAGGAGGGGAGAGACTGAAGTGGAAAAATCAGCTAGAAAACTGTAACAATTGTTTAGGTGCGAGGTAACAAGGGACTGAACTGAGATGGTGGTAGTGGAAATAAAGGGGATGAATTCAAGAAATACTGTGAAAGTAAACTCAATAGGACTTGATAGATTATATATGGGACACAAAGGAAGGAGAGGTAACTAAGATGTTCCTAAATTTCAAGTATAGATGCCTAGAAAACATAGTGGTACTAGTAACATTAAAGAGGTCAGAAGGAAAAGCAGGTTTGGGTAGGAAAATAAAGAGTCTGGTTAAGATTAAGAAGAAAGCCCTACTCTGGAGATAGATACACAAGAAAGGAATAACTAAATCTATAGGGATGGATGTGATTATCAGGGTAGAGAAAAAAGAGGCTCAAGTATTAACTTTGGGGAATGCCTACAATAAAGGAATGAGAAGAGGAGCCATGGAAGAGGGCAGGGAAGACAGCCGGAGAGGTAGAAGAGGGTGGAGCAGCTACAAAAACCAAGAAAAAGAGAGTCCAGATTTGGTGACGAGGTTGTCTGATGACCATAAAGAAGAGCTTCAGTGGAGCAGAAGAAGAGGAAAGATTATGAGGGATGAAGGAGTGAATGAGGGGTGACAAAGTGGAGGAAGTGAGTTTAAACTGCTCGTCCCAGAAGGCTGAAAGTAATAGAAAGCAGAGAGAGATAAAGGGGCAGCAGGGGCAGAAGGTGAGTTGTTGGGTGTTTTTAACAAAGGGTTTACCTGAGTGTGTTTGAAGGAGGAAAGGAAAGATCGGTGAAGAGAGAGATACTGAAAATACAAGAGAGGTATGGGGATTATTGGTACTGTTGTGTCTTGTTTTGTTTTTTGTTTTGAAGAGGGACATGACATCAGGAAGATGACATGACTTGCAGTTGACTCAGAGGGAGGGCTGTGCAAGGTCACCAGCTTCACTTTCTCCTCCAGAGCCATCTGGGTCCAGTGGCCTGATATTCACCAGGACGACTAGAGATGGAAAGTCCCCAGTGGACTAAATAACAAGGGGGGGGAATTATCTTTGGCAAAAAAAGAAAGCCACCTCTCCTTCTAAGATAGGAGTCGGGAAAAGAATAGAAAAACAAAGAGGTTTGAGGAACACAGGAGGGAAGTTGAGGGAATTCACACCTGATGGACTCTCTCTCCTCAGTAAAGAAGTCAAGTATATCTGCCAAAAGTAAGGAGGGTTGGAAATGGTTTGGGAACTCGAGGAGAATGGAAAAGGTCTTAGACAGTCAGTCACCTTTAGATGCAACAGGGAATCAATAAGAAATAAAGAATTAATTGAGCAGCAATAAAGATGAAGTTAAATAACATGAATTTGTCACAGACTTCATCAACATAGCTTCGTGACTTTTTTTAGTTATAATCAACTACAGAGGGGTGTGAGCTGAGAGAGCACATGGTGAAGGCAGCACTGAAGTTACCTATTGATTAGGGGAAGTTAAAAGACTGAAGATTCCACTATGAAAACAAAAGATGGATTCAATTAAGAGTGAGATGGACAAAGGAACAAGAGGACGCTGTGATAAAACCAATTTCAGAATTTGTGAGGTAATGCTACTTTACTACTACTACTACTACTAATAATAATAATAATAAAAATAACTAACTTAAAGCACCTACAATGTGCCAGGCACTGACTGTGTTAAACGCTTTACAATTATAATCTCATTGGATCCTTACAACCACTCAGGAGGGTAGGTGCTGTTCTTAACCCCATTTTACAGATGAGGAAACTCAGGCAAACAGAAGTTAAATGACTCGCCCAAGGTCACACAGCTAGTACATTTCTGAGGCTGGATTGGAACTCAGGCCTTCTCAACTCCAGGCCTGGCACTCTATCCACTGCCTCATCTAGCTGGTGCAAAAGGGTGACAGTTATATAAAAGGTAAAAAAAGAATGTATGCAAGCTAATTATACTTCTTGACTTCAAAAAAGACAAAGTGATTCCAAAATCATATTTAATGTATTTCCATACTAAAATATTTGCTGCAATGTTCAAACTTTCTATAATTTTAATGTTGAAAACTTTCTTATCACATACGAACCACTCACTGATGAGGAAATCATTAATTTGCTTACTTTATCATGCTAAACCCTGCATTATTTTACACGAGGGGCAAATGAACAGTGTCAGACCTTCTGGGAAAGTGTAGTTTTTATTTCTTCTTGAAGGTCTTCAGTCTGCTTCTTCCTCTGCTCAAGTAACTGCTTTAGTGAATTTAGTTTCCCATGAAGTTGCTGTTCCTCTTTTTCCTTCTCTTTTGAATCATTCTGGACATGTAAGACTTGTTCCTTTGCAGAACTGGGGTGCAACTTCAACTGCTGAGTAGCCTAGGAAAGGAAGAAAAGTATCAGCAGCTTTATCCAGTGGTCCAGGAACATTCTGCCCAGTTACTGAGGTACATGACATTTATCACAGTAACACATACATGACACTTTCGTTCACTATCTTTCAAACTGAACAAGTCGTCCTGTGTCCTAAGCTCCTCTGCTGAAAATAATATGGAAACGTAAAGGCTTTATTTACATCTTTTTATAATTCTTACCATCACAGGAAGAAGAAAATCTTACCTCCTTCTCCTTTTCAAGTAACTTCTTCGATTCCTTCTTTTCCTTAATGGCACATTCAGTCTGTACTTGATGTTTCAGTTCCTTGCAAATTTTTTCCTGTAAGAGTTAAACAAGATTATCCAAGGAGCATTTTTTAATAAAAAATTCAGGTATTCTATGAATATTTCAAGATATATACTGGGCCATGATGAGAATCATTAAACTATCCCACCATTTCCACCATTCAAAGGGTCATAACCCCCCCTACACACACACCCATACACCCCCACGTGCACATGTACACACAAACACCAACACACACGGACATGTACATACACACACATGCACATACATGCATGTACACACACACAATAGGGTATAAAGAACAACCTGTCTTGCAATGAAAAGGAAAACCGAATAACAGAGGTAGCATTTACATAGCACTTCAAGGTTTGCAAAGCACTTTACAGGATCCCTGAGAGCCTCAGTGAGTGGCCTATCCACTCTGCCTAACTACCTCACTGAAACATGGACTAGGTAGGATTTAGAGTTGGAATGGATCTTGGAGGTCATTTAGTCCACTCCCTTCATTTTATAGATACAGAAATTGAGACTCAGAGAAGGGGAGTGACCCATGTGTGGTCCTATGTATAGTGTGGCACGAGCCACAGTCTCTGAGTCCAATTCCAGAGATTCTTCGGTATATACAAACACACGGCCTTCTGGATGAAGGAGATTGTGTGAAAGAATTCTGGAAAAGGAGGTTGGATCCAGACTATAAAGTTTGCATTTTACCCTAAAGGTAAAAGAAGCTACTTAAGTTTTTTGAGCAAAGGAGTACCATGATCAGGCCTGAACCTTGGGAAGGTTATTTTGGCAACTGGACCTGCAGGTTGGAGACCCCTTAGGAGGCTCTCAGAGGCAAACGGTGACTCAGACTTGAACTAGGATGGTGACCATGGGTGAAGAGGAGATGAATGTGAAATATGGTATGGAGGTATAATCAAGGAAAGATGGCAAATGACTGGATATGGAATGTAGGAGAGAAGGAAGAGCCAAAGCTATAGGCCTGCTGAGGTCAGGGGTAGGAGGGACCAGAGGGGAGACTGGCACTTAAGGTGAAAGTTTGGAACAGCTCCTGTGGCCAGTATGATGGCAACTCAATCAGGGAAGAATAACAGAACTGCCATGCAGCAGGGAGGGTCAGCAGAGATGACAGAATAGTGGTCCAGCAGACACAGTTCCAGAGACTCCCTCCAAAAGCCTTCTGGCAGCTCTGGAGTAGGAAAAGATTTTGAGAGTTGAAGACTGACAGGGTATGAATGGTGGTAGGGCAGAAAAGCAAGAGAGTAGAAGGTGAAAGCAACCTACAAGACAACTTACTCATCTAGGGAGTCAAACTAGGGAGGAAAAAGTGGCACCCAAACAATGGTTGCTGGACTGGAAGAAGGGTCCAAGATTGTGAGGAACTGAGGTTGCAATGGTATGAAAAACAGATTTAGGAAGAGAGGGGCAGGGGACGAGAGAGAAAATGAGAGACTATGGTAAAAGAGTGAGCTGGGATAGACCATAATGTCTGCAGAGGAAGCTGAGGCTGGTGGCTCCCCTTTGGTGAAGGAATTCTGAGCAAGAGGCCAAGCTGATCAAGTGTCTTTACTAAGTGAGCCTTGGGTGCCGGGGGCCACCACGCTGCATAAGGAGGGCTGACCTGGCCCATGTCAAAAACAGAGCAGGCCAAAGCTCCTGGGTCAATCAGTAGTGGGGCTGGGTCTCTGAGTGGCTGCTATACTTCCAGCCAGGGTGAGGCAAGGAGACCCAGTGTCAAAAGAACAGAAAAAAATCAAGACTATGGTAAGACAGGGTAATTTCAGAGTTCAAGATCATGGAAAATCTAACAGTTTCAGGCAAAAATGAGATCTAAGATTCTAACATTCCTGCAGGTAGCTAAGGAAGAGCAAGGCCAGATGACCATTTTAGGGCTATTTTACAGAGGAATGTCTTGTTGAGGTACTGGCTGGCTTAGGTGGTCTCTGAAGGAGGGCAGAGAACAAGGGGCCAAACCTGGAAGAGCTTGTTTAAAAGTTTGTGCCATTTCTCTGTCCGTCTTAGATTCAAGACAGAGTTCATGGCACCTCCAAGATTATTCCTTAAAAAGAACATGTTTTATTTTATTGCTTTACTTGGCATCTGTAATTCAAAGAATGCTGAAGATCTTAGAGATAATCTAGAACAAACCTCTCATTTCTGAGATAAGGAAAACAAGGCAGATAAAGGAAAGGACTTGGCAAAGGTCACAGAGGTAAGTAGCAGAGCCCATTCTTGAAATCAGGACAAGGGCTCTTTTTAAATAACCAAAATACAGAAAAAAGGAACTAGATGAGGTTTCAAAGGGTCATCTGATCTAATTTCTTAATTCAATCAGGGCCCTGGATATATATGCCTTCAGAATCAAAGGATTTTAAGAGTTGGAAGGGACCTTACAGCTGTCCTCTAGTCCAGTCATGTCAACTGAAACAGAAATGAACAGAAGCATATTGACTTTAGAAACCGCAAATTAACATAATCTATTTTGTACTACATTTTTATTTATTTTGTTAAATATTTCCTAATTATATTTTAATCTGGTTCTGTCATACTGGGAGGTTTTGCTCTTTCCCAGCTGAAAGTTTGATACCTCTGATCTAGTCCATCCCACATTTTACAAATGAGGAAACTGAGTCAGGAAGGTTAACCAATTTGCCTGAGGTCACAATGCTAAGGAGCAGTACTAAAATTTGAACCCAGGCTTTTGTTACCAAATGCAATCCTTTTCCCAAATAGAAAGTGCTTCCTACCTGCTTTTGCAAAAAATGGTTGTCTATTCAAGTCTTAAAATTTTATTTTCTGGATATGAAATTGTATAATCATTTCCCAATTTGTTTTATTTACATCCAATCTAAATGTTCCCTGCTTTTATTTGGATCTATTTTATCTTATGTGGTTCTCATACATAGAAAACGATTCGTCATCACCCCCTCATAAAAATCCTTCAAAGAAAACAATTAAGTTTCTTCCACGCCCTGTACCACTGGTCCTCAAAAGGGAGTTAAATGAAAATGCAAAAGAATACAATAAGTTACTGAATAAAGACTTTAAAATAATTACACAAAATGTAAAATAAGCATGATTTCCCAGAAAAGTAAACAAGCATAACTAACCAATTCTGCTGAAGCTGTTTTTCCACTCTGCTTTTCCTTTTCTAATTCATTCTTTGAGTCTTTCAAAGACTCTGAGGTTTTCGCTAATTTGTCTTTGGTTGTAGAAAGTTCCTTTACTAGACGGTCTCTCTCCACCTTCACTTGCTGTAAATCTGTCACTGCTGCTTGCATCTTGCCATCCAATTCCTTACGTTGACTCTCTGCATCTTGATGTAATTTCTGAAGCTCTTGCTTAAGGTCAGTTTTTTCTTTCTCATGTTTGGAAAGCACCTGTGTTGCATGTTCAAGGGCATCAGATTTTTTCCGTAGATCCAAATGGGCATTAGAGACGCTAAATGTTTTGTGAAAAAAAGTTTAAAACCTTTAAAAGCCCATATTAGCAGCATACAAATATATTATCCACAATTTTTTTTCTTTTGTAGTCCATAAGTGAAATTAATTTAATGATATGATTTTATAGGATAATAGGACTGGAAGGGACTTAGGAGATCAAATGATCTAAACCCCTTACTTGACAGAGAAGGAACCTGAGATTCAAAGAAGTTACATGACTCACCCCAAATCACAGAGCTAGTGACAGATCCAAGCCTAGGATCCAGGTCTCCTGACATGCAGTCAATGCTCTTTCCATGCACCTGGAAGGGAAATCTCTCCTTCTGCTAGCCCCTAAGCAACATAAGGGGCTTTGCTACTTTCCTTTTTATGGCAAAGCATGAAATACATCATATGAACAAGTTTTGACTATTAATGCAACACCTGAGTTAGCCCAGGCCTACAGAAGTGAAGAAAAAGTATTTTCTTTCTGGAGTGGGGTAGGAAAAAGTATTTGCCAACAAATTGTTCTAGAACCAAGAAGCAACTCTGGAATATTATCACATTTACTCTCTCTGTAACTTAATGAGTTTTTAAAGATTCTTTGCCAATAGAAGAATAAATGTGTGACATTTTCAACATCTCATAAACTATATGACATGAACTAGGTAGATTAAAACTAGGCTAGTTCAGCAATGGAAAACTGCTAAATTTTCTAGGAAAGAAATATTCATACATACTTGGCTACTTGGTTAATATCACTTAGAGCCCACATAAAGGGCCACAGCAGAGGGGGAACAGACTTCTACCTCATCAACGTGTTCTTTTGGGGATTTCTTTCTTTCATGGATGAGACAGCCACTGAGCTCCCTTGCAGCAATTCTCAAATTCCACAACTGTGTGTGTGTGTGTGTGTGTGTGTGTGTGTACATGCATGTGTATGCACTGCATTTTCAGTGTGCTTTATGATCATTATAAATTCTAAAACATTTCAATAAAGAATATTCTCATTATGATGAAAGATGTATAAGCAAGATGCTTAAGGCTAACAGAACTTAAAATTTTCTATCTTTTGATCCTTTGGATCACATCACTACCACTCCTTTTCCTTCTCTCATGAAGATTTTAGAAAAATAAAGAAGCTGAGCACGTGGAAGATTAGAAATGGTAAAATACTAAATTTCACTAATGATAAAGTAGATCTCAAAGTTAGTAACAGGGTTTAAGGCCATTATACCCCTACAACCAAAATAGTTTTTAATAAAATAGTTACTAAATCGTTTGCTAAAATAGTTAGAATGCCTCCCAAGCCACCCTGAAGAGTCACGGTCAGGTGTTTCCTTTGCATGCCCCTTAAATTTTCCCCAGATTATCCATGGCCCTAACCCCAGGAATAGAGCAGCAGCAACCAAAGTGACTGGAACAGAACCATGAGCTGTGAGACTGTGCCAAGCACAGGGTTTCTAGGGAGAGCCAGGGCGTCCCTTTGTGTCCTCTATGAATGCCAGGTCAGCCATTACTCACAGCAGTTTGGGCTGCTGCCAAGAGAAGACTCCCTGCCCCACTGGCTTACTTGTGTACCCCTCCCTGGGGCTGTGGCCCCAAGCAGTCCCCTCTTTTGTTAATTCCACACGGTCTTACTAAAATTTGTGAGTAATTGTGGGCAACTGCTTTACCCCAGGCACCTAGACAGATGACAAAAAACCAAACCAAACCCATGTCACATGATCCAATTGATATTTTTCTTACCCTGCCCAAAAAAAGCAAAATGGCTCTACTGGATTGTGATAGGTTTAATTTCGATTTCATATGAACATTTCCATACATGGATTCAACACATTTAATGTAAACATTTAATAAATATGAAATAATGTCAACAACACGAAACCTTTGTGGAAATAGCAAAATAGACAATATCCACTTTGAAAATATGTTGGCTTACACTTCTCTCTCAGCTTCCAGCTGTTGACTCAGCTCTGCAGCTCGGAGATTTAGCTCAGCATTCTGTTGCCTTTGCTCTTGTAGATCATGTAAAATCTGTTCCTTACTTGCTTTAGCTTCAAGAATATCAGCCTCCAGTTTCTATGAAACAAAAAAATTCAACTTTACTGGGCACTTTAGTCTAATTAATTGAGAATCTCCTATTACATAGAGTCCACATTATTCCACTTTTGTTTTCTTGGGCCAGTCTTCAAAAACAACCATGAAATACTCCTTTAAATTATAAGAAAAAAAAATTCTGAATAGGAATTCTAAACAATAGGAAAAAAATTTACATGCCACTTTTGTGTGTGTGTGAAAGTGAGTAGGTCTGTGATGTCATCAGTGTGGAGAACTCCTGGTGCTAAAAAATCCCTCCACTGATGCAGGTCCTCAATCATTCTTAGAGAACAGCCTGAGCACCATGAGAGTCAGGGATCTGTCCACAGCCAGAACATGTCAGGGGCAGAATTTAAACTGGTATCTTTCTGACTCCACTTTACCATGCTGCCTTTTCGGTAGAAATCAAAAAATTCAAAGCCAAAGAAGAAATGAAATTCCAAATTTATAATTAGAGAAATATTATCCTTCAGAATGAACAAATGACATTTTCAGTTTAATTATTCATGCCTGAAATTATGTCATCTATTCTAATTACTGTAGTGATTTAGTCTGATTGAACTATTTACAAGATGTTATTATTGAAAAATTCCGTTCTTTCTGCATACAGCACAAGAAATACACATAAGACCACTTACAGTACTGTTTGAATAACTAGACACATTTTAACACAGTTCTGTACTTGCTAAATACAACAGATAACTTTGACGTGTGCACATACACACATGCACACACACACAGTGTCCAAAAAGTCTTAGTGCAGTTTTAACAGCTCAAACTATTACTAGTGTTTAATAGCTTAAAATTGCAGTAAAGCTTTTGGATTACCTTGTGTATCATTATGTTTAAAACATTCAGAAAAGAAAAAATTTCTCAAACTATTTTATACAACTGAATTTAATTCTTAAAAAATTGGCAATAAAAAGCACTAGCATATTTCCTAGGATTATTAACTGTACCTCATTGGACTCTGGAGAGCCTGCTGGTGAGGTTACAATCTCCCAGAATCTCAAGGTTATGAGGAACATTTTTTTCCCAAGCATGACTCACACAGGAATTTCTTTTCTCTAAGTACTTAAACAGCCTCTACCTGACGCCCCGAGTGACAGGGTTCTTATTACCTTCTGACAAAGCCCATTCTCTTTACTTTGGGACAGCTCTTGTCGAGAAGATTTTTTTTAAAAAATACACAACTTTTTTGCAACTTCCACCTAACTTAGCCCTCCAAAACCAAACAGAACAAGTGTAACCACTCTCCCAAATGGCAGCCCCAGGACTTTTCAGCATCCTTAGTTGGGTCACACATGACTTCTAGTTTCCTCACCATACAGGTTACCTTCTTTTAAAGCAGTCCTAGTGTGATGTCCTTCCTAAAAAAAATGAAACCCAGAACTGAATACAGCAGCTACTTGATACAACTGAATCAATGGGTTTTTATTCACTCCTCTGAAGACATGCCCAGTCCAAAGCAGAGAATCCCTAGACTAGACCCCCATTCCCCCTAAAGAGTGGGTTCCTCTAAGGCAGCCCAGGATGCCATTTTCTTTTCTGCTGCAGAATCACACCCTGTTGTTTCATGCTAAGCTTAAAATCAACTCAAATCTTTCTCAAATCAACTGCTGTCTCACTGCACGCTGGCTCTCTTGCATACTTGAGCAGCTTAGTCTTGAGCCCAACTAGAGGACTTTCCATTTATCCATACTCAGTTTTATTTATTATTTGGTCCATTCGTTAATTTAATCTATCAAGATCTGTTGGCCCCTCCAGTCTATATTCTAACATAGTAGCTATCCCTCCCAGCTATCATATGAATATCTAAGCATGGCATCCAAATCAGAACTATAAATGTTGGACAGATAGGTAGGTTTATGGAACACTTCACTGGAGAGCTCTCTATATGCTGACATCAATCACCATAATACACTGATCAAATGGAAGGTTCTGGGACAACTTTGCTACCTGCAGGCTAATCAGAAAATCCCTGTCTTTCTTTGATGATTCTTGAATTTTTAACATCCCAGGGTAATCATTAACAATATCAATTTCCATCATATGAAACTACAGATTAGAATGTGTAGATGATAAGAGGAATTTTATAACAGAAAAAAATTTGGTAAGACAATGCTTCATAGTTGTCTTTTTAAAAAAATTTTACAAATGTACAAATTTTTACAATAGTTTTATCACAAACCTTTACTTGTCCCTCTAGTTCTTCAGCTCTCTGTTCATAAGACAGCTGCTTCTCTTTGAATTCCTTAATGAAGGCTTCCAGCTGAGTGCAGTGCTCTTGCTTATCATGGAGCTGGGCAGTTACTTCATCCAACTGATTGCTGATTTTATTGAACTCCTAAATAAAGAAGAAAATTGAAGAGTTTCAGTCGGGCTAACCTACTTTTGCCTCAAGGTTTAGATTACATAAAAGTAATCAGTGCAATCAAAAATTAGCACTTCCAGGTTCCATGATTTAAGAAGTAGAGGGACATCAACCCATATCAAGGGTGGGGAACCTGTGGCCTCCAGGCCACATGGGGTCCTCTAGGTCCTCAAGTGCTGCCCTTTGAATGAATCCAAACTTCACAGAACAAATCCCCTTAAAAAAGGATTTGTTCTGTAAAACTTGGACTCAGTCAAAAGGCCACACCCAAGGACCTAGAAGGCCATATGTGGCCTGCAGGTTCCCCACCCCCAACCCAGATCATAGCTTTCCTCCTACCCTCTCCATATTTTCATTTTCTCAAGTTACTGTGGCTGTAAAAATGTATAACTGACAATCCTTCTGGTAAGCAGCTTGTGGTCTGTACGCTGAGGAAGTGTTCTACTTTCAATGATTTTCTGATTTTTTAAAAAAAAATGCTTTTCAGGGGAAAATTACTTTAGGAATCACAATGATTAAACTAAGGAGAATAAAATATGTTTTAATATTTTAAGGACATAGGCTTTCTTCAGCATGGATCATAACACCGCTATCTCTTAATGCAGTTTCTCAAAATGTGGTTCAGGGGACTCCTGGGAATCCATGAGGTCAAAATTATTTTCATAATACCAACAGATTTTAATTTCTCATGGTAAATATTTGTATCTATCTATCTATCTATCTAAAAACCTACATAAACAAAAGTTTGGGTGATTAGGGTCAATAATTTTTATGAGTGTAAAGTGTAAAGTGTTGCCTTCATGAATAGACATTATGAGTTGCTGTGGTTGAGGAAAATTTATCATCTGACAATAACCCTCTACAAACTTATAAAGGCTAAAGCTGATCTTCAGACATGTGCTCTTTCACTGCGCACAGGCTAGAAACTTCTCCAGCTGGATGGGCTCCCCTAAATCTCCCACTATGCTGGGAGAGCCTCCAAGCTAGGAGGGTGTGGTGGGGAACTTTAGGGGCATTCATACTTTTTATAACTGTGATTAAATGCTCTGAATCCTCACTAGATGCCAACATGTATGCAGATATAACATGTATCTCTGCCAAATCATCTTTTCAATGTGGATCAGTTTAAGGTATAAGGTCATTTTACTTTCTGTACCTGTTGCTTGTCTTGCAATGCATTCTGAGCTGTGTCCAAGTGATTCTGAAGATCTGCTCTTTGAGCAGTTTTCGCTGCTTCAGCAGAAAGCAATAATTCAGTTTTTGCTTTAATCTGAAATGAAATGAAAAAAATCTAATTTATATTCAGAATAAATCTTGTTACTTCAAAAAAATTTTTCTTTCTTTTTTTATTTAATATTTTTAGTTTTCAACATTGATTTCCACAAGATTTTGAGTTACAAATTTTCTCCCCATTTCTACCCTCCCCCCCACCCTAAGAGGGCATAAACTCTGATTGCCTCATTCCCCAGTCTGCCCTCCCTTCTGTCACCCCACTCCCCTCCCCCATCCCCTTTCCCCTTACTTTCTTGTAGGGCAAGATAGATTTCTATACCCCTTTGCCTGTATATCTTATTTCCTAGTTGCATGTAAAAACAACTTGTTTTTTTAAAACATTTGTTTTTAGAACTTTGAGTTCGAAATTCTCTCCCTTTCTCCCTCCCCACCCACCCTCCTTGAGAAGGCAAGCAATTCAACATAGGCCACACATGTATCATTATGCAAAACACTTCCATAACAGTCATGTTGTAAAAGACTACATTTTCCCTCCATCCTATCCTGTCCCCCTTTATTCACTTTTCTCTCTTGACCCTGTCCCTTTTCAAAAGTCTTTGCTTTTGATTACCTCCTCCCCCAATCTGCCCTCCCTTCTAGTGTCGCCCCGCCCTTCTCCCCTTCTCCCCTACTTTCCTGTAGTGTAAGATACCCAATTGAATGTGTTATTCCTTCCTTAAGTCAAATCCAATGAACGCAAGATTCACTCATTCCCCCTCACCTGCCACCTCTTCCCTTCCATTATAATTGCTTTGTCTTGACACTCTTATGTGAGATAATTTAGCCCGTTCTATCTCTGCCTTTCTCCTCCCAATTCTTGTTTTTATTTTACCTTACATCAATGTATATTACAAACTCTTTTCTGAAGAACTTCTGAGATCATATTGAAAATTATTAGATCAGAATCAAATAAGAAGTCAGAACCTCTCAAAGATCATATTGAAAATGATTAGATCAGAATCAAATAAGAAGTCAGAACCTCTCAATATTACTTAATCTCACATATCAACATATCAGCACAGTCACAATGTTCACACCTTTGGGTCAAATGCAACAAATAACTTGAAACCAAAACTGAGTATCAAAGTTAAGTCATAGTAACATGTTATCTTTAGATTTCCTGGATCTGATGTTGGAAGCACAGCATCTCCCGCCCTTTCAATTCCGTCAGTTTAAAAATATGTACTCCCAAAACAAAGTCAAGGAGATAGAGCACACAGCTGAAAAGTTCAGTACATTTAGAGTGTACCTACTCCTTCCACTTCAAGTCTCCCAGGGAGTCACTGACATGGGCTCTCCCCCAACCAGTGCAGACAGCAATCCAATTATACTCTCTCATCCTGGGTGGTTGTCATCTGAGTCTTTCTGTAAAACTGCCATGGAAGTTCCATCCAATACACTGGCCTCTATTAATGATTCTTTTCACCAGCACTCCTACTACTGCAGTTACTTTTTTCATTTCAACAATGTTTCTATGGTGATTCATCTCCAGGATTTTTTTTTTTTTATAAGGCATCATCTATGAGAAAAAAGGCCCTCAAAAGCTGCTCCCTGAAAAGGAAAGCTGTGGTGCTTTCTAGAGTCTGCCTATTATCAGAAACCAAGGAGCTAAAGCAAACACCAGTGAAGAGATCCCCAGGGACTAGAACTCTGGAATACTAATGCCTCTGAAAGTACGAAATTTCAAAAGAATAAATTTGAACTACTTTGCGCTAGAGTTCGATAATTTAACAAATTTTCCTTTTAGCACTTTCCCCCGTGATAAACAAAAGTTAGAGGGAAAGTATGGAATGGTGGAAAGAGAAAGTCTGCCTCCCAGTCAGAAAGAACTGGGTTTAAGTCCTTCATTTGATACCAGCTTTGTGACCAAGGGCAAGTTGCTTACACTCTCTACTGGCCCCCAGGAACTCTAACACTTGAAGTTACAAACAGACTAGCTGCCAATCTGTATAAGTAATCGAAGGCCCTTAAGACCAAAGAAAAGGTGAGACAAGGGGGAAAAAATCAGGAAACAGAATTTGGAAGAAAAATGCATCAAGTTATCAAGGGAATGAAAAAGAAATACAAGGAGACTGAGTAACTTTCAAACTTTGAATAAGAAAAGTCACAATTTAGAATTTATGAATAAAGGATAAGAAATAAGGGCCTGCACACTAACATGAATATTCATATGGAATAAAAATTATTGAGAAGAATAAAGAGTACATTTATTTTTAGTCTTAAAGTACACAAACAATAAGCTAAAAAATTAAAATCTGAGAAGGATCAAGGGGTTTTAAACATAAATTTTTAAGAAATCTAAATTATTTCACATAAAACCTGATTATCTGCTAACAGAATACAGAACTGTTACATTAAGGAAAATGTACTTACTTGAGAGATACATTATATGACTTAAAAATCTTTAAAATTTACACACTCCAAAACCTGTATTAATAAATGTGTATTAGTTCTAGTGACTTAACCTAATGTCCCATAAAAACACACTTTCATATGCACATTAAAATTTACCTGTGTGTTTAACAATGAAAAAATGGCCACTGGGTACCATGCATGCTAGGTACAGAATCACAGGATGTTAGAGCAGGAAACGCAAAGAGATTATCAAGTTCATACCTGAATTAGCTAGTAATAAGAAATGCTCCTGAGCAAAGCATATTTTGTAAACTAAGTTATTTTCCCAATGACATACTTTACAACTTCATAGTTGTAATCCTTGGAAAGAAAATGTTTTGCATCATGCAGCTGGTTCCTCTAAGGTCCCTTTCAGAAAGCTAAGTACAGGCCTCATAAGTACTGTCATGAGACTATTGGCAGGTCTTCATCTGAATTCTTAGAACAATCGTAAAAAGTCTAACTTTGAATGTGTGCCAAATCAATCAACAAATATTATAAAGTTCCTACTATGTGCCAGACACTATAGTAGGCACTTGGGGGAATACAAAGACAAAAGTGAAATCATCTTTGCCTTCAAATAGCTATGAGTGACTAGCACTTTACATATCTCATTGGTCTTTATGATACCTCTACAGAGCAATTGTTATCTTCATTTTATAGATGAGAAAACTGAGACTCAATGGCTTCAGTGAAAGACACTAATCAAATTTTAGGGCTGGAAGGGACAGAAATCGCCCAGTCTAATCTTCACAGTTTAAGATAAGGAAACTGGGCCCAAAGAGGCAAGTGACCCCCAAAAGCAGGCAATGAAGAGCAGCTGAATCTAGATGGGAGTCAAGTTCTTGCACTCCAAACCCACTGCTCTTCCCATTCCACCACTATGCTGGGAAATGATAATCACAATAGGAAATAAACCATGAAGTGGGTGTAGAACACTAGTCTGTTAGCAAATTGGGGTTTTGGACAGAGAGCTAAAGGCACTTCCCAAAGTGTTGCCTTTAAGGGCCTGCCCTTTAAAAGGATGCATTGCCGTAGCTCCTGCCTTTAGCCACTGCTCTCTTTTACCATTGTTTTAGGCCCTGCCCCTTTTAAATGTTATACTTACCATCCCTGTACAAGGAGAAATTTCTTTTGGGAGTGGCTGGATCTAGGTGACAGTGTCATAGAACGTATGTCAGAGTTCTGATATTAAAAAAAGTAGAGTCATGGGTCTGTTTTTTTCATCATATGCCAATATGCTGGCATTCTGGGAGTGGCCTCCTTCTCCTGTTTCAAGCTTAAAGCAACGGTAAAGTAGCTCCAGGTTTCTCAGCACAGAACGTAAGGAACTGCACTTGGAAGGCTGGCAGCTAACAACACCTTGCTGGATAGGCAACCTGTGACCTGCCGGCTGAGCAGCCTTCAAGGAAAGCTTCAGAAGGAACAGCTGGGAGGGGTGGAGTGTGGGGCAGATAGCTTTCACAGAATGAGCAATCCTTCGATGCAAAAAGAATCACAAACTTCATCTACCTACTTTTAAGTTTGGATTGTCACTGACTTATAATATTCCTATATATGCTGTTCATTATACTGAAAATAACACATGAAAAATATATTGGGAGCAGCAACCACTCACCCTTCTATGGCACATTACTTTTTATAAAGTGATATAGGCAGTCTTGGATCTCTGCATTCTGATATGTTAACTATTTTGCTATTTAACTATGTTGGAATTCTCTATGCAATCCTAGAGAAATAAGCTAAATCAAATCAAAGGTTATACAATTTTCTCCAGGAAACATACACCGAAGAAGCTTCAAAAATGTGTCTCAGTTTCTAAACCTATGCTTAGTGTATTAGGTAAAACCAGCTCTCTTAAATCTCTAGGTATCTTAGAAGTAAATCCAAGGTAAACACATCAAATATTACATTTTCAAGGCCTTTTAAAGAATAAATCTTATTTTAAAAATCTAGAAGCAAAGCCAAGATATAATATAAACCTCTGAAACAGAAACATGATGGAATAAAATCAAACTAAAGGGATTTTTTTTAATCTACTAAATATAACTCGCCTAAAATGAGTCAAAAAAAGGAAGTCTAGCAAAATTACATAGATTTCAGGAGTCTAAAAGGTAGAAATAAGGATTAGAGCAAAGAATTCAGCACTTTCTAGATGACAGCCTTGGTTCTGTTAATTTGGCAGCTCATTCTGAATGGACTCATTCAGCAGGGTATAGGGGAAGGAAAGGACATGCTGGGAGGAAGTGGAGAGTGAGGAGCATTTCATTAAAAAACCTAGTCCATTAGTTTCTAAAGTAATTTAATTTGGCTTCAGTTGTCAATTAGTTAAAAATCAACAAGTGAAAATACATAATAAAGAAGCTGTAATTTAAAATTAATGGACCAAATATATACATTGAAGATCAGTTTCTTCTAGATTCCTGATGAAACTGTGTCGTTACTCAACAAATCAATAAACATTTATTAAGCACTTATTATTCGCTAAACACTGTGCTAAGAACACTAATTAAAAGAAAAGTACAGCTATTACCTGTAAGTCAAGTTGGGAGACCTTCTCCTTACTCTCATTTAGCTGACTGTTCACTTCACTAATGTTGGCTTCTAGGGCAAGAACTCGGTCCTGTGCGGCTCGTAGGTGTGCCTTTTGCTCCTGCACCTGCTCATGCAAATTCTCCTGAGCCTGTTTGTGGCTTTCCGATTGATTTTTCAGCTTCTCCGTGAGTTGAGTTACCTATTATAATAGCAAGACACTGGAATGTTCACTAAAAAGATGACAAGAACTAAACCCCACGCAAAAAAAAACCAACCAATTCTGAACTTAAGAACTAGAAAGGCATTAAGCCAATCTACCTTAACAGTGATAAACTGTGTTAAATTTTAACAAAATTGTTTCTTTTAAACATTCATTTTTTAATTCTGAGCTTCAAATTTTCTCTCTCCCTCTAGCTTCTTCCCCCACTGATGGAGAAGGCAAGCCACATGATATTCCTTACACATGTAAAGTCAAGCAAAACACTTCCATGTTAGCCATGAATTTTAACAAAATTATAAATATTTTAAGATATCCTTAATAAAATACTTATGTGCCCAACATCATTATAATTTTTTAAATGTTCACATCTCAGGAAGATATTTCTTTTCACAGACTTATGCCCAGCAGTTTCACTGCAGAAAAAGTTGTACACAGATTTGAGTCTGAGTTGAACTTCCAACATGTTATTCCAGCAGACAACCAATCTAAAAAAGTCTTCATTTAAAACTGGCAACTGAGGTCATTTGTGAAACTTCAGAAAACAATTAGGGGTACAAATACAGAAAGTTATTAACACTTCATGGCTTAAGAGAAAATAACTCCATCCTATATCAAAATTTATTATATTATCTACTTATCAAATTTGGTTTTGATAAGCAGATCCCCTTCCCCTTAACAGAAGTATCATTTATGAATTCTTTTAAAATAACTCCAACCCCTAGGGGCAGCTAGGTGGCACAATGAGTAGAGCACTAGCCCTGGAGTCAGGAGGACCTGAGTTCAAATCTGGCCTCAGACACCTGACACACTTACTAGCTATGTGTGACCTTGGGCAAGTCACTTAACCCCAGTTGCCCTGCCTTCCCTCCTGCAAAAAAAAAAAAATATCTCCAACCCTAACAAGTTTCCTGGAAGTGCAGAGGTGTATTACATATTTCCATGTTTGTCCTTACCCCCTTAAGTCCACACCACCTCTCACAACCCTGTACCTGACACTCCTCAATTTCTAGGAAAAGTACCACCATTCTACTAGCTACCCCAGTTCTAATTTTAGGCATCTTGGACACCCCCTCAAACCTTAATACTCACACATGCAATCTAAGGCCTCATCAATTCTAATTCTTGAATATCTCTTACATATATCGCTTCCTTCCCATTGCCCCTATCCAATACCCCAGAGGTTAGACACTCACCACCTCTTGTCTCAGATTGGACTCACCATTGTAATAACCTGCCCCCTCCAATTCCTACCATTTACTGCTGCCAGATGAGGCACATATGCTAGCAAAAATGTCACTTACCTGCTTGAAGCTCTCATTTCTTCTCCAAATGCCTACCAATAAAAGCCAAATTCCTTAATCTGGCACTCAAAGCCTCCCACAATTTTGTTCTAATTGTATTTCATCTCTAATCTCTCAAAAGATTTTCACAATATCCTGGGAGGTAGGCAGGACAGGTAATATTGCTATTTTACAGGTGAGGGAGATAAGGTCGCTGGCATTCTGCCCTATGTCATCGTCCTCAAAGTGACCACCATCATAACTGATTCTGTCCAACCACTGTCTGGTCAGCATTCACACTGCAGCCACATTGCCCTATGTGTCTTTCCCCATAGATGCCAGCCTCTCATCGCTGGAATCCCTGCCCCATTTCAACGTCCAATTCCAACGTCACCTCCTACATGAGGTTCTTCCTGATCCTCCAGTTGTTAATGTTTTTGCCTTCTCAGGAATTACTTTCTTTATATCCTGTATTTACTTGCTTGTAAACATGTTGTTTTCTCCCAGTAGAATGTAAGCTCCATAAGAGTAAGGGCTATTTCCTATGTGTTTAATAAATGTTTACTGAATTGACAGACCTTTCTAGATGTGCCTTTCTGTTCAGCAGGACAATCTACTATTCCCTCTACACATAATTGCCTGCTTTCCCACTACACCTCCAGGAGCTGTAATTCTATCTGTCCTGGCTCTTCCATGCAACTTTGCCAAATCCCTTTAACCCCAAATCACACTTCCCTTCTTTGAGTATATTCAATTTATATAGTCCATATATCCAACAAATTAAAAATTTAACATTCCACATACCAACACAAAATACTCAGAAATCTGTTTTAAACAAAAGATATCCACACACAAAAAAAAAAAACCAAGGAAAATGAAATGCAGAAAGTCAATGGAGAAGATTTTTTTAAAGTAGTAATGAGTTGAAAACTGGTAGAAAGCACATGTGAAGATCTTACCTGCTCTTGTAATGTATGGTTTTTCTCTTGTAATTGGTTAAGAACAGCAGTCTCTCCCTCACCAGCTTGAATTTTTGCATAAAGATCTTCTCTCTCTTTTTCAAGTAATGTAATGTTCTCCTTACTCTTCTGTAGCAAGGCTTCAAGATTTTGGATCTTTTGGTCCTTATCTCCAATTTGACGCAATACTTGTTCCAAATCATTCTGGAACAATGGAAAATGGCTTCCTTAAGGACTGAGACCTTAATACATAAAATGCTAGATATCAAATTTCATAACTCATTCTTGTATTCATCACATCACAAAATGGTAAGTACAATTAATCTAGTGACAGCCTATATTTTTATAAACATGCTTTATTTCCATAAAGAGTAAATTTCTGAGTAATCATAACTCAGTTAATGATATTTCTCTCCCCTCTTCTTTTTTTAGGAGAACATGAGCATTAAGAAAATAGCTTAGTTATTTTTTTAAAAAATTTTAAACCGACATTCCAGGGCATATCCTGAAATCTGTATATATTCAACTTCCCCCTTTACCTTTTACACCTAGTGGTTTGAAGTTACAATGAAAGAGATTCCAACATAAAAAATTTTCTTTTAGTTAGCGCTGTCCCAGAACAGAATAGATTGCCAACAGTCCAACACCAGAGGTTTTCAGGCATAGACTGGAT
Organism: Trichosurus vulpecula; assembly: GCF_011100635.1. Lineage (NCBI taxonomy): Eukaryota > Metazoa > Chordata > Mammalia > Diprotodontia > Phalangeridae > Trichosurus > Trichosurus vulpecula. The sequence goes on along the minus strand of NC_050577.1, from coordinate 221,755,916 downwards.
TGCTACTAGTTGAAAACAGTGTACACTGGATTCCTGATTTGGGTAAAGAATACAGCTAAATGACCCCTGAAGTTCCTTCCTACTCTGACTATAGGACATGACTCCTATAATTCTATCAATTATATTGGTATTATGAATGCTGATTCCAAATTATTCATAGATACTTCATCAAGAGGTACTTGGGTCTAGTGTGGGAGATACAGAATATGCTCACGCTACTGTATTCTTTCTCTTTCCCTCCATATCCAATCTGTTACCAAGGTCAGCAGACTTTACCTTCGTAACAAGTCAGGATTCAAACCCAAGTCTCCCAGCTGGGGGCTCTTTCCACTATACTCTGCCATTCCACCTCAATGTAACCAGAAAATGAAATCAACCATAAAACTCATTTTTCTCAAGTATTCTGTTCAACCAAATTGTTCCCAGTGGCTCCTCTTTCACTGCAAGGAGCACCTCCCCCAGGGCCTTTACCTGGGCTTCCCGAAGCTTGGCTGTTGTGCTCTGCTGCAGGGCCTGCTGATCTTGATGCTGCTGCCTTGTTTTATCTAACTGATGCTGCAGTTCAGTGGAATTGGTTACTTTTTCCTTCAACTTGAAAGAGAAAAGTTGGACTGTTAATAAAAAGCAAGAGGCATAATGTAGAAGTTCAATGCTAAAATTAAATTCAACAAACGTTTATTAAGGATATAATGTGTTCTGTTAGAGGAAAAACAAAATAAATAAGACACATTACCTTCATTCAAAAGGCTTACAATTCAGAAGAGAGGATGAAACATAAAGGTGAATAACTATGATACAACTTAGAACACGATTTGGTGCAGTGAAAGTGAAGTGAAGGCACAGTGGCAAAAGAAATTTAAAGGGGAAGATTTGAGGAGCTGAATCATTTTTAGTTCAAGAAACTAGGAATAACTAAAAAGAGAAAGTAGCACCTGGGCTGAACCTGTAAGAAGAGCAGAATTTCAACAGAGGTTGCTATGATGTGAACAGACCTCATTTAAGACACCCCAAGTGGGCTGGGTGTGGTGGGAAGGGGTGTGATGGATGCAGCATGTAAAACGACTAGAAGCGAAGAGAACAAGATGATATCAAGGATAACAAGTAGCTTAGTGTGGCTGAAACCAGTTACCTAACAAGCATTTACTAAGTGCCTACTATATAAGGAGATGGTGGTTAAGGAAGGATCTTAAAGGAAGAGAAGGATTCTACGAAATAGAGGTAAAAGGAGATTGTTTCCAGGCACGTGGAATGAACGGTCAGTGCAAAAGTAGGGACAGGAGTCGCAATGTCATGTATGAGGCGCACAGAGGCCAGCTGAGCTAGATCTTAAGAGCGTGGCCAGTGAGGATATAAATTGGAATTAGGCTATAAAAGGCTTTAAAAGCTAAATGAGATGTTTATATTTGATCTTGGGGGTGACAGCCATTAAAGATGACTGAGTAGGGAATCCATGGTCAAATACATGCCTAAGGAAAACCATTCTGGCAGTTATGTGTAGACTGGACTCAAATGAGGCTGGAAGACCAATGAGAAATGAAGTTGTAATAATCCAGGTGAGAGTTGAGGAGGACTTGAACTAAGGTGGTAGCTGTAAAAGCACACAGAAGGGTTGTATGTGGGATATTATGGAAGAGAATACAGGAATGGGAACAGTATCAAATAAATGATAGAGAAATAAAATAAGATGTACCCAGACTACATAAAGTCCTTAAGGTATTTATATTTATTCAATAAAAATGATGAATTATTAAAGTTTGTTTTTTTAGGTTTTTTTAATTGATCAATGACATGATCAGGTCTGTACATTAAAAAGATGATTTTGACAGTAGTATAAAGAATGGATTGGAAGGCAGGGAAACTAGAGACAGATCTGTTAGAAGGCTATTAAGAAAATAGTTCAAGCAATAGGTAATAAGGTCCTAAAAATGGTTGGTGGCAGTGTGAGTAGAAGGAGGGGACAAGACTTGGCAACTCATTAGATGTCGGATGTGAAGGAGACTCAGAGATGACTGAGTGAAGAGAGGTCAGAGGCTATGATGTTGCTGTAAGAAAGTAGGACAAAAGTAAATGCCTTTAAAACTCCTCTAGCCAGCACAGCAGTTGCCATTCACAAAGAAAAGAGAGGTTGCTGGGGTGAAGAGAAAAGTTTCCTTATCACAGAGTCTCTGGAGTCTCTTTTCATTTAAAGAAGTGGCACCATAGGAAGATTACTTCAGCCAGAGGGAATAAGACCTAAAAACAAAATGTATTTCAAACTATTAATCAGGTAACATTTGAAGTGAGAAATGCAAGGAAGACATTAGCAGACAGAGTAATTCAATTGAGCCAGGAGTTTAGAATAGAAAAGATTAACACACAAGTTCTAACAAAAGCTCAAAGGACAGACCAGATCAAAGCTGAGGCCTCTGCAACTCTTGGTGCCCCCTGGATAAAAAACCTGTGGCTAAGTAGTCCAATGGAGAGCTGAAGCAGGCTTCCTAGCTAGCTGGTGGGGCCTAAATGCAGCCTTCTCTGCTGGGGAGAGACTTACTAATCACAGCACCTCCAGGAGATGGAGGTCTGAGTTGCTGAAGGCAATCTAAAGATAGCACCTCAGCTGAAGTCTGTAGCTGAGTTATTGAATGAGCAGACTAAAAGAGAGGAATGAAAGGGCTTTACACCCTTTCCCGTATCAAGAGAAATGCTTAATCACTACAGCCCTACTCGGGGGATAATACAGGAGGCTCATAATATTATAGCCACAGCATCTCTAGTGGACGCTATTTCAGGTCATCAGTTGACCCTCAGAACAGCTGGAGCAGACAAACATCCAGCTTTCAGGTGGTAGAGAGAGGAAGAGAAGCCAATCTAGCAGAGAGCAGCAAAAGAAAGAACAGCACCTTGGTAGAATCCCAAGTGAGAGTCGCCCCTCTGTGCATGTGTGTGCCCTGGTCACACAGATTCTCTGGGCGTGCATCTCGGCCCCAAGTGCCCCCCATCCACATGGATTTCCAGCATAATTCATAGGAAGGCAGGCTCCTCCTACTAAATGTGTGTGTATTTATGGAGAGTGAGTTCAAGGCTCATGGCAGGATATGTTATATTGTTACTTTATTTCATCTGCTATTGAATTAAACCTTTGTTAAACCAAAACGTGCTCTATGTCTGACTGATAAAATATCAGTGGAAGCTTATGAGCCATAGGCTGGAGAGGACTCGGCCCCAAAACACACCTAGAACCTAGGGAAGCTAACTGGAAAACCCAAGGGCTACATAAGATAATTTCCTCAAATCCCACAAAACTTAGGTGTTATGAAAGATCTACATTAGAGACTGTTACAATACTATAACAGAAGCAAATTGTGAACAACAATTCTAATCCCATGATGAATAAATCTTTATAAAAAGAATGCTCCCCACAAAAAGGATACATTTCTAAGAAACTTTTCACTAAACTCTCATTACTTGTTTATTATTAACTAGTATCCTGAAGTTAATTCTTCACCCATCAGATATCTTAAGCACTAAAAGCATCATTAAGACAAAATACCAGAATACCTTCCTTTTTATTATAATAACTGTACTTAATCACCTGGTTTCAAAAAACAGAAGGACCACATAGGACCATATCTAAAATTCTGAGTCTAGATACCTAAAATTGAGAGGGCTGCTGGCTATAAAAACTGCATTTCTTTTTGCGGCCAAAAGGGTTTGGCTCTTTCTGATAATATGAAGCCTTTAGCAAATCTTACAACAGGTGAGGTTTTTACTAAAATATGCACATCATCTTTCTACAAGAAATAATCATGATTCTTGGGTGAGTTCTCAAGGTTTATATAAACTGCATAAATTCTGACTATAGTAAAGAAATAAGATATCTAAGATAAAATTTTCACTATGGCAAATCCTCATTCTTCCTAATCTTACAATTTCATTAATGTCTCCTTCTGTTTCAGACCATAAATCTCAACTTCTTCTCAACAACTTCATCTAAGTCTGCCTGCTCACTCCAAGCCCTGGCTTTCTGTTTGAGGTTATAAGAAAACCTTTCTATGGAGGCATTCAACAAATATTTGTCAAAAGAAAAATGAATACCCACCACTGCAAAAGAAATATTGCTAATTCCACTGTACATAATTTCATTCTTAAGACTGTTTGGAACCACAATGAATAAAGACATAGTATTTAATGAAGATTTATTTTAAAGGTGTAAAAAGGTTGAGAAGCATAGCAGCTATAAATTAAACATTTGAATAAACAATGTTCTCAAAAATAAATATTTTTTAAAATCAGTGAAAACTATCAAATTCAAGTACAAAGTCCTTATGGCAGAGGATCTTAGCCTGAGGTCTATGAACTCTTTTTTTGTAATATTTTGATAACTGTTTCAATATAATGAGTTTCTCTTTGTAAAGCTGTGCATTTCATTTTAGGTATTTAAAAATCTTATTGTGAGAGGGAGCCCACAGATTTCAGACCACCAAAGAGGCCCATGACACAAATAAGGTTAAGAGTCAATGCTCTAGAGAAAGGACAGAATGATTGGAGATATTGACCCACCTGTTCTTCCAAACGAGAAAGCTTTAACTGTAGATCAGCCACTTGTTGTTCTTTATCCATCAATTTTTCACTCGAGAGCTGTCTCTGTTCTTTAAGCCTGCCATGGGCCTCACCTAGCTGCCGTTCCGTCTCCAAAAGTTTGCTGTGTAACTTTAAAAGAAAAAGTACTTAAATTTCCCACTTATTACACCAGATTTAAGGGCTAAATAAATACCAGTGAGAAAACAATATTTTAAATCTCAGCGTTTTTGAGAATAAAAATGAGCCATGCAACAATGTCTCTTTTCTCAAATTCCTTATGGATTTTAATTATAATTTAAATGTTTTGAGTCTTTAAAATGCCTTACTCACATGCCTTTGAGGATGCTCATTTCAAAAAAACAAAAGAGAAAATTTTCCTTATATAATTCTCACCTACCAACTAGAAAAGAAGAGAGGTGAGGAGAGAAAGGGAGGGGAGGGGAGAGGAGGGGAGGAAGCCAGCTGGTCAACAAGCAGGTGCGTATGAAGAACTTACTTTGTGCCAGGCACTGTGCTAAGCTAATACCCTGTCTCTAAGCTTATTTATTCATCTGTAAAACAAAGATAACAAAGCTTGTAACACCTTTCTAACAGGGCCTGCTGAGAGTTTCTGGTGAGATAAGGTAAATAGAATGCCTAGTGAACTGCCCACTACTATCATTACATATGCAGCTAAAATATAGAGAGATATATAGAGTAAAAAGGAAAAAGGAAAGATCCAGACAAAGCTCTCCAGGAAATTTGAGGAGGGAGAAAACATAATTTAGAGGTTCCAAGAAGGCTTCACAGAGGAGCTGGCACTAAAAAATTTAGATAAGGTTAACACTTATCCTAATAGAGATTACACTGTGATAGGGAGGATAAGACATCCTATGTCATACTGTCTATTCTTGTGCTCTAGAGTTATTAATGTGCTACATGAGGTAAGAGGAGGAAATGTTGTTAGTGACTTGAAGGAGGGAGAGGCATGAGGGAGAAGCCTTCCTGGAGAAGATGGCATTTAAACCACACTTTATGGATGGACAGAAATTCAATAGATGAAGAAAGAAGACATCTGAAATATAAGGAACTTTGTTAGCAAGGGCAAGGAGGCAGAACGGTACAAGACATAATCACAAAACAGAGTAATTAACCCCGGTTGGGAGGTGTGGAATACCAGAAGAAATGGGACATTTTGGAGATTCTGAACTGAAAAGTAATGTGACCCGACTTAGGTATAAGAACAATTATTCTGGTAGCAACATAAAAGCCAGACTAGGGAGGCGATATGTCTATTGTAGAAGGCAGGCAGATGGTGATGAGGATGTGCCCTTGTAGGGTAGCAGTGGTAACCTAGGAGGGGGAAGATGCAAGGTCATGACCATGGTGGAACTGACTCGATTTTGTGATTAACTGCATAAAAGAAGTGAGGAAAAGAGAAGAATCCAAGTTAACCCTGAGATTACAAAAAGAGACAAGCAGGTGAAGAGTGATGACAGAGTAAATCAGTAAAGTCAGAAGGAGGAACATATTCAAGAGAAAGATAAGCTAAGGTTTAGAGGTGCTAAGTTCGAAGACGTCAATACATCCAGTGTACATACTACATACTTCCATAATAGGAAGATGAAGATACAGGACTAGACTTTGGAAGAAAGGCCTAGACATCTAGATTTGGGAACTATCTGTACAGAAGTGGTAGTTGAAGCCATGGGAGAGAACGATATGCCAAGGGAGAAAGTACAAAGAAGAGAAGCATAAGAAGAAAAAAACCTCTGAAAGACTTCTGCATTGTTGCTGTTACTACTGTTGTTGGTGGTCCTTCGTTCTCAAAGACTACCAATGACACCATGAGAGTTGACTCTCCAGTAGCTGCCCAAAGTTGTCAGCCTCACTCTCTCCTCCAGAGTCCAGCGGCAAAAAAACAAAAGTCAAGACTACTGATGATGGCCCAAGGATCATCATAGAAGTTGGTGAGAGATGGAGATTAGCAAGGCAGGAGGCAAACACATACAGTAGGAAGGCATGATCAACTGGGTGTGTCCACAGCTATTGAGATGTTAGAGGATGAGGACTAAAACAAGTCAGTGAGTTTGGCAATTAGGTCATTACTAAGGTTTGAAAAACTAGTTTTGATAGAGTAGTGGGAGCGGGAGGCTCAACTGCAACACCTGAGAAGACAGCAGATTGTGAGGAAATGGAAGGATCAGGTATAGACAAAATTTTTAAAGTGAAAGTGAGAAGTGAAATGAGGAAGTAGGTGGAACAGAAGGGGCAAATGAATTTTTTTTAGGATTGGCAAGAAATATTTTCTGCATGTACACAGATATCCAAGGCCATGCATTTTATTGTGGTCCTTTTTTCCTGTAAATTACTGTTTCACTGCTATTCTTCCTCCTAAATTTTAGCTATTCTCGGTGGTATCTAGTGTGCTAAGATAGCAAATGACAGCTCTCTTTCTGTCTCTCTCTTATTGGCTTAAAGCCCTTTTGATTAGATTTGCAAGACTCCTGTTCAAATATATTTGCTAAGTGCACGCTATCGCAGGCTCAGGCCCCATCATTTCTACATTTTATGCCATGGCACAGAAGTCCTGTGCCCACATATCATCTCCATAGCCAGCAGTTCACTTCCCATTAATCTGCCTTCTCTTCTAAATCCCTTGCCTTTTATTGACAACAAAAATGGGAAAACCCCCTATGCACATTAGGCCTTTAGTTTCTTGTCCTGGTCTTTCTCATCTTGAACAAGACTTCCTATACGCTCCTCTCACTAACACTCATCACCATCTGTGGGGTAGAGGTCAAAGATCAGGCAAGTCTTAGGCATTTCATCATGTCCTAAATGCAGTCCTCATAACTGTTAGTGTTAACATGAAGCAGGAGGAATGTTAGCTGAAAAGTGTGAGGTAGGGAGATTCACTGAGAATAAGAAGGATTGCAGTTTTAGGATAGGATCCACTTCGGGGATCACAGTTGCAAAGAGAGACAGGCGGGAGATGGGAGGCTGATTAAAATAAGGCTAAGGCTTCCTAAGGATACAGTATGGACATGCTGCTTCAGCTCATTAATATACTTCCCTCTTCCAGATTTCTCTATTATTATCCAGGGATCCACACCATCCTTCCAGGTTCACAACCTCAGGATGGTTCTTGACTATTCCCTCTCATTCACCTTAAATATCCAAGCACTTGCCAAATCTTGTCATTTCTAGTTCCACATTTCCTCTTGAATTCCTAGCCTTCTCTCTACCCACACAGCCACCACTCTTACTCAGGCTCTCATCACCACCTCTCCCCCTGACTACCATAATATTAGTCACCCTGCCTCAAATCTTGTCCCACTCCTATTCATTTTCCACACTGATGCCAAAGTGATTTCCCTGACAACACCATTCTTCTTAGCACTCCCTCTGCTAACTCTACCACCATCACACCAGAAGTTCTAGTCTCCTTTGTTCCATGCCCAAAGAAGTCATCATCAAGTGGCATCTTACTTATGATAAGCATCTGTATTTAGTTAGGTTAGGACTCAACATAGATTGTTGAGACTGTAGTAAAAGCCTTTCTAGTCTGATAGAACCTGCCAGACCTAAATGTGGTGGCACAGCCTTCAACAATTTAGGGCTCATTTCCATGCCATGATGAGGCAATAAATTTAGAACAGAACTTTAAGAAGACATCACAGTGTAGTGAATAAAGTACTGGATTTGGAAACAAGAAGGCATGGAGTTCAAATCCCACCTCCAATATTTACTAGGTGTCTGACTCTGGAAAAGCCACTTATCTGAGCATCAATTTCCTCATCTGTATAAAAGGGTCCAATATTCTCAGTGCCCACTTCACAGCACTGTTTGTGAGGCTCAAATGAGGTGATGTATGTAAAGCACATGCAAACTTCAAGGAATATAAATATATTATTTCATATAAATATATTTCATGTAAATATATTTATATTCAATATAAATATAAATAAAAGCATATAAAAGCATAGAGGATTGATCAGGAGAGTTCCCAAATCAATTTGATGAGGTTAGCATGTCATAAGTCTTTGTTTGGGACTTTGTGTCTCACTGAGGAAAAAATAAAATGGTTTCAGCTATTGTGGGTCCTCTTCAGTCCCCTGTAGTCTGGACGTCCCTCAGAAGGAAAAATGAACTTGAGGCTACTAGAGAGGCAACCCACTTTTCATCAAACCTTAAGTTTCAGAAGAATTTAATCACATGGGCTTTTATGATATGCCCACATCATGGACTTAGTCCTTTGTACAGGGGGAATTTGTTATCCTCTTCCCTCCCATCTCCTTCCCCACCCCTTCCTTCCAGGCTGGCTGTTCAGGGAGGTCTTCTTTATCTTTCTAAAAGATTATATCATAGGCCTTTCCAAGAACTCAATATTGTCCAAGAAATCCATCTTTCTCTATCTAGGGATCCAGGGGATTCAAGCAGGGGGTTGGGGGTTATCTAGTCTCCTCTCAGGCAACATAAGTAGAGCACAGGTAACTTACAAAGCTCTCTTACCCTTCGATAGTCATTAACAGCTCTCTAAGGGAAAAGGAGGTGAGGGAGAAGGCTGTGTACATGCAAAGTGTTCCCCCTCACATCCACATCCTGCCCAGACCATAACCTAGAGTATGCTTAGCTTTGCTGCTCTCTCAGAATCTCCCCAGAAAGTGAAAAAGAGTTGAAGGAACAACTGTGCAAGAGATCTTCTTTTTTACAGGCTATCACAAAGAGGTGGCTCCCAACCACGACAGCCCAAACCAACCAATTCATTCCCAACTGATAAGATCCAAAGTTTACCACCCTGTGAGCTCAGAGAATTCCCTGATAAACCTTTAACAGAGGCAAAAGGCTCTAGCCCCTACAAAAAGAATATTGCATTAGACAGACACAGTCAACATATCATTTAGTTTGCTAAACTGCTTTTCCTTTTCTAAGCTTTGTTACTACAAAGGATGGGTTCATTGGGCAGCAGAAGGAAAACAAATATAGCAAAAAATGAATGTGATATAAAAACAAAGTCTACCAAAAAAAGACAAAATGAAAAATAATACCATACAAAGGATTCTTAAAGGTTCCTAGGCTGGTAAATTACAAAGTAGTTAAAGAATCTACAAATATAGCTGTTCTGCTCACAGCAAATTCCATTCACTTCATTCATCATCCACTATATGCAAGGTGCTATGCCAGGCACTGATAAAAAAAAAAAAGGCTAAACACAAGCAGGAGGAATACTGAGGTTTATGTAAAAGAGACCTTACCTCTGAATTGTCAAAGAAGAACAGAGAGTCAAGGTGGCAGAAACAATGATGATGGGAAAATGTGGGAAGAATAGAGTTTATAAGACCAAAAGTCTAGTAAGTCAACAGGAAAGAAAGGACCTAAGCTAAGAGACAGCTCAGGGCTGGAGAAAGAGATTTGGAAGTCTTCAAACAAGAGAAATTATCAGAATTACTGACTTTTCTGAAGGCAGGTACAAAGCAAGAAGAGCTAAACCATGGAAGAACTTGCTTGGTAAGAGGTTAGATGCAAGAAAAGGAATTGGCAAAACAGGCAGGTAAGTAGAGAGGTGAGAGCCCAGCAGCCTAGTCTTAGGGAAGTTGTATGAGAAGAGAATTCTAAGGCAGCACTCAGTGCCAAATGTTACAGAAGTTAATGGTGTTAAGGCCAGAGAAAAGGCCACTGGATTTGGCAACAGGCAGTGATTTCAGAAGCCCGTATTTACAATTATGATTCCAGTGCAAATGCTAGGGAAGAGAGGATGTAGAGTCAACTGGATCCTATAAAGTAAGTACCAAGAACGTCTCTTACTTGATTAATCTCACTTTGAAGCTGAAAACCATGCTGCTCTTTCTCCTCTCTTTGCTGCTGGAGTTGTTTGAACTCCACCTTGAGATGCTGATACTTGCTCTCGATTTCTGACAATTCCTCCTTGAGTTTCTGGCTCGCCTCCCCCTTTTCCACAAGCTCTCCCTGTAACCTCTGCAGTGAAGCTTCCGATGAAGATAATTTTGATTGAAGCTGTTGACAATCAAGTTCTTTCTGATGAAGGTTTGCTTGAATATTCTTTTTACAAACATGCTCTTCATTTTGTTTCTCCTCTAATTGAGTGTAATCTTGTTCTTTCTTCAATAACTTTTCGGTCAAATTCTGAAAAATCAATTGAACATTTCATATTAAGTAAATTATTATAACAACTTTAGAAGAAGCTTTATATTAATAAATTTACTAAGTTTAAAAGCAAGTCAGTTAATAGATATCACAATAAAGCAAAAACTAACCCAGGCTTAGCACTCACCAGTTTTTAAAGCCATCTTTTATTAGTGGCTCTACAAGATGGTTCTCACTGTGCAACTCTGAACCTACAGTGAACAGTTTTTCACTGTAGGATGAAGTTGCTCAATGAGATAAACGCTCATTAACAAGGACAAGCTAATATTCTCCTTACATTTATGCTGAGAATAAAATCTACCTGTGGTAGTTTGAATAAACCTCTGGATTTTTTGGGCCTCTTTGACATCCATAAGGCCTCTGTGAGACATGCTGCTTCTGCTTTAGAAAAACCCTTTCCTCCTGAGTGGAATTTCCACCCTGTCGCTTTTTGAAACTCCTCATATGTGGGATCTTCCATGCTAAAAATTTTCAACCCTAGGCTGTTTTTGTCAACCAGAACTAACTAACCAATCCTTGCCTGGCACCTGCCTGCCTATGACATCAGAGGTGGGAAAACAATCAGACACCTGAGACCTTAACCCTCCCTATACTACGGCCCTCACCAGTTTTGTTTCTAACCACATTAACAGGTTGCCCAAGCCTGACCTGGTCAGTGTGAGCTGTCTTGGTATGCAGAACTGCCCTGAAAGTGGCAGGGGAAGGGGGTATGATATCTCATGGACCTAGAGTAGACACTATGATCCCAGCCACGTCCCATGATGATTAAGAAGAAGGGTCAGAGAACTGAATGAAGCTCTTGGCAACCTGCCATGACAAAGCAGAAGCCTCTATGCTAGACCACCAATCTTCTCTCTCTTGCTGCCAGAAGGCCTTAGGACCAGCAGCTGCTATGGCTGTTGCCCCTGGCCATACCTTACTCCCTGGCTTGTGCTCAAGATCCCCCAACGAATTTCCTTAAGCCTCAAATCTTTCTTTGTGTGAGTTAAAATGCACAAAATTAAAGGTCTCTTGTTTTTGGACTGGCTGGCCTAACACTTGCAAAAGACCAAAAACCACTCAACTGACTCAGATGCTAACCCTTCTGCAAGAAATTATTTGGAAAATAAGGATTATATTAAGTGATTTCTAATTTCTTCATCTTAGAGATATACACAATTCTAGATTACAAAGAAGCTCGGTGATTTTAAATTTTTCATATGCTTAATTTAAATATTGTAATCTTAAAAGAACCTGGCTTCTCTAGTTCAATCCTTTTCCTCTTCTTAGTATAAGAGCTTAAAGTCATGGATTTAATACGTACTCAGATTTTAAACTGGGACAAGTTATACTCTAAAAAGTCTGCTGACCAAGCTACCAGTTTCTTTTGGCTTTTTGGTTGGTTTTGGGGGGTTTTTTTTGGTGAGGCAATCAGGGTTAAGTGACTTGCCAATGTCACATAGCTAGTAAATGTCAAGTGTTTCGAGGATTTTTACAAAGGTTTTCCTGACTCCAGACTCTGAGCTCTATCCACCGTGCCACCTAGCTGCCCCCAGTTTCTTTACTGGTGACATTGACCACCAAGTTGCAAATAAAATATGAAATCAAGAACTTTTCCTTAGACTACTGGCAATCTTGGGTTTCAATAGTTTCTCTCTTTATTGACATTTCACAGTTGTGTGCAAACTCACTTGAATCCATGTCATGTGCACTGGGTCTGGAGTCAGGAAGACTTGGTTCAAATCTGACCTCTCAGACATTTGCTAACTGTGTGACCCTGGGGAAGTCACTTAACCCTATTTGCCTCAGTTTACTCATCTGTAAAGGAAGAAAATGGCAAACCACTCTAGTATCTTTGCCAAGAAAACTCCACAAGGAGTCACAAAAAGTTGGACACAACTGAAATGACTGACCAACACATAAGCTTAAGAATAAATTTTTAATGAGTAAGATTAGCATACTAACCTAGCATTCACTGAGTTGACTGTAGCTAATAAATATTTAATGTACCCCTGTGTAAAGGGCAGATGAGGAAAAACAAAATCAAGCATTCTTAACCATGGACCCTTTGAGGGTCTACCAGCATAAATGAGGATAAATTATATCTTCATTTTCACTAAATTCACAAAGATTTCTAAATAAAATTAAGCATTTATTTCAATTATTCTGAGAAAGGAGGGAAGAATCCATGAGCTTCAAACTGCCAAAAGAAGTCCATGACACAGAAAAAGTTAGGAACCCCCTCTAGCTGTGGGATGGAAGTAAAATGATAGGAGTCAAAATTATGGTCATTTGCTGACAACAAGCATAAAGAGGATGTTTAGGTTAGAAGAAATGGCAAGAGCAAAAAAGCAACAAACACAGGGAGCCCAGCTAGTGATGTGTGTGCGAGACATGTAAACAGATGAGTTTGGTGGTAACAGGGGCCAGCTGTGAGATGAAGGAGGAAGGTACAAAGCTAAGCTCCCTAGGTGGTGGAGATTTTGAATTTCATAAATTAAGGAACAGGAACATTACAGGTTCCTACACAGAGAAGTCAAAAGGACCAAAATAATAGTGTTAGATAAAGATAATCTGAGAAGCTAAATGGATCAGATGGAATGGAGGCTGCAGCAGCACTTCATGAAGCCAGCAAGCTGATAGCCTACACTAAGTCACGGTCATGGGAAAAAAGAACTCATCCAGAGAAGAATGCTTTCCACTGAAGTTAGTCATATTCAGCAATTAAAAAAAAAGGTCCCTGACAATTTCATTACATTTACTCATTTTGGAAACAGAATTTATTTAGATCTAGTAAATTCAGTGACCCTTAGTCAAATCACTTGACCTCTCTCAGTCTCAGTTTTCTCATCTGTAAAATGGTGCCTCCCTCCCGAGGTTGTTGTAAGGATCTAAGGAGGTAATGTTTGCGAAGTGCTTAGCACAGTCTGTTGCACACAGTAAGTGTTACATAAATATTAGCTATTATTATAAACTACATTTTAAAATTTTATAGTTTTTCTCAAGGACTCTGAGTTAGAAGAGTTCTTATGCCAAGTTTATATCTACTGAGTAACATGGGTAGGATGTATTTAACAAATTATGACTTAAGAAGTTGATGATTCAGTTAGCAATGACTATCCCTCTGAGTATAGGTTAATAATAAGTCAGTATAACATCAGGCTATTCTTTTTACTTAAAATGCATTTGTCTTATTATCCAAATTAGAGGCATGTCTGCCTTGTTATAATGAGTTGCAGTATTTTCTCTGTTCTAATTTATTTACCAAGTGCCAGTTGTATACAAAATACTATACTATGCCTACATTAAAATGGTTAGCTCATACTGACAGCATGTGTCTGTGTCTCTTATGAGTTGATGTTACTGAGAACAAAATGAACAAAATTTCTTTGCTGTTATTTTAAGGGCAAAGCTCTTTCCATTAACTCAAAATGTGAATACAGGCAAACCTTGCTTTATTGCACTTTGCAGATATTGTGTTTTTTTACAAATTGAAGGTCTGTGGCAGCCCTGCCTCCAGCAAGTCTGTCGGTGCCATTTTCCCAACAGAATGTGCTCACATCATGTCTCTGTCATATTCTGGTAATTCTCACATTATTTCGGACTCTCATTATTATTATATCTGTTATGGTGATCTGTGATCCATGATCTTTGATGTCACTTTTGGAATTATTTTGGGGGTGCCATGAACCACACCCATAAGGATGGTAAAAATGGAGAAACGTTGTATGTGTTCTGACTGCCTCACTAACCAGCCATTCTCCCAGCTCTCACCCTCTCCTCAGGCCTCCCTATTCCCTGAGACAAAACAATATCAAAATCAGGCCAATTAATAACTCTACAGTGGCCTCTAAGTGTTCAAGTAAAAGGAAGAGTCACATGTCTCTCACTTTAAATTAAGAACTAGAAATGATTAAGTTTAGTGAAGAAGGAATGTTGAAAGCCTAGATAGGCCAAAAGCTAGGCCACCACCCTGGTCAGTCAATAGCCATCAACACTGAGTGAGGCAAGACCTTCCACCAGCATAGGGATTACAATTAGCTGAAGACTCAGGTGATGGTTAGCATATTTTTAAGCAATAAAGTAGTTTTAATTAAGGTATGTACATGGCTTTTAGTCATAATACTAGTAGTACTACATAATAATATTAGCACTATAATAGTATATTCACGCATATTTATATATGTATATGTGTGTGTGTATATATATATATATATAGCATAACAGTATATAACAGCCTACAGCATAGTATAAGCATAACTTTTACATGCACTGAGAATACAAAAATTGATATGATTCACTTTATTGCAATATTCACTTTACTGCAGTGGTCTGGAACCAAATCCTCAATATCTCCAAGGTATGCCTGTACATAAATGTTGAGGAATAATTACTTAGATTGGTGTCCATAGCTGTTGATATACACTAGAAATATGACATTGTTATTACTATCGTGTTAATTTGTTATGACAATGCCAATATAACAAAAGGTTCCATTACAGTCTCATCTCATCATACTTGGCCTCCTGGCACCTCTTACTCTATGAAAAAACTCACCCTGATCAACAAAATTCTTCTCAATTAATGCTTTCTATTTTCTTCCAGTTTGCTTCTCTTCCTTTTTTCATTGCCCATCCAATTTTTCTAAAGTGAATTGTATTAATTATGGGCATTCAGGATCCCTGGACCTAATTAGAGTAGGGCACCCATTCCTGTGAATTTGATTAACTATGTATGTGGAAAAAGCTGTGCAAAAATGATTACTAATAAGTATCTCTGTTAATCATCGTTGATTCAGACTTGTAACACAAGCTAACAAATATTGTTTTCTTTACTTAACAGATGAGTAAAGCATGGCTCACAAAGGGTAAAATGACTTGACCAAGGTCACATGGCCAGTAAAATGGTAGAGACCAAGGTCCCATGGCTAGTAAAATGTGAGGTCCAGAACTAAAAAGAATCCCAGATCTCTTCATTCCTAGCACTCTTCAATACTCTAGAGTGACTCTCAGAGAAAAGATGTTAGAAAAGTGAGAGGTTTGTGTTTGTTCGTAAGGGTGTCTAAACAAAATTAATTTTAATAATCTCTATGGCTCTCGTTTTCAAGGAAGCTAAGGCTCAAACTATTCATATTAGCAAAAACTGCAATTTAAAACTAGATGCCCTTATGCAGAAACAAAAAACAAATCAATGTTATCATTTCCTGTAATACAATTATAATTACAGCTATACAGAGTTTCTACTGAGTCACACATTTTCTGAAGGTACATTATATATAGCTCAGCCAAGAAAATTTTCTTTAGAATAAGAGAATTGTTAATTCTGGCTAACCAAAGAGCTTCAGAATATATACTAATTCACTTGAATTAAATTTAATAATAAGATAGTTCAAAAGTTAATGAGGCAGAGTATAAATCTGATTAACACTGACTATGAAATTTCTTAAATATTTTTGCTTATTTTGCTTTTAATTAAATTTAAAAGTGTCCAAGAAAATCCCTCGAAGAGTACAAAAGCAGGAATAACAATAGAATAAATCTGTTATTAGAATTAATAGATTACTTAAGAGAAATTCCCATTTTACTACCCTTACAGATGTCATACTATGTCATGCAAATTAATGAGAGTGAGATGATACCTAAGGTGAATTGAAAAGCCTTACCTTCAAAAGAGCCACTATATTATAATAATATAGATATTAATGGGAAGTATAGAACTTTTATTCGGTTAGCAAATATTGAACACCTACTTAATGTGACCATCTACAACACTATTCATATTGTACATTCACTATCCTTTTTGGGTTCTTTTTTAATCTATAATGGCTATATGATCAAGTAATTTCAGGCTGTGAATTTCCAACCAGATAATTTCTTTCTTTCTTTTTTACCCAGTATTACTATGTCCTAACAGACATACTCACAACTGACGATTATCTGTCATAATCATTCAACATCTACTAAGTACCTGTGTGGCAGGTACAGTGATATGGGCAATATGGAAAATCACCAAGAAAGAGACAAATAGGAAGGGCATTATCTCTGGAATCAGAGAAGCCTAAGTACAAATCCTACTTCTGAGAACTACCTGTGTGTCTGTCAGTCACCTTGGGCAAGTCTCTCAGCCTCTGGGGTCCATCTGGTCTCTGATAACTTTTCCAGGTCTAGATTTTTGATCCTGTAAGCCAGAATCTGTTTCTTAAACTAGAAGTTGTAAACTTTTTTTTTCATAAGTGGATTTTGTAGAATTTGGTTTCTTTTGTAACCCTATGTATTTTATGTTAGGCATTTAAAAATACTATTCTGAAAAGACAGGACCATGCTCATTGAATTGAGTTTTCTTTCTTTTAAATGTCTGTAATTATGAAGAACCTAAGAAAACAAATGCTACCTACCTCCAGAGAAAAAACTGATGGAATCTGAATGCAAATCAAAACATACTTTTTTTTACATTTTATTTTTCTTGCGGTGTTTTTTTTTTTGGGGGGGGGGGGCTGTCTTTGTTTTCTTTCACAACATGACTAACATGGAAATGTTTAGCATGACTGTAGGTGTATAATCCATATCTAACTGCTTGCCATCTTAAAGGAGAAGGTAGGAGAGAGGGAGGGAGAGAGAGACTTTGGAACTCAAAATTTTTAAAAAACAAATGTTAAAAATTGTTTTTACATGTAATTGGAAAAAATATATTAAAATTTTCCAAAAAGAAATAAATGTCCTTATTTACATTGTCGTCATTGTGTATACTGTTTTGGTTCTCACCAGACTGTCAAAAGGATCCAGGACACAAAAAAAGGTTAAGAACCCTTGCAAAAGCTTGATTTACAGGAACAAGCAAAAAGATAAATCTTAAGAGACCCTGTGAAAAGGGAAAGAAGAAAAGTGAAAGCATGCTGTGGGAAATTTTTTTAAAATTTAATTTCCCTTCTTGAACCACTTAAGGCATAGAAAATGGTAAATTTTTGGCAAAAGATGTGACAGAACTTTCTTTTTCTCCTTTTGGAATAATTATGTCTGAAACTTTTAAGAAATGTTTAAAAGTCTTAATATTAAGTTAGTAATAATAGTAAATTAATGACTGAATTCTAGGAAAATAAAGAAGAAACTGTATTCATAGCAGCACTGTGTATGATAAGATAAAGATAAAAAGAGAATGTGTCCAGTGGTTGAGAAGGGCTGAATTGTGGGCATATGAATACAGAGCGTTGTGCTGTAATGAATGACAGAAATGTCCAGAGACCTAGCAAAAGTCAGAAAGGAATCTATCTAGTTCAACTATGAGTTTACGAAGGAGGAAACTGACAACCAGAAAAGTGACATGACTTTGTCCAAGGCCACAATGGTGCTGCAAACACAAAAACAGGGCCTGTCTTCAAGCACCTTATGTTCTATTAGAAACAACGCTCAGATCTAATACAATGGATGAGTATCATACTGTTCAAGTTGCAGCATGTAGCCTTCCTTTATGTTAACACTTGATAAACTACAAGAAGAAACTGGGATTCTAATTCTAGTAATTACAGTAACTTGATTGTGAAATGCAGAAGTACTCCAGATAAAAACTGGTTATCAACCATGGCCACTAACCAGAAAGAAAGGAAAAATAATTCAGGTTCCTTAACTATAAAACAAAAATCTTGGACTATAAATGCTTTCTCAATTGTCTTCTAGCTATGAATTCTATGACCCTATAAAGGAAAGGAACCAGGGATTTATTTGTCCCCCATATCTGGAATGCTCTCCCTCCTTGTCTCTGCTTCCCGGCTTCCTTCAAGCCCCAGGTAAAATCCTACAGAAAGCCTTTCTAATTCCCCCTTAATGCTAATACCTTCACTCCCTTGATAATCTTCCATTTATCCTGGGGAGAGGCTATTTGTACATAGTTATTTTCTTGTAGTCTCACCTGAGCGCCTTAAGGGCAGGGTCTATCTTTTGCCTTACAAGGTGTCCTCAGCACTAAGCATAGTGCCAGGTGCACAGCACGTGCTTAATAGATGTTTACTGACTTCAAAATCCAGGGAGAACCAGCATAACAGAAAGCCCAAAGACAACTAGAAGCTCAAAGAAATAAAGCCAGATCATATACAAATTCCAGAGGCCCTTCTCAAATATATGTCACCCAGATGGCCAATAGATCTGTTTCACCTAGCAACATGAGCCACTGTCTAAAGGAAAATAAAGGTAGCGAGTATAAAAACCAGTAAAGGGTCTTACAGACCTTAATAAGCATTTTTATATGATTCCAGAAACAAATGAAAATGATTACAAGGCTCTCCAATGACATGATTAAAGAGATTAGAGCAAGATTACTTTAATGTTCCAGACAAGGCAGAATAGAGTGGGAAACAGACAAAAGTAGAGAAACTGGCAGGAAAATCAATTTTGTAAACCAGGTGCAAAGGAAGCAGGAGCTTATATTAGAATTATGCCTGTGAGAATCAAGAGGAAGGAGTAAATATGATAACTATTAAAACATAACATCTAGATACAAATATAAAAAAGCTAACTAACAAGTACTGAAAATAGTTTCCCATGTTTTGATCATTTTAAGGAAGGTGTATGACTCATATTTTGAGACAGATGTGCATTTATCTAAAAGTACTGGCAATAACTATGTTTTTTTAATTATAAAATAAATCAGCTACCTGATTTCATAAAAATTCATAGCATCAAAATATTAATATTCTTATGACTGATAGGAATGGCAAAGTGCATAGAGAGCTGGCCCTTGAAGCCAAGAATATCTGACTTGAATTGAGTGCTCTGGATAACTCTCTATGACTAGAAGCTGCAGAGAAAGTGCTGACCTGTATTGGTACCTTGAGTTACCATTTCCTATGAAATCACATGTCCAGCCCCTGTTTCTATGACTTATAAAGTAAGATAGCTTATCTTTTTCTTCAATAAAGTAATAATAAATAGAAAACATTCTGTGTTCTTTTTAGTTCACCAATTATGTGAATAACAAAATGTTTCATTCTAGTAACATGCACTATGGATTATTCACACATCTTTGATTTAAAAGATATTTTACTTTAAATACACTAAATGGATCTCTGGTCTCACCCATGTGAAGAGATGCAGATTACAATGCATTCCTTCTTGTCCATCTGACACTAGACTATATCACTCACTCACGTCCTCCCAAAAGTTCACCACAGAAATGTCCACCCAACATACTAAGGGCCTTTTCTCATTTTCTCTTTATATCAAAAGGATACCGGGGAAGTACATGGGCTGTCCATTGTTATCCCTTCCTCTTCTCAAGTGACCAGTCGATTTATTTATTTTTTGGTCATGCTTTTCTTTGACAACATTTTTTATTCCAAGTCTCCTTCATGATTCTGGCTTCCTAAAGTTAGGCAGCCATATGTTTTCCATTGCCCTCTTAATGATATTTATTTTCAGTCCTTAGACGAATATAGCATTCTGTGACTTACCATGAATGCAATATCTCCATAGGAAAAGCAGAATACCAGTATTAAAAAGACGGGTCTTTAATTAAAAGGTCGTGGTAATTAAAGAAGGTTTCACTTTCTCCAAGGCAGTCCAGATTACTTTCTTCCTCCTGTTTAACTCACTGTGCAATTGCAGCATCCACCCATGAAGCATATTGGTGGACAAACTCTGTAAGTTGCCAGCCTAACTACCTATCACAGTTCTTCATCCACTTGTTTTTTCCTAAGTAGATAGATGGTTATGGATCTCATACGGGAGACTCGGCGATGTACCAATGTTCCAGGGTGTAGATACAGTTAG
Organism: Trichosurus vulpecula; assembly: GCF_011100635.1. NCBI lineage: Eukaryota > Metazoa > Chordata > Mammalia > Diprotodontia > Phalangeridae > Trichosurus > Trichosurus vulpecula. The sequence goes on along the minus strand of NC_050577.1, from coordinate 221,735,472 downwards.
CAACAACAGACAGCATACCTGGAAGACCTGACCGTCTATAGATAATCCTTCAACTTGGACTATGAGCTACATTTCTCCATGACTAGGGAAAACACCCTGCCTGAGAATAAAAAGAGAGCCAAACAACGTTGTCTCTCTTATATGTTTCAATAAATTTTGCATAATTTTGACATAATTCTAGGAGTCACTTTCCTAGAAGAAAGTCTTTAAGGTGATATTTTGCTCTATAGTCAAAAGGTTTTTGGGTTTTTTAAAATCATCTACATGAGACCTTTCCTGATGCCCTCAACTATTACTGAGTATCCCTCCCATATTACCTTAAATTTATATATTTTTATTTTCTGTATTTATTCATATACATATATTTTTGTATATATATTTATATATACACATGTGTATATGTGTGTTTGTACATGTATTGTCTCTCTTGCTTTGAGGGCAAGAACTATTTCACTTTGTCTTTGAATTTCCTGTGTCCAGCAGAGTGGCACATTGTAACTGCTTAATCAGTGTTTGCCAACGCTAATGAATCAACAATATTGAGCAAGTAGAATCTTACGTTCTCTACATTTCCAGGTAATTCAATTCAATAAACATTTATTAAGTGCCTAATATGTGCAAGGCATTTGTATTAAGCCCTGAGATACAAATAGGATAAAGAAAGATCGTTCCTGCCCTCAAAGGGGGGGGGGGGGGCGGGGGCGGGGAACAACACATAAAAAGAAGCTGGAAGTCGAGGAGGGGAGAGATAGAGACACCAGAGCAGGGGCATTTTGGGGTTGAAACCAAGTAGAGCTGCAAATGGAAGGTGGAGAGCTGTAAAATCCAAATCCTGCCTTCATTAAAGGAAAGCTTTGGGAGGAATTTGGTGCTCCACTGCAGCCCTCCAAACAGAGGGGAGGGAAGGCCACCAGAGATAGCAGCACAGTGATAAGATCACAAGGGATCAGCTTATCTTTGGGTGCCATCTTGTTCTTTAGAGTTGAAACCAAGGAGATCTGCAGACAGAAACTGCCCAATGGTAAAGAAGTCATCTACTGTGTGGAATACTGCCAGCAAAAGCCTTCCTGATTTGTAATACCCTTGTCCAGGGGATTTTCAATGAAAATACTGAGTTTGACACACACACACACAAAATCACCTCAACGTACATGTGTGCGTGTGGGCTGGGAATTTTTGCTGTTTTTTTCAGCTCCTTTTTTCCACATCTCTGGTATACTCTCCTTCAGATAACCTAGAAGTTTGATCCCTCAGTGCCCTCCCAACTGTATTGTCTCTAACACCAAACATCTTGACTCATACTTGGTCAAGCTGCTTTTCCCCCATCTGTGCTCTTCAGTGTCACTTCTTACCCGCAATGGACCCTTCTATCCAGGTGAACACAGCTGTCTGCATACTTGTAAAGGCAATCAGTGATCTTCCCCACCCATCTAAGTGGGCTTTGGGGGCGGGGCTCTCAGGGTCCTGGGGGGAGTGGCTAGGACTGCAGTCAATGGAAGCTTGTGGTGGGAGGAGCTTGCTGAACAGTTGGAGCAGAGCTAAGAGGCAGTGGGTGAGAGCAGTTGAGAGCTGAAGGAGAGAGGAAGCAGTCAGCTAGCTGGAACACAGCTTGGAGATTGCAGTGGAAGCAGCAGCGCCGGTGGCAGGCGCTACAAAAAGCAGGAATGACCCTCGTGGAGACCAGAGAGTGCTGAGCAGGGGCTTGAGGCCACTGGGTGGTCTTCTTGCTGGAGGGCCCTGGCATTGGGGTGAGGTGGGGTGGGGGGGGGGGGCGGCGGGGGAAGCACCAGTATGGCTTGGCTTGCTGCCATGTTTTTCTGTGGCCTCCTGGTCACTATTGTGAGATGGGCATACTGGTCTTGGAAACTTCTTGCCAGGATGTCGAATTGGGGTCACTGGTCCGTGGGTCTGCTACTTCTGAGTTTTAATAAATACTTTAACTCCTCTGCCTTCTACTTAGAGAATTCCTTATATCCTGCGGTTCTGGACCATTCAGGCATATTCATGGTTATCTTTGAAGTCATGAATTCTGTCTTACTGATATAATACTGCCTCCTCCATGGATGCGAAGCCCTTGAGGACAGGTACCACTGTTGTCTTTCAGTGTGTCTCAGCTCTTGACTCAAGGCTTTGCCCACAGTAAGCACTTAATAAATGCTTGTTGAGACTAACTGACATTGAATCCTGTGATGTGAAGAGTCTACTATCAAAAAGTTTATCATTATCATGACAAAAGTTTATCATTTGCATAATAATATACAAAAGTGTGGAATATTTAAAACGTATTTTAGATTTTTTAAATTGTCATGCAAATCATGTAAGGATTAGTATAAAATAATTATTTTTAAGTTAACAAGTGAATTATAGTGTCCTTTCTATAGCTATTATATTACTTTATACATTTGCTCATAATGTCAAGGTGTAATATTTTTTACATTTTCAGGGAAGGGGGTGGGAAGAGGAAGGCCAAAAAGTAACACACAGTAAGTTAAGAAGGAGACACTCAGGCAAGAACCTCTAGCTTACCCACTATTGTTAACAAATAAATACATTAGAGCACTAGCAACATATTCAAACTGGCCAAGGCAAGTTTTTCCATAATCAATTTGATCTACTGTATTTTTTTACCCTGCTGGTTTGATTTTCCAGCTTGATTTTTCCCAGATTTATACCAATGCAGCAGATAATACAAGAGTCACTGAACTACCATTTTATCAAATGCCAGTTTGAAACCTGAGGTTCTACAAGAACTCCCCACAGTCCTGAAAACTGCTAACAACAACAACAACAACAACAAAGAGTTCAATCTTAAACATTATTCCACGTTCTTTTATACTAAAAATACTTTGCTAGGAAATAAAAACTGTTAAAAATTCTCACAACCATCACATATATCAAATATCTAAGTCAACTCAAAAGTTTAAAACCATAAGCTACATAAAATCATTTACTGCCAAACAAAACAAAGAAGTCTCACCTGATTTTTTTGAGTTAATTCGTTAACTGAACTTTGTAGTTTCTGCAGCTCCTGTACATACACGGCAACTTCCTGGGGGCCTTTAGAAAGTTCACTTCTTAACTGGCTTATTGTGACCTAGGCAGAAAAAAAAAAAAAGGTCAACAAAATGAGATGGGGAATAAATTACACCCAAAGGTTAGGATTGTAGAGTTTGTTTCAATGTAATAAAACTTCCTACACATCTGTACTGCAAAAATTATCTAAAAACAGCAACTGCGGGGCAGCTAGGTGGTGCAGTGAGTAGAGCACCGGCCTTGGAGTTGGGAGAACCTGAGTTCAAATCTGGCCTCAGATGCCTGATACACTTACTAGCCATGTGACCTTGGGCAAGTCACTTAACCCCAATTGCCCTGCCTTCCCCCCTGCAAAAAAAAACAAACAAAAAACAAAAAAACAAAAACAAACAAAATCATTTGGGGTAACGAGGTGGTGCAGTGAGTAGAACACCAGCCCTGGAGTCAGGAGGACCTGAGTTCAAATCTGGCCTCACACTTGACACATATACTAGCTGTGTGACCTTGGGCAAGTCACTCAACCCCAAATGCCCTACCAAAAACCAAAAAAAAAAAAAAAAAAAAAAAAAACCAGCAACTGCTTTAACTGTTTGATATGTCATCAAATGTAGTATCAATTCAACTCAACTCACTTGCTTTCAACTTTTACTCTGAATCTCTCTGATATTAAAGGACTAGAGGTCGTATATACACGTACTTTTTGCCCAATTCATAAAACAAAAACTATCCAGATACTTAAATTTAAATATATGTTTAAAGATGTGTAATACAGTATAATAAACTTCTTTGCCAGAGTACTAACTGTGAAGGCTAAGAGAGGGTTCCAAAGGTTAAGCCAGAAGAGTGAAAGATATTAACCATGTGTTGCAATTTCCACTAACTTCAGCCTTCAAAATACTTGCACGATGATATAGATAGACTGTAAATTGTGATACTATCAATAAAAAGGTCATTATTTTTTCCCAATTAAAGAATTTTTCCCTATGAAAGAAGACTACAAGAAAACAAAAGCACAGGCCCAACCTCTAATCCTTGAGGTGTTCCATAGAGGATATTAAACTATTAATGACTACTCTTTGGGTCTGGTTATTCATCCTATTCTGAATGCACCTAAAACTATATTATTTAGGGTACAAAATTAGAGCTATCCTAAAGACAAAAGGCCTCAGGAAGCAGTGGATTTCCCCTCACTAGAGGTCTTCGGCAAAGGCTGAATGAATACAAGACCCCTTCTAGCTGTGAATAGAGTTGTGAACTGATCCAACCATTCTGGAGAGCAATTTGGAACTATACCCAAAGGGCTATAAAACTGTGCATACTCTTTGACCCAGCAATACCACTTCTAGGTCTGTATCCCAAAGAGATCATAAAAATGGGAAAAGGACCCACATGTACAAAAATATTTATAGCAGCTATCTTTTTGTGGTGGCAAAGAATTGGAAACTGAGGGGATGTCCATCAATTAGAGAAGGGTGAACAAGTTGTGATGTATGAATGTAATGGAATGCTACTGTGCTATAAGAAATGATGAGCAAGTGGACTTCAGAAAAACCTGGAAAGATTTATACGAACTGATGCTGAGTGAAAGGAGCAGAGCCAGAACAACATGTACACAGTAAGAACCACATTGTGCAATGTCTGACTTTGATAGACTTAGCTCTTCTCAGCAATGCAAGGATCTAAGACAACTCTAAAAGACTCACAATGGAAAGTGCTCTCCACATACAGACAAAGAACTCTGGAGTCTGAATGCATATGGAAGCATACTATTTGCTCTCCTTTCCTTTTGTTGTTTTGTTTTGCTCTTCTTTCTCATGGTTCCTCCAATTAATTCTAATTCTTCTTTACACCATGACTAATCTGAAAATATGTTTAATATGAAGGCATAAATAGAGCCTATATCAAATTGCATGCCATCTTGAGGAAGGGGGAGGAGAAAGAGGGGGAGAAAATTTGCAACTCAAAATCTTATGGAAGTGAATGTTGAAAACTAAAAATAAAATTATTAATTAAAAAAAAAAAGAAGAAATGGGACAGCATCCAAAAGTCAGCTATGATGGGGAAGGGCCTTAAAATCACACCTTGGCAGGGTGGAGCCAAGATGGAGGCTGGAAAGCAGGGACTTGCTTAAGCTCTCCCCCAAATCCCTCCAAACACCTGTAAAAAATGGCTCTGAACAAATTATAGAACTGCAGAACCCACTAAATAGCAGAGGGAAACAGGTCTCTGGCCCAGAAGAGCCTGGATGGTCATTGGGAAGGGTCTATCGCATGGTGCTGGGAGCACAGCACAGTCTAGCGCGGGCCACGCCAGGACAGACCAGACCTGGAGTCAGCCAGCCAGAAAAGGCCTTAGGGCCATGAGTCATTGAGCTGTGGCAGTTACCAGACTTCTCAACCCACAAACGCCAAAGAGCAGGTTAGTGGGAAACTGCAGGATCAAGTTTAGAGCAGTCCGGCCCCAACCTTGGGGGTGGTGGAGGTGGTGCAGCGGTGGCAGCAAAAGGAAGCTCCTGAGGCTGCTTCCTGAGTCCCTGGCTCACATGATGGGAGGAATCTAGCATCGGATCACAGCGGGAGTGCAAAGAGCACTTTGTGGGCACAGAGGCAGTTTCTCTTGCTGTGCCCTCTTTGGATCTGGATTGTGGTTCTTGGGGGAGGAGGAGCACTGCTGTGGCAGAGCCTGCAGTGATGGTGGAGTAGAAGTAGCTCTGAAAACAACAACGCTTGGACCCTAAAGCTTGGGACAAAGTACTCTCTACTCTACAAGCAGTCATACCCTGACAAAAAGCTCAAGGGTCAAGTAATTGGCTGGGAACATGAACAGGCAGCAAAAACAAACTCAGACTCAAACTCAAACTCTAGATTCCTTTTCTGGCGACAAAGAAGATCAAAACATACAATCAGCAGAAGTCAACAAAGTCAAAGAGCCTACATCAAAATCATGCCTTAGGAGGATCAATTAAAGGAACTAGGAGTGTGAAGATTGGGGAAGAGAAGACTTAGTGATGGAAACAAGAAAGTTGGTTTCAAGCACTGGAATAGCTGTTCTATTTAGGAAGCATTAGACTCGTTCTGCTTGGCCCCAGTCAGCAGAACCAGAAGTGGCATGGAAGTTACAGAGGCAGATTTGGGTTTGCTACAAGGACTACAGGCTCAGGAAACCCCACAACTTATCTGCTGGGTTAAAGATGGATCACAATTTGCATCAGGAGAGGGAGTTTTCATACTGATAAAAATCATCTAAGTCTTACTGACGTTAGGAAAAACTTCTGCAAAATTAGAGCTATCCTAAAGACAAAAGGCCTCAGGAAACAGTGGATTTCCTCTCACTAGAGCTCTTCAGCAAAGGCTGAATGAATACTTGACAAATATGCTGTAAAGAGGGGTCTTGCTCATCTTGGAGCAGACAGCCTCTGAGGAAACTTCCAATGGTGAGATTCCACAACTCTGTAAACATCAAAAATGCACACTTAACCTGCTCAAAAATGTTTCTTAAACTTCTCTTTTGGCACTATTTTAAGTGATTAAAATCTTCAAAAGTGATAAATAATCCTTTGAGGGTAGATCTGATTCTTGGAAATAGCAGGCCAAGCCCATTGAAGAAGGTAAGTGGAGAGAATTCAGCAATACCATGTAGGGCCAAAATTAAGGCATGCCTACAGAGTAACAGCTAGGAGCAGCTAAGTGGCACAGGGAGGGAGCACCCTCTTCATGAGTTCAAATCTGGCCTCAGACACTTACTACTAGCTATGTGATCCTGGGCAAATCACTTAACTCTGTCTGCTTCAGTTTCCTCAACTGTCAAATGAGCTGGAGAAGGAAATGGCAAATGACTCCAGGATTTTTGCCAAGAAAACCCCAAATAGGGTCACAAAAAGTTAGATATAACTAACAGACTAAGTAAGAAATTTACCGATTCTAGGGGCATCTAGGTGGCGAATTACATAGTGCACTGGGCCTGGAGTCAGGAAGATTTATCTTCCTGAGTTCAAATCTTGCCTCAGATACTTACTAGCTGTGTGACCTTGGGTAAGTCACTTAACCTCATTTGCTTCAGTTTCCTCATCTGTCAACTGAGCTGGAGAAGGAAATGGCAAACCATTCCAGTGACTTTGCCAAGAAAACTTCAAATGGGGTCAGAAGAGTTGAATGCAACTGAAAAATGACTGAACAACAACATAAAGTAACAACAATGGTTTTCATCTGTGGCTCAAAAATTGATTCTGAAGCAGTTCTGAAGGTGAACTTCTGAAATCAGTGGAGCAATTACAAAATCACTAAAATATGTACCCGCAGTCCTACAGTGATGACTTTGAAACAGAATACTCATGTAGGAAAAAAAAATTTCTGAAATGTTTTTAAAAATGCATCTTATTATAAGCACCTTGTGTAGGCATTATAATAAAATGGATGCATACTTTAGTAACTGATGTAAACATAATGAAAATTATGGTTAAAAAATAGAGTACATAAAAAAGTTCAAAATGTCCACTATCTATGCATTTTTGAGAATGATGCATGTTTCTATGCTGACCCTTCATTTTACCCATCTCTTCTAAGCAAATGAATATCTTCATAACCTTTTCCTCAAACTATCATATAGTCCTAAGATAGTTACCAATGTTGGTAGCTTAGTTTCAAATTCTTGTAGCCAATGACATCTCCACTACTCAGTAAAAAATTTCATATTCTACTAACACATTAATATATTGATAATAACCAGATATTAGATACGATTCTCCCACTTCACCTTTTTTGTCCATATTGCAGTTAAATGACACACTCAGCAATCCACACTAGTGATCTCATCAAACAACAGTGTAAATTACCATATTTGTAAGTGCTATATTGATATACAAAATGTATATAGGATTTATTGAATCTGCATTTCCAATTCAATATTTATAGGCGCCTTGCAACTAAATGTAATAAACCAAGTAAATAAAGCTAATGGTTTATCTTACTAATAGATAAAGAGGAAAGAAAAGAGCAAAATTTATAGGGAGAAAAAATGTTCCCCTAAATTTTTTGTTATCTACTCATAATTTGAAAAAGTGAACTTAGAAATAAACTGATAGTCTAACACCTTGCAAGTAAGGAAACTAAGCCCAGGGAGGTTAAATCATCTGCCACACAGAAAAAGCATGGCAGAGCAAGGACTAAATAATATAAAAAGAAGAGAAGTATGCAGTGGGGGCACACTTCTAAACCAAAATAAACTTTTCTCCAGTGTAAACACCAAGTGTCATTTGCTTTGACAAGTTCCTAGTTACAATACAGTAAAGGAAAAAGAGAACTAACTTTCCACTTGCCACTAGCATTTAAAAACACAGAATGACTAAATTACCAAGATGAGTTGACTAACTGAATTAATTCCCCTACAAAGGGATAAAAACATTACATTCCCTTATTCCTTCCTCAGACTGTCAAACCCACAAAACACTGTACTTGTCTTCTTTAGCCACAGCATTGAGTGCAAACATTTATTACAAAAAGAAAACCACAATAATGAAAGGTAACACTGCCAACAGTATAAATAATAATCTACTGTTTAATACCGTATTAAGCTACCACCATCAGTAAGTGATCATTTATAGAAATTGCTAACTAAACTATTTGCTTGATTAACAAAGCAAATAGTTACATGTCGAAGATTATGAAATTACTGTGAAAGAAAATTACAATGCTTTGGGAAGATGTAACTTTAAATAAAGAGTATTACTATTATTGGAGAGTTTTCAGAAAATACATTACCTCAAATTTAAGTATCTCCATTAGAAAGCAAAAAAACAAAACACAACATGATGGATGAAAGGTGGAAGCCAGCACTGACAAAAACACCCATTAAACCTATCATTCATTGAAATATTCAGTCAAATATTGCCAAACCATGATATGCCTTATGTAAGAGTACTTCCAAAAAGTGTTTTTATAAACTAAAAGGAAAAAAATCTGTATAATTACTATCTTGTAAAATCCAAAATATTTGTAATTCCTTGTCTCTCATTCTCACTTCACTGATTTTTTTAATAGATGGGCTCCCACGCTTAATTTGGTACATGGTATTTTGAACTTAAAATATACTGATAGCACCCATAACTCTGGCACATTTTATTTGGGGGGAGCCACCAATAAAGAACTAGAATTTTCTCATTCTAGCAGTATTTTCCTCAAGCATTAAATGTAAAATTATATTTAAAATATAGATTACATGTGGCATATAAGCTTAACTTTTTCGAATTTGCTCCTAATACTAGTGGTTCTACGGAAAAGAAAAATAGAAGTTTCCAGAAGCCACACATGCATAAATATAACATATGTATACAGAGTGTGTGAACTCATCATGATTAGGTATCTCAGAACTTCATTACCTCTGAGTTAGCACAATCAGCTTGTAGCTTTCTACACTCCTCTTTGAGTTTCTCCGACTCTTTCTCACGCTCCAAAGTCATGTTGTCCATTAAGGTCTGAACCTGAACCAGCTCCTTCTTCAATACGGCAACATCTTCTATACCAGGTCTTTGAAGCTATGACCAAAGAAGCAAAACTAATCAAAAATTATAATGACTACAATGAAACATGTATTTTAAATCGTTTCACTAAAAAGTAATCAATATATGAACAATTCTTATGGAAGTAATTTTTAAATTACTGCTATTTAAAAATTCATGTACCATAATGGAACCAGTGAAAATTTCCAATAGAATTAGGAATGAACTGTGTAGTGATTATCTTTTTGACTAATGCTATGCAGGAGTCCTGTGACAAGATAAAATGGAAGTATACTTCATGTTTATAAAAGTAAAATAAAACTTCAAAGGGATATTCTGAAGACAGAGGCAGCTAAGTAACACAGTGGATAGAGCGCTGAGCCTGACGTCAGGAAGATTTGAGTTCAAATCCAGCCTCCGACACTTAAAAGCTGTGTGACCCTGCGCAAGTCACTTCACCTCTGCTTAGTTTCCTCATCTGCACTTACCTCCCCAGATTGTTGTGAAGATAAAAATGACAAAATATTTGTAAAGTACTTCATAAACCTTAAAGCGCTATCCAAAAGCTGGTAATTGTTCTTTCTCATTTATTTCATATGTAGGAACTTATCTGAATATATTGTGGTTCTCAATATTCATCTGTGATTCAATACTCAGAATTGACTTTCCAAGCAATTCAGAAACTCATCAGGTACATAAAGTATAATCAACTGAGTTAAGACTGCTGATGAGCCTTCAACAGAAGGCTATTTGGTAAGTAATAAATATTTTCAACATGATGCACACTCCGCAGCATAAGTTATATGAAGTAGACTAGGAAATTATTATTGGTGATAACTTTATAAAGTTAAAAGAACAAAAACAGATTTTCATAAACCGAGGATGGTTTAATAATGTACAAATATGCTACATTTGATGTGACATTTAAAAATGAATAGTGTCACATAGTGTTCCATTTGGTGCGTTAGCTCCAATTATTCTGTCACTTTAAAAAGTGGACAAACAGAAATATTCTCCAGGCTCAATGCCATGACAACAAACAACCATAGCAACAAAATGCCAAGGTGTAGAACAGATCCTGGGACTGGACTTATGATTTCAATGATATAGGAACCTTTCAGATGAGCAAATTCTCTCTTCTTACCGATGCAGGTCAGCACCTTTTCTGTAACTTGAATCTTAGAGAGTTATACAATCTCTCAACTACCACTGAGATATATTAAGTGACTTGCCTGGTCACATAGTCAGTACGTGTGAGAGGCGAACCCAAGTTTTCCTGGCTCTGAAACCATCTCCATCCACTAAACCATGCTGCCTCTCCTCAAATCAAACAGTTACACAAATTAGGTAATGTTCTCTCTTTTTTTCTTTCTTTCTTTTTTTTTTTGAGGGGGGGGGCAGGGAAGATTTGATGGAGAGACCCCAGGGTAGGATCCAGACCTGTGATTTCATGTGTAGAGACCGCTCTATGTATAAACCACCTCCACCGATGATATGTAACAACTTGTTTATAACTTTTAGTTTTAGAGACTAGCCAGCAGCATTGTTTTATCTGTCCAGGATCACAGAGTTAATGTGTGTGAGGCAGAACTTGAACCCTGATTCCAAGGCCTACCCTTTCTCATTCCTTACTTCATATTGCCTGTCAATTTTCAAATTACAATCTTAAAAAGCGTAAATAAATCCTATTACAAATTAGATTTCTAACATGTATGCTTTATATAGACAGCATACATACTTTATAATGATACTGGAAGAACAATTTTCAAATTTAAAATGATGGAAAATTCTCATTAAGATATAAATAGGTTTCCAACATACGACACCTTGAGATATATATGACTTAATCCTCTACCTCTCAGGCAGGGATAGTCAATCAAGCACAACACACATTTCTTGACTACTGAGTGCCCAAATCTATGCTGGAAATTACAAGGGATGTAAAAGGAATGTAAGACATTACCCTTTCCCTAAAAGATATTAAAGCCTTGGGGAAATAATATTTATATATGGGAAAAATTAGAAAAGTAATAATAAAATGCTAAATTACGTGGTTGAGACTGTAAATACTACAAACATTTGTGGAAATGAATCTAATTATGAGAGTTCAGGAAAGAGTCCTATGTGGATGGAATGAAGCTGAATAGATAGGACATGAGTTGGCCCTTGAAGGATGGGTGATTCTCAGGTAAAATGTAAGTGGGGAAGATATCTTAAGCAGCAGACCAGCATCTGCAAAGAGACAAAAGATAGGATCAGGATACAATATGTGGGAGAAGCAAGTGCCTGCTGGAGAGGAGAGGTAGAGATGATAAATTTGGGTTCTGATTTGTCAGCAGACACATAGGTATGTGGAAATACTGGATTAAAGCTGGAGCTGTAGATTAAAGTCATCTTCATACAACTAAGCCAACAGTGACATATACGTTGTTGTCTGGATAAAAAGAACCTCCCTGAAGTGTTTTGTTTTTTTAAAGTAAGAAAAAAGGAAAAACTTCTACCACATGATCTAAATTACCAATTCAGTCTTTAGATCTTGAATTACAGTCGTCTCTTTCTTTAGCTCTTCTGTCAAGCTTGTCACCTTCTGTTCAGCAGCTTCTCGAAGCCCTTTTTCTTCATCATATTTTGACTTTATATCTAGTTACAAATATAGTTACACAAAAGCTATTTCTATGATTTTTAATTCTTTGATTCAAATTCATTCTTTCATCATACAACCATATTGATAAATAACTATAAAAAGCTTTTTCTCAAGATAATGAATTTTAAAATAACCTAACCTGGCACTATCTATTTCAATTCTAAGTCAAACTAAGTTATTACGTAACAGCACTCAATCAAAGAACATTAGCACTTAAATCTTTTTCAAATTATCTAAAATAAAAAGGAAAATATAGGTTAAAGTCCAAATTTACCTAAAATTTCAAAAAGAAAGGAATGAGCAATTTCCATTTTAAAATGTTACACTTTTTTTTGTGCTCCCAGTAGGGAATAAATCAGCAACTGATCTGTAACTTCAAATTTCAGAGATTTACCTAGGGACACTGAGACATAGAGTAATTTTCCCCAGATCATAAAGTATGTCTCAGAAGTAGGACTTAAGCCTAGATCTTTCTGACTCCAAGGCTGGCTCTCTATCCACCATTCATGTCACTTAATTGATTTTTTTCAATTACATTTTATATAGTTGCCAATCATACTTAGGCAGAACAAATATCTTTAGGCAGGTAAAATAAAATTCTTTTGTCAAATGAACCAACAAAAGCAGCCACTCCAAACAGAAATACTGGTTCATGTCCACTTGTTACATTCTAGAGAAACTGCTAAGTGAGGCTAAATCAAACTGTAGACAAAGAAAATAGAGTAACGTAAAGACATATTTTCTGAATATCCAATTCTGACAACTTACCTGCAACTTCTGTAGCAAGCTGGGCTGCTTTCTGCTCAAATAAGTCTTTCATTTGTTTAATATTAAAGTTTTCAGTTTGGGCTTCATCTAATTGTTGTTCCAGTGACTGGAGTTCTAGAAAAAGTGTAATATTTTCTCAAAATCGATTCCAATCATAAGAGCACATGATGTCATTCTTACTGGTAGTGATAACATGACCTCTGCTACACTTGATTTTCCTGACACCATCCTATTACCTAGGAGTCAAACTATTTCCAAACTCCAGCGTCCTTCAAAAATCAGTTCAGATTCCCGCTATTACCTCATCAAGTCTTTCCCGATCTCCTCAATTTACTAGTGCCTGCCATGTTCCAAAAACCCTACTTTGAAGACCTTTGGGGTTTACTTATCAGTATACATGACATCTCCCTCCTCAATGAGGCCACAATGGAATCTAAGTTCCTTGAGGACAAAGGTTGTTTCATTTTTGTCCATCCACGGTGCCTGGCACAGAAGAGGAACTTCATAAAAATTAAGTATTTTGAATCATTCAACATAAAAGCCACGGTATCTACCAGTTTTCAAAATAAAAGAAAAATATAGATAAAAGTCCAAAGTATTGGTAAGTATTTCTGCTTAAATTTATTTTGGTTCCACATTTGGAAACTTTTGCCCTGTATTCCTAACTCACACTATTCCTCCTTCCTATCAGTACTCTCTCTACCCTCAAAATGTTCTGTATTTACTTATCCATTTACAGGTTCTCCCTCTGTAGAAGATAAGCTCCTTGAGGGGACTATTTTTCAACTTTTCCTTCATATCTCAGTGCCTAGAACTGAATTCTGTACATTTGTTTCAAATCATTAGCTATAATTTTTTAATGAAAAAAATACGTAATATAAGATTAAAGCCTAGGCCAATCATCTACTCCTAATGTTCATGGAGAAGAGTTGATGGCTAAATTAAGTGTAAAAGCTAACTCTCCTAAACATAAATTTAGCCATTAATTTCAATTTCCCCAGACCTAAAGCTTTACAGAATATATTTGCAAGCAACATCTTGGTTAATTTAGATAGATTAACAAGGTCAAATCAATGAGTTAATAAGCATTTGTTAAGCACCAACTATGTATTTATTAGGTACTCTGCAAGGGAAATGGTCTCCACCCTCTGGGAGCTTACATTCTACCTTCAACATGTACATATATATTTGAACCCAGTGAGAGTCAATAGTCTTAATTCACTATAATAGAATGAAATTTTTATTTAAGCAAACTATCACATTTAAACAAATTTACCTGCTGAAGAATCTGCTGCCAATCCATCAGGTTTGAATTCCTTAATGAAAATAAGACAAACATTAGTAGAAGGCATAAGCAACACTGTCTAAAAAACTGTCACATAATGTCTGACTTTGTATTGTAAAGGCCAGATGCTACTGAGGTAATAAGGTTCTGCTGAAAAGTAAGGAGTGTGGGAACCTCCCTCAGTCTTTCAGTGCACTGACATCATTTAGCAGAATGCTAGTCACCTGGGTACAAGTCCTTGCTCTTAGGCCTGGGGCAGTCACTTAAACACTTTGAATTCATTTTCTTCATCAATAAAAATGTGGACAATAACATATTATCTACCTTGCAGAAATATTATGAGGAAAACATTCTGAAAATCTCAAAGTGTGGTGTAAATATGAAGTATTAAGGGGTATTCAATCTCCTCTGATGGCTCTTGATCTATGTCATACTCACTAACTGTGAGGATTCCCCAAGGGTCAATTTTTCCTATCAGTCCCCTCATCGGCTTCTAAGGGTACAATTAATAACCTTACACAAATGATTCTCAGATGTACCTATCCAGCCCAAGTCTCTCTGTCACCAACTATCTTATCTATTAGGCAGCTCCAATTAGATGTGTGTTGTACATGCATTTCAAACTCAACAAGTTCAAACCAAACCCTTCTCTCTTCCAAATTTCCCTAACTCACTAATATCGTTTTAGTCATCTGGTATCATCCTCAGCCTCTCATTCACCCTACAAGTCCAATTAGTTGATAAATCTCATAACTTCTCTCTCTACAACTACTCTCATATCTGTCTCCTTCTCTCCACTCACGCAGCACAAGCCTAGCTCAGTTTTTTCACCTGTGCTTTCTAACAGCCTTCTAACTGGACTCTCAGCATCAAGTCTCTTCTCACGCCAATACATCCTCCGCCTGACTGTCCCTGAAGCACAGGTCTACCCGTGTCAGCATAAACTCAAATGGCTCCCCAGTACCCATAGGATGCTGTTGGGCATTTAAAAGCTCTTCACAACTTGGTCCCTTCCTCTTTTTCTAGTCTTCATACATGTTATTTCCCTCCACACACACCGGTTCAACCATACCCCCCTACTTGCTGTTCCTCACACATGATCATTCATCTCCTTTTGCATGTAGGCTGTCCCCCAGACCTGGAAAAAGTTCTCCCTACAAACACTCATCTTTCAGGATCTCTGGCTTCCTTTAAGACTCAGCTCAAGGACCACCCCTTGCAAGAAGCCTGTCCCAGAATCTCCAGCTGCTAAAGCCTCCCGTCTAGGTTTACCCTGAAGTTATTTTGTGTGTATCTTGTATGCACCAATTTACTTAGATACTGTCTTCTCCACTGGAATGCAAGCTCCTCAAAGGTAGGGACTGTTTTTGCTTTTTCTTTGTATTCCCAGTGCTTAGCACAATGCCTGACACATAGTACACATTTAGTTAAATGCTTCATTGATTAGTTGTTTATATTTCTGAATTAAAGAACTAAATTTTTCTCAAGCACCTTCTTAATTCACCTAACAGAACCTACCATTTGACTCAATCTTAGGCCATTGTGTATGTTGTGCAGAACTCTACCATGGATAAATATCTAGAGCCAGCTTGGCACAAGAGAAAGAGCCCTGGACTTGGGGTTGGAAAGCTTGGGTTTGAGTCCTCACTCTGCTATCTCCTAGGTGTGTTGCTGGCCAAAAGGCAGCTAATCTCTCTGTCTTCAGTTTCCTCAGTCACCAAGCACTTATTAAGTGTCTACTCTATACATCCTCCAGTGCAAAATAGGTTATAATTTTTCACTACCTATCTTACAGAATTATTATGAGGCCAATGAGAATGTAAAGCACATTAAAAATGTAAAATGTTATGGGAAGGTCAGCTATGCTAACACTATGATAAGTGGCTTTAAAGCCATTTTTTACTTTCAAGGTAAACTTTTAAAATAACTATAGCATTATGAAACCTTTCAAAGAAAGAACAATAAAGTTAATGAGGTTTTTTCCCAAAACTTCAGTGAAATACTTATTTCATGAATTAAAACATGTACTACTCAAAAATTATTTTCAGATTAAGAAAATATCTATTTTTACATCTAGTACAATCGAACTAAATGGCACTAAATACTAAGAATCATAAAAGTTTTTCTATCATTTTATTTCTTAATTTTTTCCAAAAGTAAATTTTCTACTGCTACAATTACCTATTCCCTCTTAGAAAAATTATTTTCAACATGAGATAAAAAACAATTTTTTCTTTAAATATAGGAAGCCAATACTTCTCTATTTGCTTTGAGATACAAACCATGATACAGAAAATGCTTGATTAGCCACGCTAATAGCATAAACAAAGAGCATGAATAAATGACATATACAATCCAAAAATCCTTATTAGTTTCAAAATCCTTCCCAATTAAAAAAGCTGACTTAGCAAAAGTGATATTTTATTCCTTTCATTTTTAAGTACAGACGATAACTCTCAACTTAAAAGACACAACACAAACATCACACTTAGAAGAAAATAGCCCAAATAATACTCAAATTGGACAATCGGATCTTGAACGATTAATTCGACAATCAGCTCTTGAATAATTTGAGGAACAAGCTGGTAGAACCAATTTTAACCTAATTTTCCAAGTATATATATATGTGTTATGCCCTTACCAAGTGGAGAATATCTTTTTATGTTTCTGGTTAAATTCACTGTTCTTGGATCTACATTTTCTTTTTACTTGGGTTTATATTTAAATAACCAAGACAAGACTTTTAAAAACTCTCCATATACCATTCATTTGAATTAAAAGGAAACAGCACACTTAATATTACCCATAAGGAAGAAACTTTTCAAGTCATTTGTATCAGGTCATCTGCCTTACAATTTCTATGGTGAAACTAAATAGCTTCTTGTAAACATGCTTCAAGTATCTGAAAGTAATTACTTGCTGCCGCTGCCCTTGTAATTTTTCTAATTCTTTCTTCAACTCTTCTGAGTACCATTTTTCTTCCTAATAAGAAAAGGAGTTGTTTTTTAGCCCACAAGCTTTTAAAATTGTTTATCTAAAACACTGAAAATAAGTAAATGCAAAACATTTTCTTTCCAACCTTCAGTGAAGCCTGTAAGTCTTGGACCTCTTGTCGAAGTAGTATCACATCTTCTCTGAACATACATGGAAACAAAAGGAAACAATAAGCAATACTTGCACAAGTATATTCAAAGAGATAACAACTAATCTTGTCTATTAATAAAATATCTGCCAAATCACTGGACATTAACATGTCAATTCTCTCTATCCTAAAAATACTCTGGTATGAGATTCTATATACAAACAAGTCTCCAACTGATGAAAAGGGGTGTGTGTGTGTGTGTGTGTGTGTGTGCGCGTGTGTGTGTGAAAAACTGGTTAAGTTGGCTGGTTGGCATTCAGAACACATTCTCTCATAGAAACACTGCTATAAATTGGTTCCCAGGTTGGCATGTAGATGCCTATTTAATCCAGCACACAGTTAAACTATAGCACCAATACTTCTATAAAACCTAACTGCCACTTAAAACAATATTTTCCTTGGAAAATGTATTTGAGTTTTTGATCTGGAATGTCAGGCAATACACTAACTGTAAGTCATAATCCACTGGCAGCATTGGCAAAAGAAAGCTGAGAGATAGTACGCTAGCATGGGGAAGGGCTAAGAATACTGGGTCAAGATTAGTTATGGCAATAAGAATGGATAACTCTGCCAACAGGACAGGGGAAAGAGGAGATAATCTGCTGCAACAATACTAGGCAGAGGAATTATATAATACAATGAGGGACGTGAGTCCTTGCCTAACAGCTATTTGTAAATGAGGGTTGTTTGTATGTCAGACATGCACATATTGGAAAATAACTGGGCCTATTTTTTATTAAACAAACTCAGACTCAAGAGTTAAACATGAACACGTGTATGTCTTTTTTAATACTGACTACATTTTTTATGTAACATTTTAACTGGCAAAATACCAAATGAGAACATTTTGTAAATGCTTTCAAAAAAACTCAAGTTTTAAAACACATAAAAAACACAAAAATGCAAAAATTCATGTAAGAAGAAAGAACCATTCCTCCTTACTTGTCATAACCAGAAATACTGTGAGACAACTCTGTTAAGATTTACTGAGCTTCCAAAAATACAAAATACATGTGCAATTTCATTGGGAGAGGAAGCCTACCAGGCAAAGATCCAAAGCACCATGTCTAGTTATCACTGGTGCTCTTATTCTTTACTCTTTTTTTCAAAACTAATAGTCTGAAGTTTCACAAATTACATGCAGATTTTCAAGTTCAAATAGTATCCAAATCATTAATAAAATTATTCTAGGGAGTAATTTACCAAGGACTAATTCAGAGTAATCTAAGCTTTATAAAGGAACTTCCTGTCAAAACTAAAGATGTCACCAGAAATGTATTAGTGAAAAGGTCGCTACAAATTAGAATAGGTGGGCTCAAGATTCAACATTCTTAGGTGGCTGCAGTTTATCTTTGTGATAGTCTTGAAAGAGACCTGGGAATTTAGATGACACAGGAACTAGAAAAACCAAGTTAAGCTAACAATATTTTATGGTACCTCCTTACATTTTATGATATCTGCTTATCACGTAGAAATGTTCTTAATGTTTTCCTTTGTGTGTGACCATGTGCTTAATTTTTTAATATTTATGCTAAAAATATTTTTAAAAAATATTTAACTACTTTATGAATATTTCAAAAGACTTGTAGTTTCATAAGTGAGGGTACTACTCCCAAGACAGCTTATAACCCAGTTGAGTTGCTAGAGTTAAAAAAACAAAATCACCTGGTTAGCCAAGTTTCTGGTGACAATCACCTAAGCAGCCCCTCCATCCTCAAATAAGTAAGGAAACTGTGATGACAACTTATATTATATTATAAAAAACAATGTGAACTCAAGACTAGATTCAATAGGAAAAAATACAACAAGAATTTTCACAAGCAGCTTGAAAAAGTGAATTTATGCAGTTAATCCTTTATTTTTAATTGATTTTGCCTCATTTTTAAATCCTCAAATTGTGTAATGACAATTTAGATTTGAAGATCTTTCCCACCCATTAACAGGCCCATGTATTTTGCAATACAGAATTACATAAGTATATTCACAATTATCGTCGATGTTGTGTCTATTGCCTTCCTAATACAAATGGCTATGTATATTTGTTGCATTTAGTTTATATAATCAAGTTTTAAAGTTCTACTAACTTGATTGACTCTTAAATACAGAAGAAAAGCATATGTTCAAAAAAAGTAATTTTTTCCAGTTGTGCTTTCCAAAAAACACAACAATCACAGGACAGCCTCCCACCAATCCATCCCAATATCAGAGAGGTCAAGGACAGCAGGAAGGCAGACATCTTCATGGCACTATCTATAAGCATACATGAAACTGGTTTTCAGCCTGCATGTAAGGTCAAAAACATCATCAGCTATTGGCCTACAAATGTATTCCACTTTACCGTTTTAGAGCCTCTCCTCCATGACTTGGTTCATTACCAGAGTCATGAACTGCCTGATAATGTTTGAAAAGCTCTTCAGCAGATCCATGAGATTTCATACACTGCGGACATATGAAGCCCTATTAAAACATAAAGGAAAAAAATCTTGAGTTTTTTGCATTGTAAAAATTTCTTACACATTTCTAAGCAACACTAAATATTTCATTTACACTGTTATCCAATAATTGATCATTGTGACACTCATAAATTGACATTTTACAATGTAATTATAATATCCATTCTGAGTAACTACTTCATATAAAAAAAAACAATATGTATCTTAAAGACTTTCCAAGCAAGACACTTTGAAGCACACAGTTCTTTCTAAAAAAAAAAAAAAAAAAAGAAGAAGAACTTAAAAAAAATACCTTTCTGGCAATTCTTAATTGGCCACATCAATTTTGTTCTATAATAACAATTATTATTGGCAGCCTGGTATAGTGAAGAGCCAGCAAAGCCTGGGTTCAAATCCCTCTTCCAGCACATACTGCCTGTGTGATCCTGAACAAATGACCTAATCTCTCAATGATCTAGGCAACTCTCAAGCACTACAAGCTCCAGAGGGAAAAAACAAATTGCACAGGTAGAGAACATTTCCTTTATCTGGGAGCCCTTTATACCAAAGAAATTACAATTCCATTCCATATTTCCTAAGAATAACAATACCAAAAAGGGGATTCTATCTTACAAATCGGAAAACGGTATCACAGGCTCATAGGCCTAAAGGAAACCAACTTCTGATGTTCACATCTGATTCTTGTCTAGCTATTTTCTACTTTCAGATTTAAGGTTGTTCTGACTGGTTTAGGACAGCAGATATCTGATAGCCTTATAACTTCTGTACTTTTTTTTTTTTCAAAGCCTCTTCTTTTTTTAAAAAAATTTTTTTTATTTAATATATTTAGTTTTCAGCATTGATTTTCACAAGAGTTTGAATTACAAATTTTCTCCCCATTTCTACCCTCCCCCCACTCCAAGATGGCATATATTCTGGTTGCCCTGTTCCCAAGTCAGCCCTACCTTCTGTCATCCCACTCCCCTCCCATCCCCTTTTCCCTTCCTTTCTTGTAGGGCAAGATAAATTTCTACGCCCCATTGCCTGTGTATCTTATTTTCTAGTTGCATGCAAAAACTTTTTTTTTCGTCTTTGAACATCTGTGTTTTAAAACTTTGAGTTCCAAATTCTCTCCCCTCTTCCCTTCCCACCCACCCTCCCTAATAAGTCAAGCAATTCAACACAGGCCACATGAGTATCTTTATGTATAACCCTTCCACAATACTCGTGTTGTGAAACACTAACTATATTTTGCTCCTTCCAAACCTATCCCCCTTTATCCAATTTTCTCCCTTGACCCTGTCCCTTTTCGAAAGTGTTTGTTTTTGATTACCTCCACCCCCATCTGCCCTCCCTTCTACCATCCCCCCCTTTTTTTATCTTCTTCCTCCTTCTTTCCTGTGGGTTAAGCTACCCAATTGAGTACATATGGTATTCCCTCCTCAGGTCAACTCTGATGAGAGCAAGATTCACTCATTCCCCCTCACCTGCCTTCTCTTCTCTTCCTACAGAACTGCTTTTTCTTGCCACTTTTACGCAAGATAATTTACCCCATTCTATCTCTCCCTATCTCCCTCTCTCAATATATTCCTCTCTCATCCCTTAATTTGATTTTATTTCTTTTAGATATCTTCCCTTCATCTTCAACTCACCCTGTGCCCGCCCTCTCTCTCTCTCTCTCTCTCTCTCTCTCTCTCCATATATATATATACATACATATATACATACATACACATTCACTTATATATATACATAAACATATATATATATGCATATTCCCTTCAGCTACCCTAATACTGAGGTCTCGTGAATCACACATGTCATCTTTCCATGTAGGAATGTAAACAAAACAGTTCAACTTTAGTAAGTCCCTTGTGATTTCTTTTTCTTGATCTTTTTCTTGATTACCTTTTCATGCTTCTCTTGATTCCTGTGTTTGAAAGTCAAATTTTCTATTCAGCTCTGGTCTTTTCACTGAGAAAGCTTGAAAGTCCTCTATTTTATTGAAAATCCATATTTTGCCTTGGAGCATGATACTCAGTTTTGCTGGGTAGGTGATTCTAGGTTTTAATCCTAGCTCCACTGACCCCTGGAATATCGTATTCCAAGCCCTTCGATCTCTTAATGTAGAAGCTGCCAGATCTTGGATTATTCTGATTATGTTTCCACAATACTCAAATTGTTTCTTTCTGGCTGCTTGCAGTATTTTCTCCTTGATCTGGGAGCTCTGGAATTTGGCGACAATATTCCTAGGAGATTTCTTTTTGGGATCTATTTGAGGAGGTGATCGGTGGATTCTTTCAATTTATATTTTGCCCTGTGGCTCTAGAATATCAGGGCAGTTCTCCTTGATAATTTCTTGAAAGATGATATCTAGGCTCTTTTTTTGATCATGGCTTTCAGGTAGTCCAATAATTTTTAAATTATCTCTCCTGGATCTATTTTCTAGGTCAGTGGTTTTTCCAATGAGATATTTCACATTGTCTGCCATTTTTTCATTCCTTTGGTTCTGTTTTATAGCATCCTGATTTCTCATCAAGTCACTAGCTTCCACTTGCTCCAATCTCATTTTTAAGGTAGTATTTTCTTCAGTGGTCTCTTGGACCTCCTTTTCCATTTGGCTAATTCTGCCTTTCAAGGCATTCTTCTCCTCATTGGCTTTTTGGAGCTCTTTTGCCATTTGAGTTAGTCTATTTTTTAAGGTGTTGTTTTCTTCAGTATATTTTTCAGTATTTTTCTGGGTCACCTTTAGCAAGTCATTGACTATTTTTTCATGGTTTTCTTGCATCCTTCTCATTTCTCTTCCCAATTTTTCCTCTACTTCTCTAACTTGCTATTCCAAATCCTTTTTGAGTTCTTCAGTGGCCTGAGACCAATTCATGTTTTTCTTGGAGGCTTTTGGTGTAGGCTCTTTGACTTTGTTGACTTCTTCTGGCTGTATGTTTTGGTCTTCTTTGTCACCAAAGAAAGATTCCAAAGTCTGAGTCTGAATCTGAATCCATTTTCATTCCTTGGCCATGTTCCCAGCCAACTTACTTGACCCTTGAGTTTTTCAGCGGGGTATGACTGCTTGTAGAGTTAAGAGAACTATGTTCCAAGTTTGGGGGGATGCGCCAGCTCTGCCACACCAGCACTCCTCCTTCCCCAAGAACCCCCAACCCGGACTGGACTTAGATCTTCAGCAGGCTCTTCGCTCCTGCTCTGATCCGCCACTTAATTCCTCCCACCAGGTGGGCCTGGGGCAGGAAGCAACTGCAGCTGTAGTTCTGTAGCTGCCCCACCTCTGCTGCCCCAGGGCGGTGGCCAAACCCCAAACTCCTTTCACTCACTCCCCAGCAGCTTTTCCCACTAACCTTCTCTGTTGTCTTTGGTGTTTGTGGGTTGAGAAGTCTGATAACTGCTGCAGTTCACTGATTCAGGGCGCTAGGGCCCCCTCCGCCTGGCTCCTGGTCTGGTTGGTCCTTGCCACCCATGCTGGGCTCTGCTCCGTTCCACTCCCAGCTCCATGAGGGATACACCTTACCCAGAGACCATTCAGCCTGTCCCTCCGCTATTTTGTGGGTTGTGCAGTTCTTCTCTGTTGTCTTTGGTGTTTGTGGGCTGAGAAGTCTGGCAACTGCCACAGATCACTGACTCAGGGCGCTAGGGCCTGCTCCGCCCAGCTCCTGGTCTGGTTGATCTGCGCGGCCCGCGCTGGGCTCTGCTCCACTCCCAGCTCTTTGCGGGAAAGACCTCACCCAGCAACCATCTAGGCTGTCCTGGGCTGGATCCCTTCTTCCCTCTGCTATTTTGTGGGTTCTGCAGTTCTAGAATTGGTTCGGAGCCATTTTTTATAGGTTTTTGGAGGGACTTGGCTGGGAGCTCACACTAGTCCCTGCTTTCCAGCCACCATCTTGGCTCTTCCCCCCAACTTCTGTACTTTCTAAGCCTTCTAAATAACTTCGAGATTGTTCTCTTAATAACAGACTTTTCTCCTAAAATGAGAAGAGCTTGAATTACACAATATCACTTTAGTCAGCCAGTACATCTTATGAATATGGATGTTTCCATACAAGTGAATTTTCTTGATCAAAGGGTATGGATGTTCCCATATAAGTGATTCTTCTTGATCAAAAGTATTGTTTATCTTTCTTTCTCAAAGAGGACCATGACATCAGGAAAGTGATGTCATGACTTGCAACTGAATTGGATTTAAGTGAGGGAGATCTGTGCAAAGTGACCAGCCTCACTTTCTCCTTGGAAGCCATCTGGTACTAGTGGCAAGATCAGGATGAATGGAGATAGCCCCAGATCAAAAGTATACAGTCAAAGTGAATACCAAACATGTTTTTTAATTTGACCATATGTGATTTTTTAAAAACTTCTTTAAATGTATGTGTGTGTGTGCTGTATACACATATACACATATTAAACAAGAACTACTGAAAATAGTTTTACCTTATAACCTGTGACCTTAGACAATGCATTCTACCTTTCTAAGTCTCAGTGTCCTCAACTGTAAAGTAAGAGGGTTGGATTGGATGATTTCTAAGTTCATAATACATATGTATACAGTCCTACATCTATACTTCTGTGAACCAATGTTATGCTGTTAGAACAGAATGATGCCAGTAGGAACTTAGAGGTCTAAGTTTGACCAAACATCAAATAGCATCAAACAGAAACTCATCACCAGTAGGCTGGCCACTTGGTGAGTAATTTAGAGCATTTATGTAGTATTTTAAGGTTTGCAAAGCACTTCACAAATATTACCTCATTTTACCTTTACAACCTTGGGAAGTAGGTGCTATTATTCTCATTTCATAGATAAGGAAACTGAGGCTGACAGAGGTTATCACACAGCTAGTAAATGTCTGAGGCAGAACTGGAACTTGGGTCTTCCTGACTCCAAGTATGTGACTCTTATCCACTAAATTATATAACAACCACCTGATGATGGATCATTTGGTGACAGCAACCATAAAACAAAGAAAGATACAAAATGGTCCACAGTCTAATGAAGCCCTCTCTAGTAGAGATGGTAGTAGAATGTGCTAAGAATGAAATGGTTTCTAAACATTTTAGAAACATTAACTTAACTATTGGAACCATAAATGTGAAATCCTTGTCCAGTAACCAAAGAGTAGATATATTATGATAGGAAGCAAATCTTATCTGTTTGACATTCTGTAAACTAAGAGGGAAGACAAAGACACACTGCAGCTAAATGGAAGAATGATTCACTGGTTCTCCTTGAAGAACCCCCCATCCACACACACACCCCAAAAGAAGGAGCAGAAAGAAACTTATAATCGGACA
This sequence comes from Trichosurus vulpecula, assembly GCF_011100635.1. Taxonomy (NCBI): domain Eukaryota; kingdom Metazoa; phylum Chordata; class Mammalia; order Diprotodontia; family Phalangeridae; genus Trichosurus; species Trichosurus vulpecula. Next base: position 221,710,377 of record NC_050577.1, on the reverse strand, counting down.
TTTGGTCATCTTTTATGACAAGATGAAGAGGTAGAGAAATTCTACAAATAAGTTACTAAGGTCCTCCAAAGAAAATCAAGATACTTTGATTCTCATTACTTCAATTCAAAGGTGAGTGTAACTATGTACAGAAAAATAAACACTTCAGAAAACATGGTTCAGGAATAAACAAGTTGCCAATGATTGGCAAACTATCCAGCAATTTTCACACGTATATGTCATGAATACTTTCTTCAAGAAAAGAAACAGGAGGTACATGACACAGTGGGCACCAAATTAAATCACTAAAAATCAAATTAATTGAATAGATAAGAAATGACTTGTTACTGATGCAACAATCATTCCTCAACTGTCTGTGTAGTCAGACCATCAAATTGTTAAAGATAATATTACAAAGCTAGAAGAATAAAAATGAGAAAAAGATGTATCCAATTCAAACTTTAGCTTGACCTATTTAAACAGGTTATTGATGTCAAAAAATGGAAGAGAACACATAACACCAATTATAATCAAGACATACAAAAAATTTAACATGTAAATCAATTGCCACAACAAGAGGATCAAAAAAAACAACACAAAACAAAAAAACCTATAAACTGCCCTATTGAGCGAATGCTAGTATGGCAGTAAAGGACAATACTTTTTTAGAATATAAACTTATTTGTAAGATCTTTTTCAGAAGGATTGTAGAAGATGATGTACAGAATCACTTTGTCATACAGTGAGAAGCAGGGGAAGAAAGGGGGAAACTAGTGTAAAGAAAATGTAGCAAGAGATATCACTGAATAGTATCATCTAATACAAGTCATTTCCCAACTGATAAATGGCCAAAGGATATGAACAGGCAATTTTCAGACAAAGAAATCAAGGCTATCTATAGTCATATGGAAAAATGTTCTAAATAACTATTGATTAGAGAAATGAAATTAAAACAACTCTGAGGTATCACTTCACACCTATCAGATTGGCTAACATGACAAAAAAAAAAGGAAATGTTGGATGTTGGAGGGGATGTGGGAAAACTGGGATATTAGTGCACTATTAGCGGAGTTGTAAACTGGTCCACCCATTCTGAAGAACAATTTGAAACTATGCCCAAAAGGCTATAAAACTGTGCATACTCTTTGATCCAGAAATACCACTGCCAGGTCTGTATCCCAAAGAAAAAAAAATTTTAAGGAAAAAAAAGGACCTATTTGTACAAAAAATATTTATAGCAGCTCTTTTGGTGGTGGTAAAGAATTGGAAATCAAAGGGATGCCCATCAATTGGGTAATGACTAAACAAGCTGTGGTATATGACTGTCATGCAATAGTATTGTGCTTTAAGAAAAGACAAGCAGGATGATTCAGAAAAACCTGGAAAAATTTACATGAACAGATGCATAAGTGAAGAGAACCAAGAGAATGTACACACGCAATATTGTTCCATGAATAACTGTGAACGACAGCTATTTTCAGCAATACAATGATACCAAGACAATCCCAAAGGACTAACGATGAAGCATACTATCCACCTCCAGAGAAAGAACTGATACTGATTGAATACAGACTGAAACATGCTATTTTTCACTTTCATTTTTCCTTTTACTTGAGTCTTCTTGTATAACATGCCAATATGGAAATGTTTTACATAAAAATTTTTTTAATAAATGTTATCTAGGGTATATTTAAGGATGAAGCTAACAAATAAAAGAAAGGTGGGAAAGATGCACAAAACTTTTTTATATCAAACTCTTTTCACCATCAATGGACAGCCACATTTTGGACATCACAGTCCCAGTGTTTGTGGAACTGGAAATAGCACCGAAGAAAACAAAGATGGGAAAAGTAGACTGGTTAGACCAAGTACACATGGAAGATATCTATGCTGGAGGTGATAGTCTTGAGAGAACTGATTCTTAGCCAGACCTATTTTTAAGGGATCTAAAAGAAGGTGAAGAGAAAAAAGGGGGGAGGGGTAGTAAAAAAAAAGCCTCAGATATTATTACTTCCAAAAAAAGGCAACTTAGAGAATATCAATAACTACTGACCCATTTACCTGTTTTCCCAACTAAATAAACATTTTATGAAAATAATCTGCATAGGTATACTTGTCACCATTGATGACAATACTGAAAAGGTACAGAAAGGCTTTCACAAACAATATCCACAGCAGATTACATCTTTACCATCACACAGATTATTAAAAGATACAGAGAATTCAAGATTCCATTGTGCTTATTATTTGTTAGCTACTGAAAAATATTTGACAGAGCATAATGAGGCTTTCAGCAAGTTATCCATACATAGACATATATATGTACATATATACATATGTATACCTAAAAAGATACAACAGAGATGACTTTATTTGACAACCCTCTCATTGATTAATATAATGACTGCCAGTGAACAGGGAGACAAGATGTTTACCACCATCATGTAAGAGATACAATACAGATTTAAAGACAGAGAAGTTTCAGATAGATAATGAGGACTTCTGGATGATCTTCTTCAAACAATCTCAGAACAATGTGGTCCCCTAAATTACATTCAAAATCTCTTAAACATTTGGTCTAACTATACAGAAAGAAAAAAAAAAACACAAGTGAGTGAGAATGCCTATCATTCTGACTACAAGATGCAGCTGATGGATGGTCTATAGAACCTATTTGTACATTTAGGTCAGACAAAGCAAATGGACAATGATGTAGGTCCAAGACTGAACATGAGGAGAGTCTTTGGGCTTGCCACTGGGAAATGGAACAGTACTTTTAATAACGAAAAACTTTTTCAAGAAACAAAGACTCATCTTTTTAATGCCAATATTCTTCCAATGATGCTGTATGATTGCAAGTCATTGAAAAACTTCGGTCTCCAAAGAATTGAAGTTGAGGATCACACAAGGTGCAATGGAGCAGTGCAGTATCAGAAATTATGGAAAGAATATTACAAAATAAATATATGACCAAAAATTGTAGGCTGCCCACATCTATATGAGTATGAACTAACCATCCTGAGCACTCCAGTGATATCCTTACAATGTCCAAAGAACTTGAGTATAGTAAGGGTGAAGTTATGGACAAACAATGGCAAGAAAGAGAAGCTGTCAGGAATGGGTTGAAATTTTCATAAATGGAAAAATAATCACATCGATAAGATCACAAATTTATTTGTGTATTTCAGTATTCATGTCACATCCTCCCTCAGCTGTTCTTGGGAGCAGGGACTATGGCTTATCTAAACAGTGTCATCTCCCCTAGAAAGCACTCTGCACACACAAAGTCTTAATGTTTCTTAAACTGAACAGACAGAAGTGAATCAAACTTTGGTTTTGTTAACATCAATTCTTTCAAGGAAATATTCCAAAGTTCTTGAAAAAAAATTAAATTTTAGTCAATTATTTTTTTTTAAAAATAGATACACATCATAATCTACTGAAGATGGATCAGGAATAGGGAGAAGGGGTGTTCCCAAATCAAAGAAAGAATAAGACATCATAGCTTCAAAAAGAGACAGCATTATAACATTATTACTCTTCCTATATCACAGCAACTATGGCTTATGCTTTCCTTCCACTCTCAACACACTGACAACATAGCTAGAAGAAGCCTTTTCCTATCATAAAGCAATCAAAACAAATCTTTTTATGGTATCAATATAACTACATATTGACATATATAACTATGTAATATATAAATATATAATATAATGTATTATAATATATAATCTAATAATATATTATATGCTTATATAATATAATATATAGTATATAACATATATAACTATAATATGTAATAACCCAATGAACTTCCTTTCCACTGACAAACTATCATTAAGAACTACAATGCATAGACTGAAAATAACTGCATAAAAGCATTTCCTCCCAGGTTTCATAATGTTCCAAAGGGTACTTATTTTGAGGGAAGTAATTCATACAATGCAAGTATAAGGTTTCAGTTGTGAGATACTTCTCTTTTCTTCAAATCTCTACAAAATATCAGGAAGAAACTGTTTAATCTTACTTTTTTTCCCAAAGAATACATTAAAAAATAAGGAAGACAAATGATCTGCAATCAATCAAGCATGTATTCTTGCTAACTAGCTGTTTCAAACATATCCTTTAGTCAATCACATGAATGGTACTTTGGCTGGAAATCCTTCACTGTGGCAGATTACCAGACCTAGTTCAGTACGTACTTGCACAGGCATACTTGTATACCTTCATAAGACTTGATTGTATGATTTTTATGATTTAAAAGTTACCAAGATTGTAATACTTTTATTAGGGTAAGGAGTCAATGCTATGGTTCATGCTTTGAAAATAACATACCTGTGCCTCCTTCCATGAATTATAAACTTTAAACTGTTTCATTAGGGCCACAATCAGCAAATACTTATTAAGCACTTTCTTAAGCACACTTCATTGTGTCCAGCACTGCGCTAGCATATGCAAAGCTACTATGACATCTCTCAGTATAAAAGCTTCCATTTTAGAGATCGGGCTCTTGAAAGGTCTCAGATCACAAACTTAAAGTTGAAAGGGATCTTGGACAATTACTAAACGAATTCTTTATTTTTATGGATGAAAAAGCTGAGGCCCAAGGAGGTATAGTGAACTACCTCAAAGGCACACAGGTATTAAAAAGGAGAGACAGGATTTGAACTTAGATCTTCTAACTCTAAATCCAATGCAAAGAGTGAGAATCAAGTAGATCTCTTTATAACACTAAGTGCCAATCCTCAGACAGGCATTTAATGAGTAGACTGTTGCCTGACTTACACAGATGCTGTGGGAATATATTAACACCTGAAACTATGTTCCCAAGGGGAAAAAAAACACTCTTTGGAATTGAAAATAGAGGTAATCATCATCATTAAGGACATAGCTCATTTCAATTGCCATGAGATTAATATAGAAGAGAGAGTCTCTTAAAGTCTGAGGTTAAACCTTATAGAAGATTTAATGGCTCTACCATTTGTCTAGGCTCTACTAATTTTTTTTTTAAAGAAACATCTATCTGTCAGGAAGTAAATTTAGCCCAACAAAAGAAAGGTAAGTCTATTCCAATTAAAAAGCAAACCACCATCAACTTTTTAGCCTTGCTTTCTCAAAAGCAATTATCTTCTCCTAGGTCCCCTTGAACTTCTGTCACCTAATCTATATTACCCAAAGGCAAAAACCACACTACTTAATTGCATCAACACCTCTCCCCATACCACCCCAAATCACCAGATGCTTCAAACTACCAACTAAATCAAAATCATTATAAGATTCCTCTTCCTTTGACTTTCTGATTTTCTACCACTTAGCAAAACCCTGTTGTTCTCCTCATGAATCTATATATCCAGGCAAAAGCTTCTGAATGCTGTCCTTAGTTACTTATGTTCCTGCTCAGGCCAATATGAAAGTGTGAAATAACAGGCTCTCGGGATTTGGCAAACTACCCACAGTGACCTAGAAGAGCTTCGATGCTATCTTATCTCTCTTTCCCAGGAGCTTTCTTGCAAAGGTATGGGGTCACACCAGCTTCAAGGATCTGCGATTTTGTCAGTTTAGGTGCTTTCTCAACAAACATAAATCATGTCTCTGGATCTCAGGAGAAATCTTTCACAAATTACGTGGCCAAAAATCTCACTGTGCTGTGGCCAATCTTCAGGCGGGCAATGATCCTCTCTGATGTAGCAATAGCATTACGCTGTGCAAAAATAACCTAGCTATACATCAATTTATCTCCATATTAGTGAGTTCTGTTTCTCAAGGGCTTTGTAAATTAGCAGCATATATATTTCCAAAAAATCACTTATCTCTTTTCCACAATTCACACCTAAGATCCTAAAGTTTTCTTTTAAAATAAGCTACATGTAGCTTATTAGTTTTATACCACGATGAAAATGTAATGGCTGTCTATCTAGTCCAGTCCCCTCATTTTACAGAGAAGGAAAGGGCACACAGTATTTAAATAATCTGTCCAAAGTCACACAGTGAGATTGACAGAATAAAACTCAAACTGAATCCCTTGAGTCACAGGGTTGTTTTATTCTCATTATTGACAATGTTTATCTCTTCCCCCCTACAATCCTACTGCATATACATATATGCACACATATATTGGGCTCTATATACACTGAATATGATTTATCATTTCTGTTCTAGGGAATTTTACTGGTAAGTCTTTTTGCATCTGTGATCCTTTGTATGATCCTTTGAACAATTAAGAGGAATTTTACCTGAATGTGTAATTCCCTCAAAAAGCTTTATTTTCTCAATACCTAGATGGCATAAAGAGCTTCACTTCCTCATTAAAAAAATTTAATAGGTTCAAAAATAACTTTATTTTCTTTTCTCATTAACATATAGCATCACAGTCATTGATTTCACCCTAGTATGGGCCCAAATTACCACTCTCTCAAGACTATTTCAATAGCTTAACTAACTGTTCTCTCCATCTCTAGTCTCCCTCCCTTCTAAACCATACTCTACTCTACCCTGCTGCCAAATTAATCTTCCAAAAGCAGAACTGATTAATTACATCAGCCCCTTTCCCAACCACCGTCAAGGGTGTTCCTCTGTCTATCAGAGCTGCATTGAAGTATGTCCACAATATGGTCCCAAAGTTGCTTCTCCACTATTTCCTTACCTATACCTACTGCCATAGACAAACTTTCTCTAAATTAGCCCATGTGTTTCATCATTCAGTCTCCTCACCTCTGTGCATCTCATTCATTCCACATGGAATGTGGAGAATCCCCTCTACACCTCTACCTGTCACAAGCCAACCTAGCATTACAGGCCCATCTCAAATATCACCTCCATAGTGAAGTATGTCCTGATTCCCCCAAGCACATGAGGTCTCTTACCCATGAGGCAGTGATGGAGGTTTTCATCTGGTAGCCAAGAAAGCTGGTTCTTGTTCCAGCCAATTCAGAACAAGAGTTGGCTGGAACACAGCCAAGCTTGCTCTTCAACTTTAAGCAAGCCATTTCACTTCTGTGGGAATTGGTCTCATTTGTAAAATAATGGGACCAAACTACCGTCTCTTCTAGCTCTAACAGACTCTTCTGAACCAAATTTAGCACCTTGTGGCACTTAAATTACTGTACTATAATTATCTGTATATAAGGCAGCACAGCATAATAGAAAGAATGTGGGACTTTGAGGTAGAAAGATCTTGAGTTCAAATCTTGCCAGTGACACTTTCTGTCTAACTAATGGGCAGGTCAATCCCTATAAAACTTCAGGCAACTCAACAAGACTACAGATTATAAACAGTAGAGATGGGAGAGGTTCTCTCACAAAGGTAATCATAGGTTCTTGCCAGGGTTAGATAGTAATTATGTCTCTGCCTTATCAATCCCACTACTTCGTGAGCTCACTGACAGCAAGTAAGGACTGTGTCCTATCTTTACATCACAGACAAGACCTCATGTAATGCTTTGCACATTACTATGTACAACAGGTATTTATTAAATATAACTCACTATTAAAAATACCTCAATATGTGTTTATTTAATTTAACTGAATAGATTTCTCTAGATGACAGCACCTGTTCACATCAGTGACCTCCTTTTTCATTGTCGGAGGGACAGATAATCTAGAAAAATCTAACACATTCATCTAACTGGATTTAATTAATTTTAACTTAAAATTTACTTATTAATTTATCATAAATATATCATATAATAGAAGTATAAAGATATCAAATTATTACTTTATTATTATGATTGTACTATTAATTATTAATTTAAAATATTTTTTTGGAAAACTGTTACCCTTGCCAACATAAATGAAGAGAAATAGTTTTTAACTCATTCATGAATGAAATTTCATGGCATAAGTTATATGAAAACATTAGCTTAAATCTTTGATACTTCAAAGCTCACAAAAAAAAATCCAAAAACATAAGTAAAAACAGCAGATTTTCCATTTTGCTTATCACACATTGATTATTAGGTATGCATAATTAAAGCAGTCCATAATCCCTTGTACCACAAAAGGTTAAGCAACAGCCAATCAATGGAGAAGGCCAGGTATTCTGGGAAGCCCATCACCCGAGCTAAAACAAAACATTAGGGACCCACAGTTAACAAAGGAGTCATTAAGAAGAGTCTGGCCACCGCATTCTTTCTCCCTGTGCTCCTTCTGGTAATGCTCCAAAAGAACAGTCACAGTTATGGAACTTTTCATGCAAAATGGACAGATAAAGCCCTGTGAAACAACAAACTTTACATGTTACTTTAAAGTCAACTCAAAAATATGAAAGATAGGAAATAAATTAGAAATTTGAAAGAAAAAATCAAGTGAAATAAAATTTGAGTATTGTTAATCCACAAAAGTGAAAAATATACTCAAATTATCTTTATAATTCACCTCTCCCACGAAATTAGCCAAGGTGTAATGTGTTATCCTTTCAATTAAATAATAAGTCCACCTGCTGATTGGCCAGTGTTTTCCTTTTATGAAATGTTTCCATACTTAATCCAAAGCACAAACAAAGGCACAGAGGTATGGGAATCCAGTCTGTACAAATCTCAAGGTAGAAGATAGTCCAGTTTTACCAGAGCAGAGCTCTCTAGGAGAAGAGTAATATTAGAAAAAAGCTCTAAATGTCAGTGGGATAAAAGGTCGGAGGGCCTTCAAATGCCAGAACAGTCAAGTTTCCTGAATCAGCAAGAAAGAGCCACTGAACATTTTTAAGCAAAGGAATGACATGTCCCGATTTATATGGACAAAATATTATCTTGGAAGTGTTGTGTAATATAACATCAAAGAGGAAGAAGAGAGGTGAGATGGGAAGAACTGCAGAACAGCTATTGCACTAGTCTAGGCCAGTGATAATGATAGGCTATACCAGTGTAGGATGGCAAGGAGATAAAACAGGAGGCTGGTTTCAGAGGTAGAAACAGCAGGATCTGGTTACTGATCAAATGAGAGAGGAGGTAGAATTAACAGCCAAAAGATGACACTAAGGTTGTGAAAACAGGAGGTGGGGGTAAAGGGAAGTACTACAGAAAGACACTGTAAAGTCAGAAGGAAAATAGTTTAAGAGCAAAAAAGACACTCAATTTTAGACAGGTAGTACTATACTCTAAACAGCTGGTGATGAAGGTGTGGAATTCAGAAGTCAAAACTAAAGCTATAGATCTATATACAGGTAAGAACTGAAGTTGTGATATTAAACAAGAGGCCACAGAAGAGTAGAGAAAGAAATGTAGAGAGTCAAGGATAGACCTTTGGGAGTCAACTACATCAAGGTGTGAGAAAGAAGATGACACGCCAGCAAAACTGGAACAGGCAAAACTTTTATGAAAGGGTAATCTACTTCGATGGAGAAAGTACCAACATCAATGAAATCCTTATCTCTTAAATGGTGAAATACTGAAATTACTTAGTATTGACATTTTACTCTATGTGGCCTTTCTGCTAAGTCCTTATTAAATACTGGTGATAATGATATAATAGCCTCTCTCTGAGACTACAAACCTGGCATGAGGGATCAAATGGAAAATCTGTTTAATGATCATCTACTAATTCAAGGAATTTTTAGGAGATCAGGAAGGCAGGGTAGTTCCAGATTCCTCCAAGGAAAACAGGTAAGAAGTGATACCATGTGAATTTCCAGGATACCTTACCCAAATCGTTCAAAGCTCTAGGGCTCAAGGTAAAGAATCTGTCTTTTCTCTCTTCCAATAATTATAACAGGGCTCTGCTGGACCAAGCCATTCCTGGATCAGTTTTGCTCTAGAACAGTTCTGTCCTGATTCAAAATCACTTTCCTAGAAGTCTAGGAGGAATCCATAGGATTGCTTAAATTAGAGAAATTATAAAAATTAGTGCTACCCCTTAGCCTGTTTTTTTGTTTGTTGGACTCATAGAGACTTGGAGATACCCAAAGACAAGTAAAGAAATTTCAATGTTTAATCTGACAAAACCAACTAGTTAAGGAGTTAAGTGATACGCATGTACAATGTTCACATATCATGCAATAATACCAAAGACTTGCTAATGTGAAAATATATCAGTAGTTGCTAAAAGAGTGAAATCTGATCTCAGTAAAACATGTTTATTTTGCATTCAAATTAAAATGTACATAGCTAATAATAGCAGTCTTAAAGGAAGAAAAAAAATGTGTCAAGTCTATCTGCTTAAAGTAGCTATAAAATAAAATCTCCAAAACATTCATCTTACTGTTCAATTTAAAATGAACATAAAGTCCATTTCACTGAAGTGAGGAGTTCTAATTGTACATTTAGGTAGTCTAGCACCCAGAAAAATGGAGGCTTTAAAATGTTACAGATTGCTTAAATTCCAATCTACTGATACAATAACAAGATTATAGCATAAGGTCATGAACTTATAAGAAAACCAAATATGGTTAAGTAACTCATTGTTGATCAATATTTTGAACATGAGATATATTAAAAAGGTAAAATAAAAAAGTACTTTATAGCATAGGGGAAATTAATGTGACTGTGTTGGAAAGGCAGTCCAAGTAAATTTGCCTAATAGAATTCGTAAAACAGATTTTACATATCCACAGGTTAATTAGCTAGTGTATGTAATTAACTAGATCTGATCATTATGAGAAATGTCAACAGAAATTAGGATAAATGAACTGGTTCTTATCAAATAACTCAGAATTCAACTGGGTTCCCAAAGTGAACTAAAACCTCTTAGATAATAATCAGTTAAATTATCTTTTCTATTCAGTTTTAACTCTATGTAATTAACTGAAAAATATCTATTTTAGGGTATTAAGAATGGAAAAAAGTAAACTGACAGCTTCTTTAAAAAAAATGAACACTGATTATAAGACAGGGTAGATAAAGAGTACTCTAAGTATCCAAACATTTTTATTACTAAGTAATCAGTGCAGAGAAATAATAAAATATGAAATATCATGCTGAATAATGCCAATCGTTTATCCAGCCCAATATTCTGTCTCTAATAGTTGCGCCAAGGCATCTTTCATATAGAAGATATGGTTGCCTTTCACTGTATCAACATCTAAATGGGGCTATATTACAATTCATCCTTTTCTTCCTTTAACCTATCATGGTACTATTCTCAGGAATCTCTCTAAACCTTTCTTGAACCTATTTATGTTTTCTGCTCATGTGACCACTTGTTACTAAAAGTTTATAAGTTTACTATGGCTACCGAAGGTAATGCTTCCTTTTTATTGGCCTTAAAGTTACCTGCAATGAGCTTCAAGGAGTCAGTTACCTCATGTTAGCAGTCCAGCATTTGCTGAATAAATAAATCCATGTTTTTATCTCGTGTCCTTTATGGTTTTAAGGACTTTAACTGAATCCCCTCTTCATTTTTCCTCACTAAATAACTTTCATTTTTTTTCTCACCTATCCTCAGCTATATACTTCAACTCCTTCATCCTTTTATTTGTCTACAATGTTGTTTAGTCATTTACTATGCCTAAAATGTCTTCCTCCTCATGTCTCCTTGTCAAATTATTCTTGCCCATAAAAAGCCCAATCCAAATGTCCTTTCTTTCATAAAAGCCTTCCCTGAGCTTCCACCCGTAATGACCAGACTCCTCAAACCCCATATAACATTCTGTAATTATAATTTACTTATAATAAAGTAAGTATTTTTGGTATGTCATAGCCCTTTCTCCTAGACTATAAGCTCCATGAGGGCAGAGGCTGTATTAACTATATGTTACAGATAATATATAGATGCCAACTCCTCCAGCACCTTGCATATAAAAGGAGCTTATTAAATATAAAATGACACTTCTCTGGACTACTTGCAGATACAAAAAGCCTTTTGTCAGATGCACTGGCCAGAAATACATGATTATATCATAGGTAAAGTCATACCATGGATAAGCAAATGTATATAAAGACTTTTGAAAAGTACCAAGTCCATTAGAAACATATAGCGTTGTTATTATTACTATTAATATTATACTAGGATAATGCTTTCATTCTCTTCCCCCAAAAAATCTTTCCAGTAAATTCCCTATACTTGGTTGGCCTGTTTGGCTAAAGCAGCAAACTGTCTAGAGAGCTTCTGGGAAAAGTCAACAATGAATCTAGCGTTCCTTCCCTGCTGAAAAGCTGTTCTGCACCAATAAGTCTAGCATGATAGATGTCTAGAAGACATCTAAAACTCAGCATGTCCAAAACTGAACTCAATATCTTTCTTTCTAAATCCTATTCCCCGCCTACCCCTCCCTTTCCCTATTACTTGAGACAGCAACACCATCCTCCCAATCCTCCCAAGCCCACAACCTAGGTATTACAACCTAGGTATGATTTCTCACTATCTCTCACCCCCTATATCCAAGCTGTTGCCAAAGCTGTTGATTTCATCCTTGCAACACCTCTCCTGACACTGCCACCAGTCTAGTAAAAGCCCTCTGGTTACTTCATACCTGAACTATCCTAACTGCCTGCTGGTGGGTCTACTTGCTTTGAGTCTCTGCACACTCCAGTCCATCCTCCATTCAGTTAACAAGCTAATTTTCCTAAATAAATCAGAAGTCTGATCATGTCACCCCACCTATTCAATAACTTTCAGTGGCTCCCTACCACCTTCAAGATCAAATAGAAGATCCTCTGGCATTCAAAGCCCTTCACAACCTAGCATTCACCCCTGCACACACACCCACACACACATACACACACACACACTCTTCCATTCTTCTTATACTTTATACTCCCTCATTTATTCTTCAGTCAGTAATACCCAGCTCCTTACTGTTCTAGGAACAAGACACTCCACCTCTGGGCTCTGGGCATTTTCTCTGGCATTCCTCACACCTGGAACACCCTCCCTCCTCATCTCTATTCCCTGACTCACTTCAAGTTCCAACTAAGATCCCTCCTTCCACAGCAAGCTTTCCCAATCCTTTTCATTCTAGTGCCTTCTCATTGTTAATTATTTCCTTTTTGTCTCATTCATAGATTGTACATATTTGTTTGCTTGTCTCCCTCACTAGCTAGTGAGCCCCTTGAGAGCAGGGACTCCCTTCTGCCTTTCTTTGTATCTGCAGCACTTACCACAGTGCCCGGCACATCCTAAGTACTTAATAAATGCTTACTGACTAATATTTAAATGGTTTTTCTATTATATAACTTTCGACCCCAATAAATTTAAGGTCCTTAAGGGCAGGATCTCCTTCAAATTTCTGAATTCCTACTTCTGAATTCCTAATCAAGCCTGGACACACTGCCTTGTCTAAGTATTTCTTGATTTAGTTTGCCAGTCCTTAATCCATAAAAACCTCCTCCATAATTCTGGTGTTATATATGTACTTAAGTATGTATTTATGTTTTAAGAACCTTTTGGTTTAGAAACTCATCAAACACTTTTGAAAAATACAAGTAAATTACATTCACTAGTTCCTTATCTACATGTTCACTTTCCTCAAAGGAATGAAGCAATAACTGAATTTTAAAAGTTAAATCAATCAGTAAAGTTGACTTCTCAACAACTTCTGAGTTTTTTTTTAAGTCTTTATTTACTTATTACATTAATCTCTTTAGTTACCAACCAATGCTAGCATATTTTCCTTGAATAAAAGCTTATTATAAGAATATAATCCAAATTGCTAATAATAAAAAATGTAAATCAAAACAACTGGTTCCCCTAGCTGATAACAGTATACATATAGTTAAAGAAATACCATACGATTACAAGGTAATTTCTTATAGACATAAAGCTATCATTTCATAAAAGTGAGATCACAAGCACGAATCAAGTCATTAATAGACAAGCCATATTTCCAGTTTCATTTTTCAAAGCTTTAAAAGCACTTACCCAACATCCTTGCCCAAGAATGTGATCCACTAAGCACAGCTGTCCCTACAATTATGATTTCGAAACACATGTTCCAATTTGTTTGGTAACACTATAAGAACCTTGCTATAAGATGTTTCATTTGTTATTGCTTCTTCAAATATTTGCTATTTTTCCTGAATAATATTAAATTTGCTTTGCTACATTAATATTATCATACCTCTGAAGAGCCTTCACTGTTGACATCCAAGGCATTTCCAGGTGTTGCTGATGAATCAGAATCAGAACCTTGAGAGCCAACTCTCCCTGGGGTCTATAATAAATTTTAAAAAGAGGGAAAAAAAGTTTAGATTGAGTCTATAAAACCTTTTATTTGCTTTCAACTATAACCAAAACCATGTAATGGTGGTCAATTACATATTTTGAAGGACACCTGAAAATGCTGTTTCCATCAGAAATAGCTTCCCCACCCCCAACCCCTCATACCTAAAAAATCCCACCAGAGAAACTCACTGCTTAGGGTTAATGTATTTTCTTTTGTTAAAATTAAAACACTCCTGAAAAAAGTAACACATTAAAGCACTATGCCATCAACAACATGGTGCTTATGTGATCCTTTCCTACAAAAGCCCAGAGCCTTAAATGAAAGCAGGTTTACTAAAGCACAGAGTACTATGCAATCTGTCCTTCTGGCCCTCCTGCTCCTTCATTATTTCTATCGATGACATCACCATTTACCCACATTATTATCATTACCTAAGTAGAAACCTTGATGTTACCCTTGACTCTTCCTTCTCTGCAATCTCTCCTACCCAGTTAGTGAACCCTTTTGATTCACTCTACAATATCTTTCCTCTCCTCTCTATTCCAAATGCCTTCACCCTAGTACAGACAAGCACCACCAAGACTTTTAATGGCCTCTTAATTGACTTTTGCCCCTCCAATTCATCCTTCACCCTACATCCAGACTTGTTTTTCCTAAGAATACTTTCCTCATGTCTTTCCTCAATTCCAAACTCTTCAAGGGCTCTCTAATACTTCCAAAGCACAAAATCCAAACTCCATTTCCTGGCCTTCAAAACTCCCCACCCCCACTCCCAGTCTGGCAGCAACCTACCTTTCCAGCTTTACTTCTTCCCGCTCTTCCCACTAGTAAGCCTAAAGCAAAGCCAAACTACACTATATCTTCTGTCCCCAACAAGTCCCTCCCTGTCATTTCCTATGTAGTACAATACCAATAGACCTGGAGTCAGGAAGAACCTGAGTTCAAATCTAGCACCAAATACTTACTATCTGTATAACCCCTGGGCAAGTCATTTAACCTCAACTGTAAAATGGGGATAATAATAGCACCTACCTCCCAGGGCTGTAGTGAGGATCAAGCTAGATAATATTTATAAAGCACTTAGCACAGTGCCTGGCACATCTGCAGACTCTTTATAAACGCTAAGCTCCTCCTCTTAGCCCCTACCGAATCCTACCTATGTCACAGAAAATTTTGGAAAAACTTATACAAAGTAAGAGTTAAATAAGCATAATCACTAAAAAAAAATTAAATGACTACAAGAACATAAGAGACAACAACTTTGAAAGAATTCAGAATGTTGATCAACGCAACAATCAAATACTTTACTGAAGATGAAATAAGCCTCCCACCTTTGATATGGAAGTGATAGACTAGAGGCACAGAATGGGACAGATTTTCAAAAACTGCCAATGTGCTCATTTGCTTTCCTTGACCATACTTAATATATAACCAGGGAAGGCTTCTCTTTGGGAGACTGGAGGAGATGAGTTAGTGGGTAGTGAAGAAAGGCAAAAAAAAAAAAAAAAAGTAAAAGAAAAAACAAGAAAAAAATTTTAATGGAAAAATAAACAAAATTTAGAAAAGGATGAAAATGGGATATTTTTTGCAACTTCCTTCTTCAATTTAATTTGAATTCTAAAAATCTATCCCCAGTGACTACCAGAGGCTTTGCATAAAGTATTGAGTATTTGCTGAGCTGAATAAAAAAGACAAGGACCCACTGATACCAACAATACAGATTGAACTACCAATATAAGAAGCCCAAAAGCCCTTCTCTAATGCAGGGGTCCCAACCTTTTCTAAGTCATGCACCACTCTGGTGATCTAGCAAAACCTACTAGACTCACCAGAATTTTTAAAAATTCATTACTGAAGGAAATGTGAGATTTCAGTTTGAGGTCATTACTGTTTGTCCTGCATTTTGGAAAAGGACCAATAGCATCATGAGGGTAATATCTTGACTTGTGTGTGAATTGGATTTAAGTGAGGCACAGCTGCTTAAAGTTATCAGCTTCACTCTCTTCCAGACTCATGAAGTCCAGTGGCAAGACCAAAGTCAAAATGTATGGTGATGGCCCAAGATAAAGTAGATGATCTTGGCATTTCTAAATTAAGGTTTTTCCCAGGTCTCAATTTGTCTGAGGCCACACCCATTCAACGAACAAGAGGCTAGGTAAGAATTGAGACAAAAAATGGCCCAATTTACCATGACAAAACTATCAATCTAGGAAGGGAAGACCCTTAGAGTTTCTGGCCAGAACACAAAACAACTGCTAATTACATTCATTCTAAGCAATCAAAACCTAATAAAGAGCCACAGCAGCTTGGGCTGGGGACTATTACTGGCCACTGGATGAAAACAGAGTGATTTGGGTTTAAAAACATAGTCAAGTAGCTCCATTTGAAACAATGGGCTTTTTTAAAGCCTGTTTTTCAGAGTTATATTTCAAGAAATCGTAAATTAAAACTGTGTGGGACAAAAAGCAAATTGTCTTGGCTTTTTGAAACCAAAATTAAGAGTATTTTTTTTCAGAACTTAGCCCTCAAGCCCCAAAATATCTCACAGAATAGAAGCATCCAAAAATTATATTCCTATGGACAGAGCACCCACAAGTAAGGGAATGGCACCCCAAATGAAGAAAGGGACCACATGTGGGGGTGAGGGCAGAGGAAGAGGAGAAGCAGGAGAAGTAGACATTGAAACATAAGCAATGAGTCATAGAGTTAGAGGTTAATGAAAATAAAAATGTCATTTTTTTTCCCATTCAAGTTCATGGACCCTCCAAAATCCACCAACAGACCCCTTACAATCCATGGAACCCAGGGTAAGAATCATTGCTCTAATGGATAAGTGGTCAAAGGAAGGGAACAGTTCTCAAAAAGAATTGCAAACTACTAACAATATATGAAAGATTGCTCCAAATCATTAAGAACAGAAATGCAAACCAAAACAACTCTGAAGATTTCACCTCAAACTGGCAAACAAGCAAAAAATAAACAAAAATAAAGGCAAAAGAGGCTAACAAAAGTCAGATACACTACAAGCATTAGTGGAGCTGTGAAAGGCTCCAAACATTCTGGAAAGTGATTTGGAATTATATTTTTAAAATATATATAAAATATAAAAAAGGAAATGTCCATTTCCTTTGACCTTATCATCCCATGTCTAGGTATACACTATAAGGAGGCAAAAGAATTACTGTGCCATAAGAAATGATGAATAGAAACAATTCAGAGAAGGTTGGGTAGACATGAAATGATGAAGAGTGAAGTAAGCAAAGCCAGGAAAACAACAGTGATTACAACAACACAGGAAGACAAGAAATGTTGAAGAATGAAGTAAGCAAACCCAGGAAAACAACAGAAACAATGATTACAACAATTGGAAAGAACAAGAAAAAAATGAGAATAGTGTGTAATTGTAATAATTTGAGTTTGGCCCCAAAGAAGGGATAAGAAAATGCACCTCCCTTCCTTCTTTGAAGAGACAGGGACAAGTGTGGGACATGGCATAGATGACTGTCAGGCACAGGAGAAAAGCTGGTTTGTTTGGAGAAGCTGCTTTTTTCCCCTTTTGATTTTTTCATCTTTGTTAAAAGGATGGTTTGCTGGGTAGGGAGGTAGAAGCAGTTATAGGTGAAAATGAAAGTGACATAAAAACAAAATAAGTTGATGAATAGTTTTGATCCAGACCTTAAGAAGTTTACAATCTGAGACCAAACAACTAGTATACATGAAAAATGAAAGGGACCTCATAAATGAAAGACCATGTGATATTTACCAATAATATACTTGGGAAGAGAGGATTTCAAGGTAGGAGAGGAACAAAATGAATAAAAGCACACAGACAGCACTGATAATTAATAGGATGGGACCCATGGCTGTAATATGGTTACTGAAAGGGTAAATCTTATTCAAAGCTCACTGCCATTAACCAGATAAAGGGGGGATGAATAGAATTGCATATTAAGAAGTTATACCCCCTGGTTCTTGATTTCCACACTTGTGGAAACAATGGTAGAATGTCTCTGGGTTAAGTTTACTGTGGGAGAAATAGATAATAGTGTTGTTGATGTATCTTAGAGACCGTCTTAGGAAGAGATGAGAAATTCAGGGAATGCTCAAGTGGAAGTTTTGAAAAGAAAGGCTTGATACCTTCTGGGTGCACTATAAAGAGATTCTTGTTCAGGTAGGAGTTGTACTAAACAGTCTCCAAAGACTCTTCTAATTCAGATTCTGTGATCAACCTAAGAGAAATGAGAAGCTTCCAAGAGGTAAAGAGATGATGACAGCACATATGGAAAAAGCTAAATACAAAATTTTGAATGGAAAAAAAGGCAGGGCTAAAAAAAAATACAAAGGTAAAGAAGAGAAAGGCACAGATACTGTCATAGTTTTTAGCCAGGAATTTTAAGTCTTATGCGCATCTAAAAAGGTAATACTTTGAGAGTGAAAAAAAAAAAACATTTTCAATGTGAAAAACTAAATGTTTTTAAAGGCCAATCAAATCCAACCCATTTTCCAATCCTAACAAGCTTTAAAGGGTAGCACTCTTCCTACCTCCAATCTCAAACTTAACTACTCTACCTAAAAATACTTTAAAGGAAGCAATAAAATCAATTCAAAGCATCACTTCAAATAAATGATAATTCTATTTAACAAGTTCCTACTGTTGCCACTTTATAGTAATGTACAACTGAAACGTTCAGAGGCCTTCCAGACCTATTATTTCGATGAAAGTTACTATTCCTTTACTCTATATTTTTCTGAGGTGGTAGTTATCTCCATTTTATATACAAAGAAACTAAGCCACAGAAAAAAGTAATTTGTATCTAGTTAGTAAGCACACAATGTATCAATAAAACAATAAAATATGGGTAACAAAGACACCAACAAATACAGGAAAATGCAGGTAATGAAACAGTATAAATAAAATGTTTCACATAATAATCAGAACTAAATGACTTTTAACACATTAAGACATGAAAACTACAAGAACACCTAATGTTAGTCTAACTGGCAATATGAGCCAGATTAAATGGAATATTTTGCATCACTATGAACTTCCAAATATTTTAGGCTTCCAAAACCAATGATTACTGAAACAGATGTGGAAAATATGAAGATTATGTCATGTAAAAGCAAAGCAATTCATATCCTAGGACTGAAGGAAAATAATAGCTTTGTCCACTGAAAAAAGAAGCAATCTCAGTTGTTTTTTAAAAACAAATTTTCAACAAATACTGGAGAAAAGGAATTTTAAACAGTCATATTTGCATCTCTAAAGAACCAAAATATCAAATTAAATCAATATCTGAAAACTCTAACTTAAATCAAACTGAAATGTACATATATAGCATTCCTTAAAGGCCTACTGATAAAAACAGACTTTTTTTCCTCCACTGAATTCAATCCAACTAGTATTTATAGAGGGCCCTATAATGTATCCAACACTGTACTAGGTAGCAGGCAGAATGCAGCAACAGTATAAAAGGCATACAGCCCCTGCCTTCAAGAACGCTGTATCATTGGGCAGCCAGACACATACACATGTTATGATCAACAATCCAAACGATCCAGTTATACTTTCCTGCTTCCTCTTTTCTGTCATCTCACACTCCTAGCTTTTTTTATCCTACTTCTTCCTCCGTTCTTTATCCTAATATTCTCACTACATAATCAATTATTTTTTGTTGTTTTTCTATATTTCTATATTTCCTAATAATGAGGCAATTCTAATACATTAGTAATGGAAACATTAGAGAGCAAAATTCACACTCACATAACAACACAGCACTTTAAGATTTACAAAGTGCTTTACATTTATTATCTCATTTGATCTTCACAACAACCCTTGGAGGTAGGTGCTATTATTATCTCCATTTTACAGATAAGGAAACTGAGGCACAGAAAGATTAAGTGCCTTCCTAGTGTCTGAGGTTGAATTTGAACTCAGGTCTTCCCGACTCCAGGTCTAGTGCTCGATGCATGAACTATTCTCAATGCATTTCTGCAAGCAAGTCACAAACTGTTATTCTCAAAAGTAAAATGAGGGCCTAAAATATATGATTTGAAATCGATGATTAAGAAAAGTTCTTTAATTACAAAAATATGTAGTGACTATCTTTGAGATGACAATGGTACCTGCTCATTGAAAAGACCACTACATCTAACACTATTGAATCCTAATGCTACCAAGTGTATGGTATTATGTGGTACAGTATCTAATGTTTTATGAAGGGTTTTTTTTTATTGGCAAACATCTACATTTGAAATAAATAAATATAATTAAAATGAATTTATTTAGAAGCAAAAATGAGCCCTAAAATGTTCACCCAAGGCCACTTTCTTTTTGCACTTAATAGTATTTTATTTTTTCCAATTACATGTAAAGATAGTTTTCAACATTCATTTTTGTAAGAGTTTGAGTTCCAAATTTTTCTCCCCTCCTTCCCTTCCCCCCTTCCCATGACAGCAAGCAATCTGATGTAGGTTATACATGTATAGATATGTTAAACATATTTCCACATTAGTCATATTGTGAAAGAAGAATCATAACAAAAGAGAAAACCATGAGAAAGAAACAACAAAACAAAAAGTGAAAATAATTTGCATTTAGATTTCATAATTCTTTCTTTGGATTCAGATAGCATTTTCCATCACAAGGCTTTTAGAATTGTCTTGGATCACTGTATTGCTGAGGAGAGCCAAGTCTATCATAGTTGATCATCGCATAATGTTGCTATTATTGCGTACAACATTCTCCTGGTTCTGCTGCTCACTTCACTCAGCATCGATTCATGTAAGTCTTTCCAGGTTTTTCTGAAATCTGCCTTATATGGCTTTATAAGCTTATGAAGTTGAACCATTATTTCCCATCTATTTAAGGAAAAATTATTATGAAAGATGAACTAAAAGAACTATAAAGAGCGTTTAATAAGTGTTCTATTCATAAATAAATAAAAATTATAAACAAAATACATAGTTAAAATTCATTAAAACTGTTTGGTCATATTCAAATTGATCCTCTAATCCAATTAATTTCCAACATCTTTAGTGATACTGACTGAAAAACTATTTAAATACAACACCCTGTTTATCTGGGATCACTTAAGGAAAAGATGATCTTTTTTCTCTTTTTTTTTTAAGAGAGAAGTTAAGTATTATTTCATTAAACAGAATTTAAAAAAAAAACATCTGGGGCAGAAATCTTTCTAAAATCCATTACACATTTCCTTGCCTTCTTAAACATAATAAAATAATCAAGTTTTTTTTCTAAGGGACTCAAGGTCATAATTACAAATACTTATTTGTTGTAATGCAGTGAGACCTTCAGAGGCCATTGAACATACAGCACTATTTGCCCCTGTAGTAGATGGCTACAGACAGGTAAAGGCGAGTTCTGGTTATTTGTATTCTATCTGTTCCCTTAATGTCAAGTTGTCAGCTATAACTTCACCTGCCTCTAACATCACTTCTCCAAATGCTAAATCCACCTCTTACCACTTAATGTTCATCAAATGAATAAATGTATGAGTGAAGGCTTCTAATCTGCCGTCAACTGGGAACACAGCTAATCAAGTTTATTAGAATTGTGTCTAAAATAAATGTTCTCTAAATGTGAACCTAACAAGATCATCAAGGAGTACAGTACAATGACATCTATTTTGGTCACTCACTGGCCTTTTGTTTACTTCTTAGCCCTTAGTGTGTTCCAGATAACTAACTTTACTAAATAAATGGTTTCCATATAAATAATGTATAGTTATTCTTTGAGTCACAAAGACCTGAGTTTATATTCTACCGGAGTCAAATATATTCAAAGGTGGAAAAGAACAGATAGTGGCAGAAAAACAGAGTATAAAAGGAGAAAAGTTAAAGAGTCAGATTTTAAGAAGCCAGGTAAAGAAATCTGGATTTACTGAGTAGGTGATGGGAAGTCACCTACTAAAAAGTTTTTTAGTAGGGAAGAGACATAATTAAGACTGTCTATTTAGGAAGTTATCACTCAAAGTAATAACTATACATTGTTTATTTGGAAGCCATTTATTTAGTAAACTCAATTATCTGGAACACAGTAAGGGCAACTGTGTGTGTGTGTGTGTGTGTGTGTGTGTTACATCCAGGTATGTATACACACATACAAAGGCACACAGAGAGGTTTATGATTCACTGAATGATGGAAAGATTGACAGCAGGAAGAAAAGTCAGAAGGCTATTACAATAATCCAGGCAAGAGACAATGAGATCCTAAAGTGAAGTGGTAGCCACAGAAATGGCATTGTGCTAGATCCTGCAGAGGCAGAACTGAAGGTCTTGAAGACCGTGGCAACGAGAGATGGGCCTTAAGGCAGAAGGGTAAGACATGACTCTAAGGTTTCAAGAAAAAAAGAATTCCAGAGGTAAAGCACTGAGGAGTAAGTAGGTCTTGAAGAGTAAGAGGGAACAAATGTAATCTTTGAAAGTCTGGCAGTGAAGAAGAGGAGATGAATAGGAAAGTCACCTGAGTGACTTTTTTTAAGATAGGAGAAAGAAGCCCTGCTTTGAGGAGAGATTCAAGATTAGGGAGATAATAAATAAAGCAAAGTCTCAAAGGAGATAGAAGGGGATGAAATCAAAGTCATAGACTGAGGCAAGAAAAACCACCTTTTTCTTTAGGAAAAAAAGAGAAAATAAAGGGGAAAATCTTGTTTCAGCAGTGAGTGGGTCCCACTGATGAATACTCCCACGAAAGAACAAAGATATTCTATAAAGAGAGATGGGACTTCACAATGGGTATAATCAGCAGGGACTTGGTACTTATACCACTCGAAAGAAAGGGATCAGAACTCCTTGGGGCAACTGACACACAAAAGAGTTGGGAGGGCACTGATCCACTGCGCTGGGAAAGAAAATGAACACTGGGAGAGTAAAGTTCAATAATCAATAGAAACATTAAATAGTTACATAAAGTGGCAGAAGATTTCAATGTCTCTCTCAGTTTAGGATAAGTCTAATAGAAAGATAAACAAAGGAAAAAGTCGAGAATTGAACAAAATGAAACTAGATCCAAAAGATTTATTTCATCTTCTAAATGGAACTGCTAAAGAATATACATATTTTACAGCATTACATGGAACAAAAACTTAAACATTAGGGCACAAACATGTAATCATCTGCAAAAAAGACACAAACAGTAAATACATCTTTTATACATGACGATGAATAAAAATAGTTCACTTCAGCAAATGCAAAAGACACACATTCAACAGAGACTTAACAATGAAATGTTAAATAATGAGTGAATCAAAGAACAAATAAAAGAAAACAATAATTATGTAAAAGAAAAGAAGAAAAAAGAAAATAAGGATGGGTAAAGAGAGTTTTTTAAGATGTAGAAGAAGGAAGTTAAAAGAAATCACAGTCTGAGATACCTGCTAAACTAAGAAGTAAGGTAATCTTCAGACTGTGGGGGGAATAGAGATAGAAATGGAGACTTGAAAATAGTGGAGTCAATTTAGAACAGCTTCCATAAAGAATGAAAAAGGAAACAAGTACAAGATGATTAAAAAGTTGGCCTTGCCACAATGAGGGTCAAGCAGAGGCTTGAAGACTTGAATTTATAATGGATTCTATCAGCACAACTTCATGACTTCCTCTAAGAGTCTCCAGTAACCAGAAACAAGGAGAAAAGGTGGTTGATGGCAGCTACCCGGGATTGCTAGGCATAAGGAAGGCAGTCAATGATAGCTGAAAGCCCAATAAGAAAAGTTTGGGGGGCAGCTAGATGGCACAGTGAGTAGAGCACTGGCCCTGGAGTCAGGAGGACCTGAGTTCAAATTTGGCCTCAGACACTTGACACATGTACTAGCTGTGTGACCTTGGGCAAGTCACTGCCCTGCCCAAAAAAAAAAAAAGTTTGGTAGGGAGACATATAATGTCAGAACAGCAGTAACACACAGGGAGAATAAGGAATAAACGGTCTTTGAATCCTAGAGGTCATGATCATGACAAAGTACATTCCTTAAGTGTCAGACAATATGGATTCAGGAAAGAATAGTCAAGAAGGGGAATGTTTTTAACTAGGTCTGAAACAGGTAAATATTAATGAATAATATTGAAAAGGAAAACATTTAGACATAATGAATAAGTAGTAAAATGTGAGACATGCTGGCCTAGACCACTCCAAATTCATACTAACTTTAAGTGGTCCCCTTGATGCTGGTTGCTAAGGAGATGAATAAAAGGATTCTCACATTCCTTATAACTGTTATGCCAAACGTTCTCAATTCTCCTCAATCCCCAACTCTGTAGATGATGTAAATTTTTACTTTACTGACAAGATAGAAGATATCAGACAAAATTTTCTCTCCTCTAAATATCACTTTCTCTACACTCACTTTTCTTTCCTCTTCTCTCAAATTAAGGCATCTTTGTCTCCCAGGCTAACTTTCTTTTGTACCCCAAATTTTACTCCGCTTCTCCTCTGGAGCCTTTCTTCAATTCTGCCCTCTACAATGGCTTTTTTCCCTTCTGCCTTTGAACAGAGAAGTTACCGAATCTTAAAAAAAAAAAAACTGCACTATAGCCTTTGATGTCCCCATTAGCTACCATCTTGGTCCTAAATGCTACCCATACTTCAAGGCCTAATTAAAAATCCTGTCTCCTCACTGCACTAAAATTTCAAGGAGAAATGGTGTTTTTTACCTCTGAATTCTAATGGTAGTTACTTTCTGTAAATAATTTTGTATTTATTTCTTCATATTATTAGCAATTTTTCATATATAAGTGCATATGTGTACACACATACCAATTATTTCCCCAATTAGATGATATATTTCTCATGAACAGAGACTATACCCTATGTCATTGTAACCCTTTCAGAGTCCAGCACTATCAGGGACTTATGAATATATGTTGAGTAATTGAACCTGTAAATTATGTGTAGGAAATGCAAAACAAATGAATACATCATGAACAGAGAATCAATGCCAGAGCAACAAGAAATGAAGTTGGTAGAATGAAACAACAGCTGTAGATCATGAATGTTAGCCTGTGATGTATAATCTGATAAGAGTAACTCATACCTGCATTTAAAGTTTATGCTTTCCTCACAACAACCCTGCAAGGTGGGGAGGGTTTTATCTCTACTTTAGAGATGAGGAAAGTGATGAAGTAGAGAAATTAAAGGACTTTGCCATGGTCACAAACCCAATGCATCTGCTGTGCCGGATACAAGATCTGAAATCATCTCTTCTCATTCAAGTCAACCTTTTATTCTCACTATCCCAGCCTGTATTTCCAGGGACCAACCACCAAGACTCCGTTGGGGGCTCTGAATTCCAGGCCGGCTCCCTTTTCCACTCCACCACAATGCCTCACTAGCAAATAGTGATGCAGTATAATAGGTCTTAAACAGCAGGCTGACATGATGAAAGCTTTAATAATATTATTTTTAGCTGTTAGTGTGATACATTCGATTTTTTTCTTTTAACTAGAGGCAGGAAGACCATCTAGGAGCCTGGTTGCAGTAACTCTCTTCACAAGATTAGGCCAAAGCAAGGGCTATAAAAAATAGAAAGGAAAGAATTGATCCAAGATATTTTCTAGAAAAACAATTAGCCAAATATTGTGAAGTAAATATAGAGAGTAAAACAGACTCCCTCTGAAAATATATTAAATCACCACAGTTTTCTGAGCCCATGGCACAAGGAATCTGATGGTGCCATAGGAAAAAATTTGCCAGGTAGGTTAAAAATACAATGATCCAAGCTATCTCCCAAAACATTCAGAACAAGGCTCTCCTAGATCTGAGAATCCAAATAATAATGATAGTAACAACAACTACCAGCCTTTTCACAGAGCTTTAAGATTTACAAAGTGTTTTACATATGCTATCTCATTTGATCCTAACAACCCTATGAGGTAGATGCCATTATCCCCATTTAACAGATGAGGAAACTGAGGCTAGCAAAGATTAAATGACTTGTCCAGGGTCACACAGCTCCCAAATGGCTAAAGCAGGATTTGAGCACAGATTGTCCTGACTCCAAATCCAGCACTCTATCCACTGCATCACTTAGTTGCCAGATCACCATTATCTTTAATTGAAAATCACCAAACACAGGCATGACTAACAGCTGCATTGAAGTAGTATGAAAATACATATGGGACAGCTTACATGGTCTTCCTAAGGATTCACTTCAAATGGTATATTCATGCTGCTTATCCTTAGCTATGAAGCTAAAATAGATCATTCTACCCACAACAATGAAGACTCAAAACATGGTAAACCTCCTTGGAAGGAGAGAGGGAGCTGAAGAAAACCACAATGCTAGGCTTACTATTAAAAGGAAAACAGAGGCATTGAGGGCAGGTTCATCAAGGTTTAGTAGTAGACCCCTAAACCACAGCACCAATCAATCAACTTACAAGCATTTATTAAGTAACTACTGTGTGCCAGAAGTTGGAGATACAATTAAAAAGAGCCAAGCAAGGAGCTTATAATCTGCTAAAGGGATACAATACTTACATGGTGGCCAGAGAAGGAAGCTTTGGTCTAGTCAAAGGAATTGTGAGTGTAGCTGCCCTTTCTATTAGCAATGGTAATAAATTGATCATTGTTCCCCTAGCAAAAGGGAAGGAAAGAGATGCTAGGGAAGGGGGAAAATGGCAAGATGCCCAAGCTAACCAGACCCTGGTATCCTGGTAAATAACTAGATAGTATTAAACAGTCTAGGAGGATCTGAGGCCAGCTAAACATAAGAGGGCTGAAAGAGGATTCACTCATTCACCCTCCATTCTGAGGAACTCCCACCCAGGGATTTCTGAAGCTGAAGTGGATTGACTCCAATTTTCTACAAGCTGAAAATTCACTCTGCACTGAAAATTCATGTTTTATACAGAAAGTGAAGAACCAAGATGAAAAGTTACTTAATGAAAGGAGTTGAAGGTAAGTTTTTAAAAGTAACAACTTTTTTAAGGTATTTTAAAAAAATTGTTTAAATTGACTTTTTTTTGCTTTTTGGAAAAAAAAGTAGTTTTAGTCTAAGAATCAGAGTTGGATCGTTTGGTAATATTAGGCAACAATAGGAAATATCTCAAAAAATTTATCTATGCTCTCTTAATTGCAAAATATAATGGCCTTTTTGCCTCATTTCTAAAATACATAGAGAACTGAGTCAAATTCACAAGAATACAAGTCATTCCCCAGTTGATAAATGGTCAAAGGACATGAACAGGCAGGTTTCAGTGGAAGAAATTAAAGATATCTATAGTCATACGAAAAAATGCTCTAAATCACTATTGATTAGAGAAATGCAAATCAAAACAACTCTGAGGTATCATATCACACCTATCAGATTGGCTAACATGACAAAACAGGAAAATTATAAATGCTGGAGAAGAGGTGGGAAAATTAGAACACTAATGCATTATTGGTGGAGTTGTGAACTGACCAATCATTCTGGAGAGCAATTTGGAACTATGCCCAAAGAGCTATAAAAATTTGCATACTCTTTGACCCAGCAAAACCACTTCTAGGTCTATATCCCAAAGAGATCATAAAAATGGGAAAAGGCCCCACATGTACAAAAATATTTATAACAGCTCTCTTTTTGTGGTGGCAAAGAATTGGCAACTGAAGGGATGTCCATCAGTTGGGGAACGGTGAACAAGTTGTGGTGTATGAATGTAATGGAATGCTATTATGCTATAAGAAATGATGAGCAAGTGGACTTCAGAAAAACCTGGAAAAACTTATATGAACTGATGTTGAGTGAAGTGAGCAGAACCAGGAGAACAATGTACACAGTAACAGCCACAGTGTTCAGTGACTGACTTTGATAAACTTAGCTCTTCTCAGCAATGCAAGGACCTAAAACAATTCCAAAAGACTCATGATGGAAAATGCTATCCACATCTAGAAAAGGAAATATGGAGTCTGAATACAGATTGAAGTAGACTATTTTCTTTTTTTGTTTTGTTTTATTTAATGTTTTTCTTTCTCATGGTTATTCCCATTCATTCTAATTCTTCTATACAACATGACTAATATGAAAATGTTTAATAGGATATGTATATGTAGAGCCTATATCAGAATGCATGCCATCTTGCGGAGGGGAAAGGAGGGGGGGAAGAAAATTCAAAACTTATGCAAGTGAATGTTGAAAACTAAAAATAAATTAACTTATTAAAAAAATATAATGGCCTTTTCTCTATTCTCATTTTTCTTGATGTCTCTGTAGCCTTTGACACTGCCAATCACCTTCTTCTCCTGAACACTCTTGCCTCTCTAGGTTTCTTCCTCCTTCCTCTCTGACTACTTCTCATTTTCATTTTTCTTCACTGGATCTTCAATCAATTCATTTCCAGTTAGCTTGGGTTAATGTTGTTAGTCATTCTTCGTGTGTGTGTGTGTGTGTGTGTGTTACTCTAATTCTGCAGCTCTGAGCTAGAACTTCTCTCTCTAAAGGCTATTTCACTTGATGATGGCATCACCTCCCACTGGTGCAATTATCATCTCTACACAGATGATTCCCAATGCAGACCAAATTCCTCTTCTGAGTTTCTGTTTGGCATCACCAATGGCCTTCGGACCCTCTCAAATTGGATACTGTTTAAGTATCTCAAACTCAGTAAGTCCAAAACATAACTCATTATCTTCTTCCAGTCCTCTCCCCCAGACTCTACCCTCTTCTGAAGTCCCTATTTTCTGCAGCTACACAGGCCTGCAACCCCTCACTCACACTCACTCCACATATGCAATCAATCTGTTACCAAGTTTTGTTGTTTCTCTCTTCACAACATGCCTCTTATATATCCCCTTCTCTCGACTCACAAGGTCATCATGCTGGCACAAGCCCTCAACACCCCATGCTTGGACAATTGCCCTCTGATTGGTCACCCTGGCTCAGGACCCCACTCTAATACATCCTCCATTCAGCCACCAAAGCAATTTTCATAAAGCACAGGTCTGATCATGCCATCCCCCTGCTCTATAAATGCCAGTCACTCCCTATTACCTCCTGAATCAAATATTAAAATCATCTGTTTGGCATTTAAAGCCTGTCACACTTTTCTAGTCTTCTTACACTTTACTCCCTACCACATACCTTACGATCCAGAGACACTAGTCTTCTTACTGTTCCTTACACACCACAATGCATCTCCCCCACTCTGTGTCTTTTTAACAGCAGCTGCACTCCATGAATGGAATCTTCTCCCTCTATCTCTCCCTGATCCTTAAGGACAAAGACTAGTTTTTTGCCTTTCTTTGTACCCCAAAGCCTGACACAAAGTGCTTAAGAAAGGACTCTTGAATAATTCGGTCCTTCTTCATTTCTAATAACAAACAAAAACAGGAAGTAATGCTCGTGGAAAATATGCTACCCCTCCTCCAGTATATCATGCTTGTCTTAGTATACTGAAGGAACATTATTTTTAACAAAAACAATGCTGATCTTTTGCGTGGGTAGAACATTTCTTCAAGGTACCACAGAAGAATGAAATATCTGTAGTAGAAAGAGCACTATGAAAATTAACTTGGAATCTCAAAACCTGAGCTCAAATTCTTGCTCTAACAGAAGGCTGTATGATCTTGGGCAAGTTACTTAACTTCCAAAGTTTTCTCATCTGTAAAATGGCCCTGAAAACCACTTGTTCCTTCAAAGGAGGAATGAATACCTGTACTACCTACCTTACAACAACAAATGAGAATATAGAGCAACTACCATTTCTTGTCTACCATGTGCCAGGTACTGTGCTATGTGATGGTGATAGAGAGGTAAAAATAAAACCATCCCACAGCCTTGGAGTTGCTAATAAAATTGCTGTAGTAAGCTGTAAAAGAACAACAAAAACAAAAGATAATGTTGTACACTCATGAATCAATTAAAAATTCTTTGCTGAAGAAACTCTACAAAAAGAGCAGCAGCTTTACAAATTACTAATGGTAAGCCACCTGAGGTGTAGAGAAAAAAATTTTCAATGTTTCTTTAGACCTCATGGTCCTAGAGATGCTGTAAAGAAGGCCTTCACAAATTCTCTTAACAAATTTACTTTGTGTCACTTCCGCTATGAAAAGAATCTTAAATGTTATAGGAACGTTCAGGATTCCAGAAAAATCACCTCCATCAACTTACATGCTGATGTTCCCTCCAATACCTTTCCGGCCCACCAACTTCTATTTGTACCTTCATTCCACCTCTGCCACACATAGGGAAAGGTCATGTCCTTCATCTCCTGAACCACAAGGATTCTAGCTCCATAATCCATAACTGTGAACTTCCTCTGATTGATGATGATGATGATGATGAGGATGACAACGATGATGATGACAGCACTGACTGGCCCTCCAGCCTTCCATGTTCTCCCAAGCAATTTGCTATTCTGGCCTCACTTTCCTCCTTTCAAAATCTCAACCCTTTAGTTAGCCAGCTAAACCTGCCCTTTGACTGAATCCAAACTTCACAGAACAAATCCCCTTCATAAAAAGATTTGTTCTATAAAACTTGGACTCAGTCAAAAGGCTGCACCCAAGGACCTAGAAGGCCACATGTGGCCTTCAGGCCACAGTTTCCCAGCCCCTGAGCTAAATTTTACAATGTTCTTCATTCTAAATAAAACCCTTTGTACTCTTGTCCCATCACTTCTAATCTCTTTCCAGCCAACTTACCATGAATAACTCCCACTATGGAAGCAATATTAAAGCCTCTTTTAAAAAAAAACTTCAACAGAATATATTAAGAAATAAATATTTCTCCAGTGATCCTTTCCAGATCTACCAGAAAAAAGAAAACCTTATCACTACTAAATCAAACTTCTCAAGAAACAGTGATCTTCACTAAATCCTTTTCTCCTTCCCCCTAGACCAGCAGTTCTCAAAGTGTGGTCAGGGGACCAGGTGGTTCAGGGGGTTCCACAAGATCAAAGCTATTTTCATTATAATACTATACAGTAAATATCAATAGATATAACCCACATAAACAAAAGCTCCTAATAATTTTTAAGATTGTAAAAAGATTCTGAGACTAAAATGACTAAGAAATGCTGCCTTATTCCCTAACCTTTTCTTTTAAGAAAATATGTAAAAGGTCAAGAATGAAAGCTAAGGTTTCAGAAAAGAAACTAAGGGTAACTTGATTAAAATTGGGAAATACCTCTTGTAAAGGTCAATTGCCTTCCCCCAGGCACTGCAAAGATAAAAGACCTGCTTAATAGAAGGATGAAGTCTCTTAGATCACTTCAGTTCTTGGAAACATCTTAGTCCACCTTAGACCAGCCAGAAAGAAAGATCAGGAAGAGAAGTGGTACAGAAGGAACTGAGTGGTTTCAGAGATGATTCTGCATGGGTATATGTGCTGAAAGATTAAGTGACTTCTATTCTCTTTTATGAGGCAAAATGTTAACTATTACCTTATTTTGACCTATGTGACTTTCTTATCATAGTGTGAAATTATTGTTAAATAATGCTATAAAATGTGACTTCACAATGTTCTGCCTTGGAGAGATGAATTAATAAACATCAAGCAGGCTTTGATAAGTGCTCAGGAAACAAAAAGAGGCAAAAGTCCGAGTCACAGCCCTCAAGGAGCAGTCTAAAGAGAGAGATAAGCAAACAAACAGATACAAAACAAGCATTACACAGGATAAATAGGAAGTAATAAAGGCGTTAGAAGGCACTAGAATTAAAAGGGTTTGAGGAAGGATTCCAGTAAAACAAGGGATTTTAGTTAAGACTTAAAGGCCAGAGGAGTTAGTAGATGGAAGTGGAAAGAGAGCATTCCAAACACTTTGGGAAAAGAAGTGAGGGGGAGGGGAGGGGGAGTAAAGTGTAAGAAGACTAGAAAGGTAGAACAGTAGGCTCTGAAAGGCAAGCAGGGGTGGGGGGTGGGGGTGGGGGATATTAGAAAGATGTTATAGGGGCAGCTAGGTGGCGCAGTCAGTAGAGCACTGGCCCTGGAGTCAGGAGGACCTGAGTTCAAATCCGGCCTCAGACACTTGACACAAGTACTAGCTGTGTGACCTTGGGCAAGTCACTTAACCCCAATTGCCCTGCCAAAAAGCAAAAAAAAAAAAAAAAAAAAAAAGAAAGAGAGAAAAAGAAAGATGTTATAAAGGTAAAATCGACAGCCTTTGTTTGGCAACAGTGAGGAGTCCAGGATGACTGCTAGGCTGTGAGCCTGAGGGACTAGGAGGATGGTGTTGCTTCTTCAGTAATATGAAAGGCAGGAAGGGTCTCATTTGAAAGAATAATAAGTTCCATTTTGGACATACTTAGTTTAAGATGTCTACTGGACATCCAGTTTGAAATATCTAAAAAGCAGCTGGAGACGAGAGACTGGAGGTCAGCAGAGAGTATGGAACAGGAGAGGAAGATTTAAGAGTCATCGGCATAGGGATGGTAATTAAATTCATGGGAGCTGATGAGACCACCAAGTGAAGTAGTATAGAGGGAGGAGAGAGGAGGACTCAGGCCTAAACCCTGAGAGACACCTGTTGTTCCAGGGCAAGATCTGGAAGAGGATCCAGCAAAGAAGACTGAGAAGGAACAGTCATTTGGGAGGAGGAAAACCAGGAGAGTGATCAACAAGTGTCAAAGGATGCAGAGAAGTATTAGAGAATCAGCACAGAAAAAAGGCCATTGGATTGGTGACTTTGGAGAGAGCAGTTTTGGTGGAATGATAAGGTCCAAGCTGGAATGTAAAGGGTTAGGATTAGATTAGAAGAATCATTAATTAAAAATTGTCTCTGGCAGGCTTATGCCTACAATGTCAATGTATTATTATTGTCTTTTAGTCTAACACCATTATCTTCTTGTTCCTATGCTGCTGAATACCTAGAATCACACAGCTATGTTGACTGGGTTTTATGTTACTCAATTTCAGCTGGGCCCACCCTGCTACACACTAATGATTTCACCCTTTGCTGATTAACACTACCTCCCTCTCCAAAGAAACTTTTCCAAAACTTCTTTTCTCAAACCACCTACATCACCACCTCCACCCCTTTCTCTTAGCAAAGAAACTCACCTCACATACTTCACTGAAAAACTAAAGCCAACCATCCAGGGTTTCCTTTCCTCCCCAATTCCATACTTCAAATCACTTCAACATCGTCCCCAATTATCTC
The DNA here is from genome assembly GCF_011100635.1 of Trichosurus vulpecula. NCBI lineage: Eukaryota > Metazoa > Chordata > Mammalia > Diprotodontia > Phalangeridae > Trichosurus > Trichosurus vulpecula. Next base: position 221,677,214 of record NC_050577.1, on the reverse strand, counting down.
CTTTGCAGCCCAGTCACTGAGGATGAGGTGGTCCTCCTTGCCAATATCCTAGTCCCTACTTGTACCCTCAATCCCATCCCTGCCCATATGCCCCCAAGGGCTCACCTCTTTGGTAATTCCTTCTCTCCCTCATTTTCAACCTCTCCTAATCCACTGGCTCTTACCAATGCTGCCTGCAAACATACGCAGATTTCCTCATCCTCAATAAACCTTCACTTGATCCTTTCACCCCTCAAGGCAATCATCCTTCCTTTCTAGCCACATTCCTAGAAAAAACTCTCTACAATCCTATACTCCACTTTCACACATGCTGATCACTGCTCAAAATCTCAAAACCTGCCCCTGGACTGTCCAAGGTTGCCGATAATCTCTTTACTGTTGAATCCAGTAGTCTTTTCATGGTCTCATCTTTCTTGCTCTCTCTACTATGTTTGACTGGGATTACCATCTCCTCCATTCTTCCTTGAGTCTTCATGAGCCTGATCTATCATGGCTCTCCTCCTACCTGCTCAAGCATTCCCCCTTGGTCTCCTTTTCAGAAGCATCATCCGTGCAATACCCTCATGAGTAAATGTTACCCAAAAGCTCTGTCCTGGGCCCATTCCTCTTCTCTTTCTACATTGTTTCACTGATCTCAGCTCCCATGGATTCAGCCATGCTCTCCATGCAGATGTCTTCCAAATTTAAATATTCAAGTCTCATTTCTCTCTTAAGCTCTACTCCACATCTTCAACAATCTGCATGAAGTTTCCACCTGCATGTACCAGAGCCATCTCAAACACACTACGTCCAAAACCAAACTCATTATCTTTACCTCTAAACTCACTGCCCCTCTATCCAACTTCCTTATATATGCTGAAAGTGCCATCAATCTTCCATTCACCAGGGAGCAACCTAGGAGAGATCTTGTGAGTGGACTTTTTCCAGTCTTAGAAGCTTATTACCTTGTGGACAATCCCAAATTTGAGCATTGGCAAGTTTGAGAACTCCTGAGTTTGAGTGTTCAAGAGCTGGCCTTCTGGAGAGGTTCACAAGCTAGAAATCATCCTTGGCTACTCATTCTCTCACTCATTCTCTATCCCCTTTACAATTTTCCTGTCTGTCCCCTTCAATCTACTCACCCCACAATCTCCCTAGACCTATCCTGGACTATTCAATAACCTCCTAATTGGTACCCCTGCCTTCATTCTCTCTCTTCTCCATCAATACATCCTACACACTGTGGGTTAGCTGATACACCTAAACTAGAGGTCTGGCCATGTCACTCTGCTCAAGAAGCTTCAGAGGTTTCCTACTGTATACAAACTTGTCTGTTTAGAATTTAGAACCTTCGACAATCTGGCTCCCATCTATCTTTTAGGGCTGATTACATATTATATCCCTCTTGCACTCTACAATCCAAACCAACCAGCTGATATTGCCCACACATAACACTGCATCTCTTGTGTCCAGACCATGGCACAAGCTGTCCCTCACGTGTGAAATGTCCTCTTTCCTCATCTCCATCTCTTGAAACTAGCAGCCCCCTTCAAGGCTCAGCTCAACTATTACCTTCTTCAAGAGGACTTTCTTGATTCTGCCAAGTGTTAATGCCCCCTCAATTAATGTATTTATTTTGAAGATATCCTATATTTATCAACTAGCATGTTTTATACCCTATTAGAATGTGGGCTCTTTGAAGGGAGGAAATGCCAATGTCTGCATTTGTATCTCAGCACCCCACACTTGAGCATGACAGAGCTACTGATGGAAAATGGAGAGCTAGTTACCTGGAAAGTTCTGAACCTTCTACAAAAGACTTGAACTAGAGCTCCTAAGCACAAGGAGGAAAACTGGACCTCATAGGTATCACTCAGACTAGGTGGGTGGGAGGCAACTATGACTAGACTAGGGCTCTGGATAGGTATGGGGGGTGGGAGGAGGGACAGGATCATGATCCATTAAGAAGGTACATTTTGGGAAGCAGCATGGTAAAACGGAAAAGAATGCTGAACCTGGAGTCACAGGACTTGAATTTGAATCCCAAGTAGGCCACTTTCCACTTCATCACATCATCTATAAAGTAAGGAAGCTGGATCAGAATTCTAAAGACCTTTCCAGCTCTAGATCCATAATTCTATGATCCAATATAATTTTGTTAAAACTGCAATAACAAAATTCAGTATTGGAAGCTCAATTACCTGTATGCTTGACTGACTGGCATTATCCCAGATAAGCCATTTCCTAGAACTGGGTAATTTCAAGATGAGTCATTTTAACTTTTCTGGGCCTCAGTTTCCTAATAAGTAAATTAATGAATTAAATGCCCTCTAAGGTCCCTTCCAGCTCTAGATCTCATCCCCTTTTAGTACTTTTTGGGGTTAGGTTCAAAGTTATACATAATAGTAAGTACAGGATTTATTTCTTCTTTTAAAAATGCTACTTAAAGAGCACTCTTCTAAAGGAAATAACAATTGTGACTGAAGTGAAAAGGTCATCAAAGACCACAATATTAAATGATGCATAACACAGTTTTAAAGTATGTGGGCCATTTCCAACATATTGCCTAAACAGTTCAGTTTGTCTAATGTCTTAGTACTTCTGATGAGAAATAACAGGTTGTCAGGGTGGGGTGAAATTAAAATGTTGCCATGTTATACAATTTAAAGATTCAAGTTATACCTGTTCGTAAATACTAACCATACAGCTTTTTAAAAAGGTAAACACTAATTGTATTATAATTATTGTATTCTTATTCAAAAGAATTCGGGCAGTTAAAAAAAGAGATTGTTTCTATGATGATTTAAAATGTCCTTAAGTTCTAAATTACATGAGGGTTACATTTTAATCAAAGTGTAATGGCTAGCTATGGAAACTTTTAAGTTCACAATGGAAATACCTATAATTAACATCAAAAGATTTCACCAACTTGTTCCTCTTGTTTTGACAGCTTCACAAAATACTTTATCTACTTACATAAGATAATCCCAATTTCTTGTTTTCCTTTGGAATTCCCAAAACTATTTATTTCCTCCTATCGACAATGAAAAGCAAATACATTTGCCTAACCTTAATTCCTAACAGTATTAACCAGCACCACTTCAAAGTATCCCGAATTTTCTAGCAGCTCTCTCAATATACCTTTCAGAAGGCACCTTTAAGTCCCTAAATACTTTCTTTTCATCATAAACATTTACATAGATCCTAGGCCAACCAATTTTCAGCTACAGAAGTAACAGAAGAAAAAAAAATCTGAGGCATAAGATAACCCGTTCCTGCAAATTAGTTACATATTACACGTAAATCATACACAGATGTCTTTACTGCTGAACAGAAGACAGGGCATACCCTTGTTATTACTGGACTCCTTTATTAAAAAGAAAAGGGGTTCAGCCCTCCAGAATATCTGTACCAATCTTTTTTTTTAAGAGTACAGAAAACTCTGAAATTTGAACGTATTAGTGCTTATACTTCCCCTTGATATATGACTAAGTTTTACATGACACTGACATCGCAGCCAGCTGGGGAGAAGCTGGAACACTCCCTTTTCCATAGACTCCATGACTCAACTCTCTTCGGTAGCCACCCCGGCCGCACAATCATGGATTTCAATCCCTACTGCTTTTGTCCTCGGAACGGCCCCATAAGGTTTGTGGCTCCCATTTTCCTACAGTCTAGGTCGTCGGGCACGCACCTCCCTCACTTAAGTCTCGGGGTAATGAAGGAGCCTAAGTGCAAGGCAAGTGTACACACATTTAGTAAGCGCCTCCTGTATGCCAAGCCCTGGGGACACAAAAGCGAGGCAGGAGGGTCCGAGGAGACAGCGGAGGGAGCCCCAGGACGGGGTCTGGCCCCGGGACGCCAGGGCAGCGTCCGGAAGACCTCGGCTTCCAAGGACCGGGCCGCGATCGGGGCGGCGGAGGGAGGAAGGAGCACGTGGGCCTCCGGGGCCCAGGGAAGGGACGCCCCAGGTCCCGCGGCCCCGGCTGTCACCCACGTGTCCTGTCCGGAGTGAGGCGGCGGGTGCCCCGGAAAGAGGGACAAGGACCGGGGGCGCCCGACGGGTGGCTCTGGGTCCACAGCCCAAAGGTCAGCAGGGGGTGGGGCGGGGCGAGGTCCCGCCCCTCCTCCGTTCCCCCCCCCACCTTGCCTTCTTCCCCCTGCAGCCCCGGCTCCGGCCGCCACGTTCTCAATGACACTAGTAAATACAGCGGCCATAACGGCCGCCGTGGGAAAGGGGGTCTGGAGCGCGCCCCGCTACCACAAACACACCCCAGAGCGCTTGCGCCCCTGCCCCGCCCCTCCCCCTCACACCTCAGAGGGCGCGCGACCCCACCCCGCCCCCCCCGCTCCTAGGCCTAATCCCGGAGAGTGACAAGCCGGCCCCGGGGCCCGCCGCGGCGACAGCCCTCGGCTCTTACCCGCTGCAAGATCCGGCGGAGCATGGTGGAGCTCGGGGCCGGGGCCGGGGCCGGGGCAGGAGGGCGGCGGCCGCTCGGGCAGCCTCCACGGCCCCTCTCTCGGCCGGCCTTCGAGGAGGGAGCGCGCAGTCGCGCGGCCACTGACAGCGGGGGCGGGGGCGCCACCTCCCGGCCCTGGGCGGGAAGAGGGAGTAGAGAGAAGCCGCCCGGACCCTCCCCTAGGGGCGGAGTCGGAGGCAGCGACCAATCCGGGCCTGCGGGGGAGAGGCGTGCTCCCGTCCCCCCTCCCCTCGAGCGTGGGCGGGCGGCTGACTGACAGGCGAGCGGACGGAGCCTTCCGGCCGGCGGGCCGGACTCCGGGGCGGGGCGCGCGTGCGCTCCCCTCCCTATCCCGGCCCCTGCTGAGTCGGGGGCGGGGCGCGAGACCGCTCTCTGAGCTGACCCAGCCTCGGACCCTCCCGTGCTCGCCCCAGGCAGATTTCGTCCTCCCCTACCGCCAAGGGCTCAGGGAGTCCGGAGCTTAGCAGGGCAGCCTGCGGCGAGCAGCGGCACAGTCTGCGGCCACCCTGCGGCGCAGCGCTGACTGGCACCCCCGACGGAGGACCCCGAAACTGGCCTCCTGCCCCTCCCCGCCGCCCCGCTCCCCTTCCCCTCCTTCCTGCCCCCGGGTCGGAGAGTCCCCCAGCAGCCGAACCCAGGAAAATGGCCCTCCAGCGGGAGACAGTCTGGAACGTTACTTTTTTCGTATGATGGAATATTTTTTTCTTTTTTTGGACAGAATCTGTCATTTCACTGCCCTGGCAAACTCCAACAATGCACATCACACACACACACACACACACACACACACACACACACACGCTGTTCTGTCTCACAGTTTCCTGGGACCCTGAGAAATCAATGACCAGCCTTGGGTCAAGGGCGGCCAAAATGTGTCAGTGGTGGGACTGATTCCAGAAATCTTCTGGCCTTTTATTCACCAAGCCAACCTGCCTCTAATTTAATCCACTGGTGTTCATTAAAATGTTCTGCCCTCTCTGAAACACCATGCTCTGCCTCCTTAGTCCATGATGCTGATATTGCCCAAAGTTTTGTGTTTATCTGCATAATCTTAGGCAAGTCATTAAGCCACTCTGGGTCACAGTTTCTTTTTCTTTCCTTCTTTCTTCCTTCCTTTCTTTCTTAGCAGTTGAACTAAATACAGATAGCATCTCAAACTACTCGAAATTCTAAATATATGAACCTATGAGCTTCTGTGTATTATTATCACACATTCCAAATTCCAGACCAGGATTCCATCTCTCTGAAGACCAGTCAATCATCTTTAATTAAGTCAGTATTTATTAAGTGCAATACAAAGAGTCAAAAAACAGTCCCTGTGCTCTGTGAAGATCATTGCCATCTGGATACTATTATAAGTATTAAAAACTCCACCTGTCTGAAATTGTATTTTCTCCTTCCTCCTCTCCTTCTGACATCATTATTGGTGTCTTTGGCACCCAGTCTCTCATGTTCCTAAACCTGGACTGTCCTCTTCATTTCCTACAATTCCTATGGATTCTATCTACAAAATAATTCTCATATCTATTCCACCAAAGCCCTTTCCTCATTCTTACTTCTTCAGCCCCAGGTCCCCCATTTACTACATAGCCGAGCTGAACTATTGCAATACCCTCCTCCATCCTACACATCTTTCTGCTCTGGTTTCCCCACCACCACCATTATCATCATCATCATCATCATCATCATCATCATCATCATTGCTTCCAAATCACCTTTCACCCCCTTGCCTTTTACTCTCCATTTCTAATGGATGCAAGTTCTGTCAGGTTCTATTAGGTGGCGCAGTAGACAGAGTGCTGAGTCTAGAGTCAGAAAGAAAAAGCTCTGCTAATCTTCAGAACTTTTCAGTGACTCACTTTTGTCTTACCAATTAAGTGTTTTTTGTTGTTGTTGAGTCCTATCCAACCCTTCCTGACCCCATTTGGGGTTTTCTTGGCAAAGATACTGGAGTAGTTTGCTACTTCCTTCTCCAGCTCATTTTACAGGTGAGGAAACCAAGGCAAATAGGGTAAGTGATTTGCCCAGAGTCACACAGCTAGTAAGTGTCTGAGGCTGGATTTGAACTCAAGTCTTCCTGACTTCAGAAGGCCTGGCACTATATCCACTACACCACCTAACTGCCCAATTGAGTATAAATGTTTGAGTATAAAATCAGTAATTGAGAATCCTATGGTATCACCTTGTATTTCTAACCTTATCTCAGCACTTCTCTCTGATACATAGCCTGTACTTTGGTCAAATTGTTTCTCTTGTCATCTCCCATAGTCATTCCACACTCTCCCACCTTTTCATCGTTGCTGGCTAGGATTTTTTTTTTTTTGGTCTTGATTGCTTTTCATCCCATTCCTCCCTCCCCCTCAGTTGTGGGAACCTGAATGCTCTTAAATGACACCTCCTCCATGAAACTTTCACATCCAGTTAGTAATGCTTTGTCCCTCAGATCTCTGTGTAGCACTTTGTACTTCTTTAATCATGTAACATTTTGTGTTATAGGCATTGATTTATGCATACTGTCCCTCCTGGATTATAAACTCTGAAATCTATAAGTGTTACAGTTTCTGTATCTCCCTCCAGCCCCCTGCAGCTAGGCTCAAATGAGTGCTGTGTACCAAGCAATCTCATAATAAATCTTTTTGTTGATAACATTATTCTATTTTATAAATTAATAGGGAAAATGTGGTCACAAGACCACTGAACCAGTTAGACAGAAGGGCAAGTTCTATTTCCTGGCTCTGTCACCAACTAGAATAGCCCCTGGGTAAATCATTTCACTTCTCTGGAGCTTACTTTTTCATGGGTAAAGTAAAAAGGTCTGAAATAGATGTTCTTTAAGATCTCTTCTACTGCTAAAATCTTCTTAATATCAGTAGAGACATAACTAAAGTGGGGGAAGTGGTGTTTTGACCCAGAGTGCTGAATTTAGAGAGCAGATGCAGGAAAGGGGAAAGTAATAAGTATATATTAATTACCTACTATGTGCCAGGCACTGGGCTAAGCATTTTACAAATGTCTCATTTGATCCTTACAACATCCCTGGAAGGTAGATACTATTATGACCCCCTTTTTTATTGTTGAGGAAATTGAGAAAGCAGACAGAGGTTAACTAACTTGCCCAGGGTCATACTGATTTGAACTCAGGTCTTCCTGACTCCAGACCCGACATTCTATCAGCCACCTAGCTGCCTCATAGAATTCAACAGAATTTGCATTCCATTACAAATGCAGAAACTATTACGCTTAGCACCTGATTAACAAGAATAATTCAAATTGGAGGCTCTGCTATTAAAAGCTGTTGAGCTTCTCACCTGCCTAGTCCTTTCACCCTAGCCTACCCTGCAGTAGCCTCACACCAGACTCAGAGTGTCTCTGTCTGTCTTTCTGTCTCTCTGTCTCTCTCTGTTTCTGTCTGTCTCTCTCTATATCTGTCTCTGTCTCTCTCTATATCTCTCTCTCTGTCTCTGTGTTTCTCTCTGTCTCTATTTCTGTCTCCGTCTCTATATCTCTGTCTGTGTCTGTCTCTCTATTTCTGTCTCTGTCTCTAGATCTCTGTCCCTGTCTGTCTCTGTCTCTTGTAGATAAAGTTGCTGCTGCTGCTTTGCATCAGTCAAACTGAAACCTGTTGAAGACCTTAGCTTGCAAAGGCCAAGGTTCCCCAATGAGTCCTGATCTATATCTGGCCACTGGATCCAGTTGGCTCCAGAGGAGAGGGGGAGGCTGGTGATTTTGCACAACCCTCCCTCACTTAAATCCAATTCACTTGCATGTCACGGAGTTTCCTTCCTGATGTCATGATCCTCTTCGAGAATGAAGGACAAAGGGCAGCAAGCAGCAGTATTATTGTCACCATTTTATAGATAAAGAAATGCTCCAAGGCTCCGAGGAATGACTATAAGGGGTTGAGATGGGATGAGAACCCATGTCTTCTCATTCCAAAACATTCCACCACCCCACTCCCACCTTACCTGAAAGAAGCAGCTGCATCAATAATTCAGAACAACAGACAGGACAAAAGAGATTCTGCATGGCAATCAAGCAAACAAGCGTTCATTGCTGTAATACTTTATGTGTGTTTTTGGCTATTCCTTCCTATTTATAGTTTGCTTAGTATTAAAATATCTCCTGTAATTAAAATTTCCTAAGTCTATGTGGCTGATTAGCTGGATTCAACTGTAGAGAGAATGGAGTAGTTGGAGAAATGTAGAATCCAGGGTAGCTGAGAATATTTATTAGGGATTAACTTTTTTGTTATAGACTGTGCTCATTTGGTTAATGTGGATTTACTGTGCTTTATGATGTCCCGAGATATTTCATTCTACCCCTTCTCTTCCACACCCTATGCCCCCAGGGTCAGTTTTAGCAGGACTGTTGTTTGTACTTCTTTGAAAGGCACCAGTGACAGCAGGGATGATGCCTTGTCTCTTTCCTGAATTGGATTTAAGTGAGGTAGAGCTGCACAAAATCATCGCCTCACTGTCTTCTTCCAAAGTCGTCAAATCCCAATGACAAGTCAAAAGTCAGGATGACTGGTAATGCATGGAATGTAGTGAGTGACCTTGGTGTCTTCCATGTCTGACCAAGCTCTAAGCACTGCAAAGCTCTTTCTTCAGCCACCTTCATGGCCATTGGAACAAATTGTCCTCACCTGCCTATTCTGCTGGGGGAGGTCTTCACATGCTTGGGGTAGACACCCTCCTAACTCACCAATGAGTTTGAGGCCCATCAGTTATCCTCAACCTGGTTTAGCCCATGCATGCTAATAGCTTCTTGGATCCATAGGTGAAAGTGGACACCAAAGCAACCCTGAAAAGGGCTCAGCAAGCCCTCACACCAGAGGTGCTAATCCTCCATGATTATCCCACAAGTCCCAGTTTATCCCAACCACCGTGAAGGTGGTTGAAGCAGGCACTGTGGCATTTGGTCAGACATCAAAGAATCCAAGGTCATCCACTGCATCTGGGGCCATGATAGGTCATCATTGACTTTTTGTCTTGCTACAGCACTTTGATGACTCTGGAAGAGAAAGTGAGAGTGATGACTGAGCAGCTCTGCCTCACTTAAATCCAATTCACTCAAAAGTCAAGACATCACCCCACGATGTCATTGGCCCTCTTTGAAAACAAAGGACAAACAACAACTATGAGGCAGGATTCATACTCAGGTCTTCCTGACTCCAAGTCCAACACTACCCACAATCCTGCCTAGCTACCTCATACCCATCCCTTTCAGTCTTACCTCTCCAAGTGTCAACCCATTCTTCCCTACTCTTTCATTTTCCTGGGAGGAACCTGTTCTATTGTCAACAAACTGTCCCTGATATTCTTTCTGGAAATTACTTTGTTTTTCAGTTATGCCTGACTCTTCAAGACCCCATCTGAGGTTTTCTTGATAAAGATTTGAGAGTCTTCATGAGTTCAAATCTGGCCCCAGACACTTACTAGCTGTGTGACCCTGGACAAATCACTTAACCCTGTTTGCCTCAGTTTCCTCATCTGTAAAATTAACTGGAGAAGGAAATGGTGAACCACTCCAAGACCTTTGAAGTGACTGAACAACACAACAAGATGAGTCTTTCTGACTCCAGGCCCAACACTCTATACACTGTGCCATGTATACAAAATTGTTTCTATGCAGTAGAATATAAAGTACTTGAGGGGAGGGACTCTTATTTTATCTTTGCATCCCTAGTACCTACCACAGTTCCTGGAACCTCAGCATAGGGGCAGGACCTATGATTTCATTGGTCTCCTTCACTGAAACTCTTGATTTAGTATCTCACTCTACGGATACAGGCTGGCACCTCCTCTGCAACTTAAGAGTCTTGGAGAGTTCCCTGAAGTGCCAAAAGGTGAGATGACTTACCCTGGGTCATGAAAAATGGTGAAGATGTGTCAGGGATCTCCCTGGATGTCTATCCATGACCACATGCTACCTCTCATAGTAGAGCTTTAATTAAAAAAATGTTTTAATTGAAATGAATTTAAATTGGGATGGTTATTTGGTGAAAGACAGAAATAACCAATGAATAGCTTTTATACTATCAAGAAGATGACAGGAAGGCTCCCAGAAGGTTGGGTTGGCCCCTTGGGATTCCTTGGACAAGACTCACAAAGGATGGGCAAGCATGAATGGTCATCATTCACATGGTCTGAGGGGAACCCCCATAAGTGAGATCCCAGATCCACTATGGTACTGTGTGTATTCGCTATGTATTAGGTGATACAGATGGCCTACAAAGAATACAATAGCACACTTTGATATCTTCCAACAAACCCAGAAATGTTACTCTAACTTTATTTTTCAAAGAAAATATTATTTAATTTTCATACAGTATAATGGATAGCAGTCTCCTGAACAGCCCATGGCAGGCATAAGAACATAGTGTGATTAAAATAACAAAATCCTCTTTCTCCCCTTTTATGTTTGCAAAAAAAAAAAAGAATTTAGTTTCAATTTGCATCTTACTGTTCCATTTTAGGGCCTTTGGCTTATGAGGAAACTCTCTAGTGGAATCTTTTTACTAGTAAAGAAGGATAAATGGACAAGGCTAAAAGCCACTCCTGAAATTTGTAGGATCCAAATCATTCAAATTGGTCATTAGAGGGATTAATTAGTATAGAAAAATAGAAGCCAGGAGATAGAGAGTCTTATTTGTGGGACAGCGCTGGATTAAAGAGTATGTGTTGGGGAGTAAGGCAAAAGAAACCTAGAAAAACAGGAGGGGGCTAGGTTATGAAGGGGTCTGAATGCCAAATATGGACAGTCATAAAGGATGAGGGATGTATCAAATCAACCCAGGCTGGAAGAGGACCAGACAATGCTACTGGGCCAAACAGTAATAGGATTGAGCCCATGAGTGGCCATTGCAATTCCAGGCTCCAAGAAAAGGGAACGTTCTCAAATCGGCATGAGACTTTTATGAGATTTTTAAATATGAGACTTTTAAAATATTTCTTAATGTTTTACCCTTGTGATTAATGTTTTAATGTGATTTAATGTTTCCCAAGTGTATACCACCACCCTTCACCTCCTCACCTTCACCCTTTCTTTTTTTTTTTTTTTCACACAGGTACAAAGTGATTCTTGTCTCAGGGCTATTCAAAGGGAAATCTGGCAACAGACCCAAAGATGCTTGCTCTTGCTGCTCAGATTGGATCCATTCTGTTCTGCCTTTCCCCAGCAGGTGCAGTTGGACCCCTCTATTTCTCCTGGCATTAGGAACCTCCAACTGATATTTTTTTAAGGCTGTACACCTTGCTTTAGACAAGGCTACTGTGTGGTTTATGTTGTAGATTTGTAAATAATTCAGCTAATCAAAGACTAAGAAAGTGAAGGTGACAAGCTCAATCAGGGAAAAAGAAACAACCTTCTTTGTGATGGGTATATTTAAGATTTATATTTTAAAAAGGGGAAGAAGCACCCTGAAGAGAGTCAACAATTTTAAGTTACAAGAAAAAGCAAGGATAAGGAGGAAAAATAATGAATAGAAAGATAATTGAAAATTCTGCTAAGGAATGATTCTGAGTGACTAAATTGTATTTAATGACAATTTGAAAGATAGCCAAACAGAAGCTTGTAGGGGTTGTGTGTTAGGTGTTGATTAGCATATTATCAAAGGCAGCAGCAGGTCAAACAATTGAAGTATAAAGTGCAAATTTGCCATTTATTTTTCATTTGCTCGGGGGATAGATTAACTTCTAAAAGCTTTTTCTAAGGTCAGGTTTATAAATGATATGCAGGATGGATTCAGTTGATCAGTTTCCTCAGAGAACATTTCAAAGAACCATAAATTTAGAGCTGAAAGGGACATCGAAGATGATCTAGCCCAATTCACTTGTTTTTCAGATGAGGAAACTGAGATCTACAGAAGTGATTTGCCCAGTTTCATACAAATAAGTAAATGACAGGGCTGGGATTTGTACCCAGGTCTGCTGACCCCATGCCAGTACTTTTTCCTCTGCCTTGCTGACTTTCCAGTCAGCAATGATATTAAATCAGTGCCCAGTGGGATCTACCAGCCACAACAGCCAATGAATGCTCCCTGAGGTTTCACTGAGGTTGTAATGACCAAGATCAGAGAGGTGATTGTGTTTCTGTTCTGTGTGCCCTATTAGACAACACAGGGACTGCTATATCAACAAATTGGATGTCAAGGAAAATGCCAATGACTTAGCAAATGCCCTTGCTGTTATGCTTATCAAATTTGCAGATGCCACAAAGCTGGGAGGGATTCATTGGGGAGGTTCCATCTGCTTTGAGTAAGCATTGTGAGTAATGCTTTAAGTAAGCATTGTAGAATATAAGCTCCTTGAGGGGAGGGCTATTTTTTGCCTTTGTGTCCTTAGCACCTAGCAGAGTGCCTAGTAAATAGTAAGGGCTTTATGAATGTTTGTTAATGAATAGATTGAGGTTGTGGAGGTGATTCTTGGTCAGTTACAGATTGAAATAGATGGTTTTGGGGATTCCTTTCATAGATTCTGTGGTTGTTCCTATATTCCCACCATGGGGATATGGCCCAATGGATTTAGTTCCTGGCACAGTCTTTCTCTCCTCCTTGTCTTCACACTAGTGAACTTCCAAATACGCAGATTTTCCAGGTCTTTAGTCTACTCATTTCTTGTTTAATAATATTTATAAGGCACCTTAAACACTATGTAAATGCTAGTTGTCATCATCATCATCATCATCACCATCATCATCATTTCTTTTTCTTATGACCTGCTTTCCTCAACTCCACTCCAGCTACAAAATATGATCATCCTCTTGCTCTGGCCATCACCCACATGTATAACCTTTCTGTGTTCGTGAACTTCAAAATTCTGTTATCTTACCATAATCTCTTGCCATTCCATCTCTCTCTATGCCTTGTGACTCTTCACCCTATTCTTCATCATCACCATGACTTTTAATCCCTCTACCTCCTCCATACTTTACCAGACCATCACCCCAGCATAGGCTACACTCTTCTCTCTTTTCAATCTTGACTCTGGTGAACCAGTTTGACTCTACACTATATTCTCTATTTTCAAATTTTTTGATTCATCCAATTGCCTATCACAATTTGCCGAACCTTGTATTACTTATATCTGCTTCCCCTTTTGTTTGCATTCATGTGTTGCTGCAAGAAGCTAGAGGAAATCATGAAATTGTACTGATGGAGTCCATTATATATTTATGCCTTTTTGAAATGGGCTCTTCCAGTAGCAAGGCCAAAATTCTATTCCTCTCTAATTGATTTTCTACCCCATTTACCACAGAGGATGTTCCAAATTTTCTGAGCTCTCATCAAGTCTTCCCACCCTCTCTGTAAAGTCCTGAGAGAAATTATTGTTTTATTATTTATATCATTAAGTCAGAATTCATGACTTCAAAGATAACCATGAATATGCCTGAATGGTCCAGAATCGCAGGATATAAGGAATTCTCTAAGTGGAAGGCAGAGGAGTTAAAGCATTTATTGAGACTCAAAAGTAGCAGACCCATGGACTAGCATCCCCAATTCAACATCCTGGCAAGAACCTTCCAAAACCAGTATGCCCATCTCACAATAGTGACCAGGAGGCCACAGAAAAACATCATGGCAGCAAGCCAAGCCATACTGGTGCTTTCCCCCGCCCCACCCCCCACCAATGCCAGGGCCCTCCAGCA